>NC_141928.1:40463959-40827976 GCF_057802395.1 Ceratotherium simum simum | reverse complement strand
AGTCCAACTCATGGTACCAATGGAGAAAACTTTCTTGCCCAAGATCACACAGCCAACCAGTGACAGAGCTGGAGAACCCAAGTCTCCTCAATTTCAGCTTAGAGCTCTTTCTACCAGACTAAGCTGCCATTTGACGCAAGTAGGGTGAGAAGAGAGACATTAAATTGCACTAGGAAGGCACATATTGAGGTTTGGCCCTGAAAAGAAGAGTTGACATGGAACAGAGTGGTGGGCTTAGGGGAAAGAGGGACAAATGAAGAAAAATGGTCAAGTACATTTGATTTATTGTCATCCTTAATATGAATGCTTGCCAAAAAGATCTCAGGCAACCTCAAGTCAAATAAGACAGTTCACAGCTGACATGAGATAAAAAAAGAGGGAACAGACTCCATCTATTAAAGATGGAATGAGGCTTATAATCAGGAACCTTAAATAAATTTTTAATATAGTATACACCATGTACTATTCTAAGCATATAAATTTATTCATTTAATTCTCAAAACAATCCTATGTGATAAGTAATAATATCATCCCCATTTTACAGATGAGAAAACAGAGGCACTGAATGATTAAGTAGTTTGACTGAGATTTCACAAGTAGGAAGTGGCAGAGCTAGGATTTGAATAAAGCAGTTTGATGCTAAAATCCATGTCCTTAACTGCAATGCCTGAAGATAATTCTGACCTTGGCAATCAAGACAAAAGGGGATCACCCAGGTTTCACTATACGAAGTGTGAGTTGTCTGGTGGAGGCAATATTTTGGCCCTAAATTCAGGGAGATGGCTGTTAGGCATGTGGGAAATGGGAGTTCTTTGTTCTGTGATGCAGTGATAAACTGCCGCTCAGGGTAAACTGCCACTAGGCTGAGGAAAATGGAGTGGCTGCTAGAGGGCCTGCTTGAAGCTGAGGGGGACACGGGACTTCTCTGGGGCCAGCTGACCTATGCCCTGACCTGCAGACACTGTGGAAGCATCTGCCTCCAGAGTCCAGGGAATCTGGTGATACTATTCTTGTTCGTGGTTTGGCAGATCCGGAGGTGGTGGCAGTTTGGGAGGTGGCGACAGCTTCAGCTCTGGTACTCTGGGAACATGATGCAAGGCAAGGTGGGTGACATGGATGTGCAGCTAGATAAATGACTATTGACAGCACACGTGAGTTCCTATGAGAAAGCACTGACACAGATGTGGGCCCAAGCGAGTGGCTATAAATAAACCTTAAATGTGAGGCTGGGTGAGTGACCACTGACACTAGATTTGAAGCCGAGTGAGCGATCACTGACCCTAGATGTCGAATTATGTAAGGGAATGCTGATCTCCAACTGTAGGATGCATAATGGCCATTAATACCAGATGGTAAGTGACTATTGACCACAGATGTGGGGCCAGATGAGTAACTGTTCACTCTGGATATGGAACAAAGCCTAAGGGCTTCAGGACATACCTTGTGTCTCTGAAAAGGCTTCATGCCTGATAGTATCTTTCTCCACTCCTCAGGGCCTACCACTTCTGTACCGTATGGCTTTCCTTGATCGCCTGTGGAAGCAGAAGTCAGAGGAGGAGGAGGAAGAGGAAGAAGAAGAGGAGGAAGTGGAGGCATCTCTGGATCCACTGAAGCCATGTTCTCTTCCCAAAGAAGCTCCTATTGGAGAGCAAGCCACCACAGCCCCATTCCAGCCATCCTGTGGTTCTGAGGGCCTCCACAAGGCCATAGGGACAGCACAGCAAGTACTCAGGCAGACCCCAAGCCCTTCCAGATCCTTCCCTACCTTTCAGATCCTGACCAACCTGCCTGTGAGGCACAAGACAGCATCAGGCAGTCATCTACAGCAGAGAAAAAGCCAGGTCTTCTGGGGTCTCCCCTCTCTGCACAGTGAGTCCTTAGAGGCCATCTTCCTGAGCTCAGGTGGCCCCTCTCCCCTGAAGTTGTCTGTTGGTCCTTCTGTCTTCTTCAACAAACTTGCCTTCCTGCCTAGGTCCAACGTGTTACTTGCCCAGTATTGCTCCCCAACCCAGCTTCCTACCCAAGAAGTCCATACTATGAAAGATCTGGAAGGGATGGCCCCCCATCCTCAGCAACTTCCCCCTCCAACTTCCCCTCCTGTCCCATCACTATCCCTCCATCTTAAGTCCTTTCCCACGGACCACAAGGGAGTCCTATCTGGCACTGAGGCACATACACAGAAGCTTACGCAGCAGAGAGAGGTCCCTTGGGTCTCTGAGGATCAAGCCCTGTATCCACAGCCTGACCTCCAAAGAACCAGACCCTCCAAGTTCTTCCCCTCATCTGAGGTCTGGTGGGAGGTGCCATGGGATCTCAGCCTCCAACAACACATTCTAGATTCACTCTCTGCCTCTCTGCTGTATCCCTCTAGCCTTCTGGGAGTCCTCACTAGGTCTGAGGCTCCATGGAGGACCATGGGGCAAAATGAGGACCCCAAAGCCTCTGAGCCAGCAATACCAGCTCCCAGCCCAATAGCAGCCTCCCTGGCAGAACTCCAGGGAGCCAGCCCTATAGGAGGCCTCTCTGGATCTAAGGCCCTCTGGGAAACCAGGAGGCAAAGAAAGAATCCTCAGATCTCTGAGCCTCCAATCCCGGCCCCTTGCCAATCTGTAGCCCCCATGACAGAGCCTCAAGGATATGAGACTCAGTGGGGAACCACAGAATATAAAGAGAGTCCTCAAGCCTTTGAGCCCCCGATACCAGCCCCCTGCCAACCCCCAGATTCCCTGTCAGAACCCCAGACAGTCAGCCCTGAAGGAGGACCTTCTGCACATAAGGATTTCTGGGGAACCATGGGGCACAGAGAGAACCCTCAGGCCTCTGGGTCTACAATGCCAGCCCTCTGCCTTCTCTCAGGCCCCCTGCCAGAACTCCAAGGAGGCAGTTTGCTGGGAGATCCATCTGGATACAAGCTCCAGTGGGAATGCAGAGAAAATTCAGAAAACCCTTGGGTCTTTGTTCCCCTAGTCTTGGACCTCAACCCAAGGCTCTATGGAACCAACCCTGCATGTGTCCCAACAGGATCTGAAACTCCACAGAAGGGCATGCAGAGTAGAGAAAATCTTTGGGTCTCTGCAGGTCCAGTTTCATCTTCCAGGCTTCCCTCGGCCTCTCTGTTGGAGTCCCTGGGAATGGGCCCCCAGGGAGTCTTGTCTGAGTCCAAAGCTTTGTCCGAGACCATGGGACAGAGAGAGAACCTCTGGACCTCTGAGTCCCAAGTCCCTGCCCACAGCCCAACTCTAGCTCCCATTCTAGAATCCCACAGAATCATTCCTGTGGGAGGCCTCACTAGATCAGAAGCTGCATGCAGGGACACTGAGCATTCCAGGAATTCCTGGGCTTCTGAGCCCTCATCTCTGGCCCTCTGCCCACCCCCAGCTCTTGTACTGGAGCCTCTCGGAGTTAACCCCATGGGGGTCCTGTTTGATTCTGAGGCTAGATGCGGGGACATACAAAGGAGAAAGAACTCCGGGGTCTCTGAGCTCCCAGCTTGCAGCTTACCCCAAGACCTACATGGAGCCAGTCCCTTGGGAGTCCTGTCTGACTCTGAGCCTGTTGGGAGGGATATGGAGCAGAAAGAAATCTGTTGTGTTCCTGTATCCCCATTACGGGGCCCCAGCCCACCCCCAAACTCTGTGTCCAAGTCTCACATAAGTGAGCCTTTTGGAGACCAATGCAACTGTAAGCCTGAGGAGGAAGCAGTGGAGCAGAGCGAGAACTGCTGGGCCACTGAGCTCCCAGCCCCAGCCCCCAGCTCACTCTCTCCTGCTCTACCAGATCCACACATTGACTTGGACTTTATGTGGAGCAATGTGCAACAAAGAGGCATCCCCCAAGGCCCCAGCCCTCCAGCAGTGGCTCCCCTGCAGCCCATACTCCGGCCTCTTACCCTAGCTGAAGCTCTGAAGATTGAGCCCAACCAGCCTGGCCTACCTAAGAGAGAGCTGTTAGGGGCTAAGGCAGAGACTCCATCCTCCCAGGGACAGGCTGTCCCAGAGGTGCCCACCCTCTCTGGGATCCAGGCCTGGCACTGGAATAAAGAGATGGAACACCGGCTGAAGAAACTGCAACAGAGCCCTGCTTCCAGATCCCCTGACCCAAGTCAATCATTTGACAGCTCCTATGCCTCAAGCTCCACAACTTTAGGCACCCGAAGACTCTCTTCCTGCCCCCCACAGGAAGACAGGAATCCTCCCAAGCTGTGCCCTCACTCTACAAGCTGTCATCCCCCAAAAGTTCAGAGCACAGTAACTCACCCTGTCCAGGTCTCCCACTGTTATCATTCCCATTCCTCTTCCCATCTTCAGCCACAAAGATCTGGCAGGGTAGAACAAGGATCTGAGAGAGAGAAAAGAATGAAGGCGAAGATGGTAGCCCGGGTCTCATCCCAGGGGCCATGTGTTCATATGGAGACTGGTGAGAACTGCCCAGGCCTGGGAGAGCCCTCAAACCCTGAGGTTCCAGCCTCAGGCAAGAGACAGGACAAGGCTTCAGCCCCATCTTCAGCCAAAAACAGAGAGAGCCCTAGGAAACCCAAAGCAGGAGACCACAGAGGAGGGGATGCAAGATTGGGGTCATCTACAGTTACAGGGGAGAGCCACCCAGCCCAGGACAGACTAGCAGAGGCTTCTATAAGCAGACTTTCCCAAAGATCTCAGCACAGGGACCACAGCTCTCGACACACTGCTTTCCCCCAGCAGTCTCACTCCAAGGCTATGGGTCCCAAAGGTCAGCAAGAGGCAGGGCTGGGAGCTGGTGACATCCTGAACCCTCAGCATTGTAAGCACTGCACTTGGGCCCACAAACAGAAGCATCTCTCCTCCCCTACACCTCAGGCTCCCCTTACTAGGGGTCTACAAAGGGTGTTAGCCAAGTTTCTGGGTCTCCATGGACCTCTGCCCATCAAATCCAGTCAGCAGAAGAAAATCTGGTAATACCAGCACCAAGTACCCCAAGACCTGAAGCCAAAACAGTTGAGGGGTAGGGAGACAAGCAAGAAAAAATCCTAATAAACTAGCTGAACTAGACAAATCTCATTCATGTCTTCTTTAGAGTCTGGGGTGCTGGGAATGTCAGTTCTCTATTAACTTCTGCTGCAGCCATATCCCCTCAGGATCAGGTCCCAGAAGTAGAACAGCTCAGGATTCTGCAGGCTTAACTTCCTGTTCAAGCTCTTCACAGATGATCAATTTCGAGTCCACACATTCCTACTCTGCAGGGTGAGGCTCTAAGGCCAGGAGAGCACAGTCTAACAGTCCACTGCTGCCCCTGAGAAAAACTTTACAGCAAGTGAACAGAAGAAAAATACATCCATTCACATGAGCACAATTGGTCTGGTTCTAGGCAGCTGTTTTGTCCTTGGTATGGTCCCCTTCTTCACCCACTTGACCCACAAGTTCTCCATGTCTCTCTCCAGCCATCTCTTCTCAGCCTGTTGCTCTTTTCTCTCCCTGGGTCAGCTCATCCCTACCCACAGGCACAAAAACAAGTGGCTTTTCATGTTAGTGGCCATCTGGATTTCTTATTCTATAATTGCCTGTTTATATCCTTTACCCATTTTTCTACTGTACTATTTGTTGGATATTGTATTAGTTTTCTACTGCTGCCATAACAAATTACCACAAAACACAAATTTTGTCAGAAGTCTAACGTATTTCTCAATGGGCTAAAATCAAGAGGTTGGCAGGCCTTTCTGTAGGCACTGGACAGGATTCATTCCTTGCCTTTCCCACCTTCCAGAGGCTGCCCACATTCCTTGGCTACTCCCCCTCTTTCTCCATCTTCCAAGCTAGCAAAGGAAAGTTAAGTTTTCACATCAGATCATTCTCTCTTTGACTGCCCTCTTCCACTCTTAAGGACACTTATAATTACATTGGGCCCACCTGGATAATCCATGATACTCTTCCTATCTTCAAGTCAGTTGGTTAGCAACCTTAATTCCATCTGCAACTTTAATTCTCCTTTGCCATATAAAATAATGTATTCACAGGTTCCAGGGATTATGATGTGAACTCCTTGGGGGGGGTGCTATATCCTGCCTACCACAGATATTAACTTGACCTATTAAGTATGCTGCAAATATTTTCTCCCAATCTATAGCTTATTTTCTAATTTTAAGGTGATTTTTACTGTACCAAAGTTTAAAATTTTTTATGTAATTAAATCTACCAATATTTTTTTATGGCTTCTAAAATACTTTCTCCTGGCACTTTCATAGTTTTATATATTTATGTTTAGATTGTTAATCTAACTTGTGAGTATGGTATGAGGTGAGAATCTAACTCCCCGCCTCAACAGATGTCCAATTTCACGGATACCATTTAAAAAAAAACAGAATGTCTTGAATCCAATTCCATTAAGTGCCATATTTCAAAACATGGGTCATTTATTAAGCATCCCTACGCCTCAGATCTACCTGTCCAACAGCCTACTAGACATCATCTCATATTCAACTTATCCAAAACTTACTCATTTTCCCTTTAATCTTTTCCTCCAATGTGCCCATTCCTATTGAAGAGTACCATATCCACCCCAATACTGCAGCCAGAAACCTATTATCCCTGACTCCTCCCTTCTCCTCACTCTCCAATCTGATCCGTCAATTATAACCCTGTCAATTATACCTATGAAACGTATTTCAAATCCATCTTCACCTCTCCATCTCTACCATCCCTGTCTTAGTTCTGTCATCATTTCTCACCAAATTGGTTGCCCTATTCCTTCTAATCCAACCTCCACATGGCTACAATTCTCTGAAGGTCAACTGACCCAATCTCTTCAAAAAGTGTCATAAAAGTTTAAGGAACATAACAAGTGCAACCTATGTTCCTAGACTGGATGCTGGTTTGGTCAGAACAGCTGTGAAGGGCCGGCCCCGTGGCTTAGCAGCTAGGTGCGCACGCTCTGCTGCTGGCGGCCCAGGTTCGGATCCCGGGCGCGCACCGACGCACTTCTCCGGCCATGCTGAGGCCACGTCCCACATGCAGCAACTAGAAGGGTGTGCAACTATGACATATAACTATCTACTGGGGCTTTGGGGAAGAAAAAAAGGAGGAGGATTGGCAATAGATGTTAGCTTAGGGCCGGTCTTCCTCCGCAAAAAGAGGAGGATTAGCACGGATGTTAGCTCAGGGCTGATCTTCCTCACAAAAAAAAAAAGAAAAAAGAACAGTTGTGAATGACATATTTGGGCCACTTGGGAAACTCTGAATACGGTATGAATATTAAATGAAAACTTACTAAAAGGAAAAGGTAGAAATTATTCACCAAAAAGTTATAAAGCAGTATGATCTCATTCTGATTTAAAAATACCACACCTACTGGCACCGGCCCAGCGGCATAGCGCTTCAGCGGCCCAGGGTTCGCAGGTTTGGATCCCGGGCACACTCCAACATACCGCTTGTCAAGTCATGCTGTGGCAGCATCCCACATAAAGTGGAGGAAGATGGACATAGACGTTAGCCCAGGGCCAATCTTCCTCAGCAAAAAGAGGATTGGCAACAGATGTTAGCTCAGGGCTAATCTTCCTCACTCACTCACACACACACACACAGACACACACACACACACACAAAATACCACACATACAAACACACATGCACAGAACAATCAGAAAAATATGAACTAAAGTTATTAAGATATGATCACTGGTTATTAGGAATATTAATTTTTAAAATGTTTCTATTTTTCTAAATTTCTACAATGCACATTACTGCTTCTATAAAAATAAAATGTTTGTAAAAGTGAATTTTCATTAAAAAAAGTGAATTGTCTATGCACAACAGTGCACGTGTGGTTGACAATACTGTACTGTACATTTGGAAATTGCTGGGTAAATTTTGTTTTGCCACCAAAAAGAAAAAAAAGTGCATTGTCTAGCACTGAAATCGGTCACTTCCCTGCCTAAATCCCCGAGGACCCACAACATCTTTAGAATAAAGTTCACTCCAGGCACTTGAGGTTCTTTACGTGGTTTGACCTCTCCAAACTCACTCCCGGACTCCCTTGCTAGTCAACCTGATGCTTCTTAAACACGCTCTGTATTTTCTCATCTGTGCCTTTTGCTCAGTCTGCTCTCCTGCACTTCTCCATGTCAAGTCTCCCACCTTCCTTTAATGCCCAGCTCAGATTACCTACAGTGCCTTCTCTGACTATCTTGGTGTGGTTTCCCCTTCCTTGCAGCCCCATAACCATTTGTGTCTTGCCGATAGCACCTGTTTCCTGATAGTATGGCTATTAAGCCCTTCAAAGAAAGCGAGGTTCTGTGAGGTCAAGTCCACACACCCAAACCATTCTACAACATTCCCTCTACTCTGTGTATTTGGTTGAGAAAAACAAGGAGTCAGAAGGTACATGTCGTTCCTCTGCCTCCTCTCACTCATGTCACTGTTCTGTTCCAAAGCTTTATTTAGTCCAAACCTGTCTATAGGGTCTGAGTCCAAAATTCACCACCTGCTGGCCAAAAACTAAAGGTACTTTCCCTCTCCCCATCTATCCCCCCAGAAAAAGTCTCTAAGAACGCAATTTTGAATTTCTACTTGACACAGGGCATTTAAGGAGTCTTGCATCTCTGGACAGTTGTATAAAAAATCCAAGTCCTATACTCTTAAGTCTTTTTAAGTCCTCAGTAGGTTGTAGGACTGGGCAAGAGTAACAAACCACTTAACATTTGCCATAGTTCAGTCAAATTAATGACTGGCAGACTTGTGTTCCTCATGAGCACTGTGTGACCACTAGACTCTCAGGACAACTTATAGGATCAATATCTTGAATCCAAATATATCTCAAGATGTTAGGTTTATAGTTCCATCTCTGCTTTGCCTCTGTGGTATACTGTTGATCCTCTGTGATCTATTTGATGCCATATTCTTGGTTAGAAACCCATCTTCTAATCGTAGTACTTATCCCATGGGAAGAAATGATTAGCTACAGTAACATTACATTCCAATTTCTTTCTGGGAACACTGTGGGGGAAAAGACAAACTGCCTATACAACTTGCCTCTTGGTTTAAGTATGCAGGCTTCTGCAGGTCTAAGCTGACAACAGTCCGTCTCAATACTTTGTACAGTTCACAAAGCACTGCCAATCATTTTATCAGATTAACAATCTAGAAGCCCCAAAAGAGCTAAGCACCTTGTTCAAAGCTACAGTGCTGTAAGCACAAGTGTCAGAACTAGAACCAAATCTCACAAATCTGCTCTTGGTTCTTCCTAAAGAATCTATAGAACTCCAACTGTCTTCCCTAGAGACATACCTTATGGGAAAATACCACTTCTGTTCTGTTCCCATAGCTTGATGCAGAGGTACCAAATGTCTTTCCCCAAAGACCTTGTCTTTGGTCCTCATTGAGGTTAGGCTGCCAACCCAGTGAGGAGACAAAGCGATAATGTTCAGAGTGGGACGACTGAAAGCTAAGCCATCAGGATACCCATATGGTGGGAAAACCAAAGGAGGACCATAGACAGAATCTGGTAGAGAAAGTGTCATGGAAAACAAGGGACAGTCAATTCACATCCCAAAAGTGCAAAACTATCTCGTGGCACCAGTTCAAGATGCCCCAGTTTAATTAGCCAATATAATTATCTTGTATCCTTGTAGATTATCTTTGTAGACCAGACCGGGGCCCGGTATAAGTACTAGAACAACCATTACAAATTGGACTCAGTAGATTAGTTTCTCTGCACCACAATTCTCCCTTTGGGCAGGGTATCACGGTACTGATCCCAGAAGCACTGAGTGAGTATGCTGGTACCTGATGAAGAGGATACTCTATACCTGGACAAAACTATGCAATCATCTGAAAAACTAAGCAGGAGAGGATGTTTAGTTTAGGAAAAAACACATCCAATAGTAGAATTTTATATTAGAAAAAAGCTATTTTTTTTTAATAATACAAGTTACATAAAGGAAAAGTGGACATACTTGTAAGTGAACCTCAACCAGAGGATGAAGGTTTGGGATTTTCAGATGTGTCAAAAGAACATCCACCTCCAGACAGAGATTTTATCTTTCTGCAACCCTAAGATTTTTAGAGCCCACCCCAATCCAGTCCTTGATCAGGAAAGAGGGTTCTGCAGGCCTAGCCTTACCATCCACATCAAACCCAGGTGGAGGATGCCACACTCTCCACAGCTGGAGCTCCATCAGGCTGCTCACTCTCCGCTGCAGTCCTATCCAGTGACACTGCAGACACGTAGCCAGGCAGCAGTATCACACCAATGTTAATCAGGAGAGGAAGACGGTGCAATCTTACTTCCGGGATTTCACATTTGGAAACGTGCCCAAGGCCCTTCCCATGAAAAGAAGCAGGCACAGGGGCCAGGACACAGGCTCCATTTTCACCCAATGTTTATTGTCCTTTTACAACATGTCATTTTTGGTTTAGAAACTGCTTGTGATTAGTTTTCCAACATTAACTCAAAAGCATGTAAAATAAAATCAACCTACTCACTATATAAACACCCAGCAACTGTGGCTCTTTACCCTCCTTTCCAGGTTGGATAGGGGAAGAAGGGAGGGCTTGGGCAGCATTTAGTGAAGTGTAGATGCTTCACTGTGGGGAGTGGCGATAGTGCCTTGGTTCATACCCACAGGTCCCCTGCACTGTCCCAAACTACAACAGAAACGGTGTAGGCCCAAGGCCCAATTCCCTTTTGGTAATTCACTCTCCGCCTCCCAAATGAAAATCGCTTTTATTTTATCGCTTTTGTTTTGTTTTTTTTTTTTCAACAGAAACCCCCTTGTCCAGAGTCTTACTGTAGCTGAACTATTCAGACTAAGAAAGGGAGCAGGCCATGGGCACGCCCCTGGTCCCTCCTGGGCAAGCATCCCCACCCTTAGGGAACAAGGTCCAGCCAGGCCAGCTTGCTGCACGCTGGCCACCACCACTTAGCCATACAGGTCATCATCATTGTCTTCCGTGTACACACTGCCGCCTGTGCCACCTCCACTGCCCTGACTGGGACCAGCTCCACCTTGGTTTCCTGAAGGGAATCTGTGTGCACAAGAGCAGAGCCAAAAAAGAGGGTTAGAACAGAGCCTGCTCAGGATTTTCACAACTATCCCTTCTAGCCTCCTTAGGACTCCCACTACCTTGGTTGTATAGTTCCCCAAGACAACTTAAACACTGTCCACTGCAACCTAGTTACCTGAAGCTGCCAAAGCCCCGACTCTGCTGAAGGGTCTGAGCAAACATCTCGTATTTCCGGATGTCATTGTCACTGACAGATCGGCGGGCAAAGCGCATGGCTTCCTCAAAGTGATCTCGGCGGATCTCAGGCACTGGATCATCCTCTTCTACCTCCTGCGGGGTTGGTAAACACAGACTATCAGGGCTAGTTAAAGTCCAGCCTGGATTCCTTCTCTGGCCTCCCTGCCCGCCATTACTACAGTAGCTTATTGGTCTCCCTCCCTCTCCAATCCAACCTAAGTTGCCAGGCCAATCTTCCTAAAATTGAGTCACTGCCCTGCTTAAAAACCTGTCAATGCATTCTGGAAAATGCAAAACTGTAGGGACAGAAATTACATCAGTGGTTGCCAGGGGCTCAGGGTGGGAAAAAGAAGCTGACTAAAGTAGCATGAGGGAACTTTTTGGGACGACAGACATTTCTGTGTCTCAACTATGATAGCAGTTATAGACTTATATACATTTGTCAAAAAGCATGGAAATAGTACACTTAAAAACGATGAATTTTACTATACGTAAATTATAGCTCAATAAACCTGAACTTTAAGATGAAAATGTCAATGGCTCTCAGTGCTTACCACATCTGAATTACATTTACCTAGTGGCCTCACTTCCAGTAACATATACCCTCTTAAATCTACCCAGGTTTTCCCAATTCCCGCAATCCTACTTCTCAAGTAGATTATTTGGGCTGCTTATTTCTTTTATCAAAATTCTACTCTCCCTTCATAGTCCAGCTCAAACCCTATCTCCTTCACTGGGAAACCACTCCAATTGCTGTAACTTATGACATTGCTCCCTAGGATTAGTTTAGCAGTAGTTTTTCAACTTTTATGAGAGGGAGAAGGGATGTTACAGACCCCCTCCATCCTTTAAGTCAGTCTCTACCGTTGTGCCATGATATGACGAGAAACAAGCGAGATGATATAGATTACCTACCTATCTTTATGGAGCTTACACACACACACACACAAATGCTGCATTTAATTTCAGGAGGTCTACGGACCACCAGATAGGTCCTTGGATCCCAGATTCTAAGCCCTGCTCTATTTGTTTATCTATACAATCACACTTTGATTGCCCTCATGGAGTCCAGTTCAGACTGAGCATATAGTCTGCCCATCTCTTCTCAGCCTTTATAATTCCAGACTAAAGGGGTTAATCCCCAGCGTTCTTTCTCTTTGATGCCCTGCTAAACCTCCAAAACCTTACACTCTTAACTCTAGGGCATGGTGGAGACTGTTGCCTGGCTCCCCATGACTGTCACATTTAAGGAAAGGATGCCTACTCACCATGGCATTGGTCTGCCTCTCCCGTTCTCGCCTAATTTCACTCTCGATGGATTCACGGATGGCCAGCTTGCAGGCACGTTGGCAAATCTCTGTCAGGTCAGCTCCGGAGAAGCCATTAGTCATCTTAGCCAGGAATTCTAAATCCACATCCTAAAAGAAGCAACAGAGCTACCTTAGCATTTAGCCTCTTCTGCCCCGTGAAACACAGATCTTGAGCCACCCAAGCACTCCCAATTCTAGTTGGTCCCACTTTTGCCACCTTATTTTACTTCCAATTCTAGATTATCCTAAAACCCCCAAATCTTCCATGTTCCCTTTATACCCTAACTCCAGAAATCCCCAATGGAATCTTGTCCAGGAACCAAAGAGGACTCCACACTAGCCTAAGGACTCAAAAAAGCCCCCGTGGCCCAAGACCTTGCACCTGCCTTGGCAACTGGGGACTTGCGCAGATTGGCCTTGAGGATGGCAACACGGGACTTCTCATCAGGGAGCGGGATGTAGATGAGCTGATCAAGGCGGCCAGGTCGCAGAATGGCAGGATCAATGATGTCAGGCCGGTTGGTAGCGCCAATGATAAAGACATTCTTTTTTGTGGACATGCCATCCATTTCTGTCAAGATCTGGTTGATGACTCGGTCAGCAGCCCCACCACCATCTCCAATGTTACCACCACGGGCCTTGGCAATTGAATCCAGCTCATCAAAGAATAGTACACAGGGGGCAGCTTGGCGGGCCTGTGGGAGGGACAGATGGACTCAAGTATTAGCACAACTGGTCGCTCACACCTGAGAAGGAAAGGAACATAAAGTGACCTTCACTGCCCCAGCTGAGCTGCCAGACGAGATGGTTTTAACTGTCCCAAAGAAACAACCTCTATCCCTACCTTGTCCCCAAACAAGTGAATAGATAGCCCAGCCCCTCCCTCGTAGCTTACCTTGTCAAAGATTTCCCTGACATTGGCCTCAGACTCTCCAAACCACATGGTGAGCAGCTCAGGACCCTTGATGGAGATGAAGTTGGCCTGGCACTCATTAGCGATGGCTTTGGCCAGCAAGGTTTTCCCACAGCCTGGAGGTCCGTAGAACAATACTCCCTTGGAGGGTGTCATGCCAAACTTGAGGAATTTGTCTGGGTGCTCTACAGGATACTAAGAGGAAAAGAAAAGAGGGTTCAGGGATACTGGCATAGTCTGAAAGAAACCTAACCAAACAGAAGCATTCCCCCCCTACCCCATCACTCCATGGTTTAAGATCCAGATTCCCTAGAAGCAGGCTCCTTAGCACCTCCAACCTGAGAATACCAAGTTCCTGAATTATGCTCTCACAATTCCTGCAATGAATCTGCCAACACCCTAAGACCACTCAGTTCAATTTCAATGTACTGAGGCAATGACTTACCCTGGACCAAGCTACCCTACCTGGACCAGCTCCTGAAGCTCACGTTTCACATCCTCCAGGCCCCCAATGTCCTCCCAGGTCACCTGTGGCACCTCCACCACAGTTTCCCTCAGTGCTGATGGGTTGCTTTGGCTCAGGGCCCACTAGAAAAGGAAGAAAAACTGGGGATGAGACTTGCCATGGGAGAAGTCAAAGTACACGTGTGCGTACCTGACATGGGGGTGTGGTGCTTACCCGGAAGTCATCCATAGTAACCGCCAGGGAGTTCATGACCTCGGCATCGATGGTCTCGTCCTCTAGATCAATGAGATCCATCTTCTTGCGGATGGCCTGCAGAGCAGCCTCCGAGCACAGGGCTGCTAAGTCAGCACCCACATGCCCGTGAGTCTCATTGGCTACCTGCAGAGAGATCTACTTACTATCCCGTCTCTAAGACACACCCGTCTTAGGAGGCTCAGAGACAACAGAATCCTGGTCCCTTCCCCTGACTCCTATCTCTGGGTCCTCCCATTTCCCTGAACACATACTAGCAGTCCTTTCACTGGCTGTGTTTTAAGTATTCAAACCTGGACTTGGGGCCTGGCAATAAAGCTGCCCCCCAAATTCTGGTTTACTCTAATGCAGTGTCAACTAAGAAAGATGCCAAATCCACTTTCCTGGATTCAATCTCAGATCACTTCCTTTCCCCTACCCAGGAATCAAAATCAACCTCCTTACATCTTAAGCTTATGTTCCTAGCCAGTTCCCTTCAACTGCCTGGAAACAGACATCCTAACTCCTGGTCAGCCCTCATCACCACCCCACCTGTTCCAGGTCCACATCATCTGCCAGCTTCATGTTCTTGGTATGGATCTGAAGAATTTCCAAGCGTCCTGTAGCATCAGGGATTCCAATATCTACCTCCCTGTCAAAGCGACCTGTGGGATAGTGTGTGAACACAGACAGGGCTCATTTCTGGTCAAGAGGGAAGAAGGGACAGGCCTTAGGTGACCAATCATCCCAGTTTGCCCAGGACTGTCCTGGTTAGCAATGCAAGTCCTATGTTCTGGGAAACCCCTCAGTCTCAGGCAAACCAGGATGGTTGGTCACCCTAGATAGGACATGGGATAACTGAAAGGACCCCTGGGCCCTATCACTGCAAACAGCTTCAAGAAATCCTCAGAATTAGATGAAGGACAAACGTGGAATCAAAGAGATTAAGCCCAGTAGAGCCACCATCCCCTGATGAGCAAGGACAAGGCTGAAAGAAATTTGTGGTCCTTACCAAATCGCCGTAGGGCTGGGTCAATGCTATTGGGTCTGTTGGTTGCTGCCATGACAATCACATGTGCTCTTTGCTTTAGGCCATCCATGAGGGTCAACAACTGTGACACAATGCGTCGCTCCACCTCACCGTGGGTCTGTCAGGACAGGATGTCTG
Source organism: Ceratotherium simum simum (assembly GCF_057802395.1). Lineage (NCBI taxonomy): Eukaryota > Metazoa > Chordata > Mammalia > Perissodactyla > Rhinocerotidae > Ceratotherium > Ceratotherium simum. The sequence goes on along the minus strand of NC_141928.1, from coordinate 40,812,678 downwards.
GTCAGAAGGGAAGTCAGGACCTTTCAACCCCCCACTATCCCCTCAGGTAAATTCCTACTTTCTCTCTCTTGGGAGCAATGGCATCCAGCTCATCAATGAAGATGATAGCAGGAGCATTCTTCTCCGCCTCCTCAAAGGCTTTACGAAGGTTGCTCTCAGACTCACCAGCCAACTTGCTCATGATCTCAGGACCTAAAAAGGATACAGAATGGAGGCAATGACAAAATTACATCCTTCTTCAATCCCAAAAGAAATCAAATATCTTGTCTGCCCAGCCCAGAGACAGATCCTGGGTGAAAATGTGGTAACCTCTGCCTATTTTCTCATAATCTTGACCAGCCACCATCCCAGGATAGACACCAGGCCAGGCTGGGGAGAAGCCAAAGGACTCAGTACAACACTTATCTCACTGTCGAGCTCAAAGTGTGAAAATGACAGCAGATGCACTGGGACCTCTGGCCAGAGCAGGAGAAGGAGCACACCAGTTGGACCTCTACCAGCTAAATATCATCCTCAAAGAGCCAGCTGATCTCAGCCAATCTTCCCCCAAACCTTCTCAAATAAATAGGCATATACTTTCTGAGTTCTCATTCTAACTCGCTCCCCCTAAACGTCTTCAGCCTGTCCACAGTTTTTCTCAAGGGGGACAGATCAGGGAGCACCAGAGTAAAATAACTTCCCCTTGTTGCTTATCTGTCTGTAATGTACCCCAACAGAAGAAAAAAGCTAAAGTGTACATGAAAGCATGTGTGCAAATGAATGTGTCCATGCGTTTCCCAGCTCATGAGACTGGATCATGCTAAGCTCATAGTTGGATCCAGCCAAACATAAGGTGAACCAAATCTCCTACCATTGATCAAGAAGAAGAAGGCTCCAGTCTCATTTGCTACAGCTCGAGCAATCAGGGTCTTCCCAGTCCCTGGCGGTCCATAGAGCAGGATTCCCCGAGGCGGCTGAGGACCAGTATAGAGGATGTGATTAGGTTCAGACTCTTACCTTCTCCCCACCTCATCCACCCTAAAATGGCTTCTCTAGGGCTCTATCTAGAGAGAGTGAGAAACAGACCTCAATCCTGACACCAGTAAGAATAAGGTCTCAGCAGTAGCTGCTAGAGTAGTTTATTTCAAACCATACTCCTCTTATCAGCAAAGAAAATACCACTAAAAACCTGACAACACTTATGATTGCAACTTGCATAGGAGACTATGGGCAGAGAAACCACCCTAAGAAACTCTAGCGTGAGCCTGAAGATCCTAAGGACTAGGGAAAAGCAAGAGGCCATAAGGTCAAAGGCTTGACTTTAGACAGACAAGGGCCAAGGACTAGCTTAGCCACTAAGAGTATTGTCAGAGGCTCACTCACTCGAGTAATCACAACCCTCCAGGATTTATCATCATGTTGGAATGCTTTTCCTTAGTGCCAACCACAAGTTTTCCTCTTTGAAGCTGTCTTTTCTGTGGCCTCATCCACAAGCAGCACACGGGAAGTGCCCACATAGAAGATAAAATTATTTGTGTGGTGCATGCTAGGGAAAGGGGTAATAGTTTCATCTTCAGTGTGTCCCATGATATGGAAATGGCTGGGAAGTTACATTCTAGACCAGCAGTTCTCAAATGTTTTGGACTCAGGACCCTTTACACTCTGCAAATTTCCTTAACTTCTACTTCTATTGGCCAGCATTGTTCTAGACAGGGTGGTGAACTACGGTGAGATTTGTTTCTATAGGGTCCATGAGATAACAATGGCTTTTACGTTTTTAAAGGGTTGTGATAAAAAAAAAAAGATATGCAACAGAGAACTTAATTGGCCCTCTCTGTTCCAATCCATTAGTAGCTTTAATGAAATTACTGTCCTCTATAAACACAAAGAATTTAACACTGCCTCTCTAATCCAAGGCAACAATGAAATATTATGTATGAAAACAGCCCCTGGGATTAGACACCCAATAGTCATTAATCACCTCCCTAGACTATATCCCACAGAGCCCAGGATGCTCACCTTCACACCAATTGCCTTAAAAAGGGCAGGATGTCTCAAGGGCAGCTCCACCATCTCCTTTATCTGAGCTAGCTGTTTCCTACAGCCGCCAATGTCATCATAGCCCACTTCATTCAAGGACTCTTCCTCATCCTGAATATGCAGAAGACAAAGAAAATGAGAAGGCAGGAGTTATCAGCAAAAGTATCAGCAAAAGTTGAGTTTCTCCAAATCTGTTCACAATCTGTTGTAGAGAAATCTGCTGTATAAGAGGATTCTCCTCTAAGGGGATCCTGCCTCTAAGAACAACTCTAAAAACCCCAAGGCAAAGATTTCTAGCATAACCTTTCTCTCTCATACTGTCCTTAGACTTACTGGGAAGGGCTCCCCTAAAACCTGAAGCTGGAAACTGGGAAATGGGCAGAAGTCTGGATGCCATCATCAGCATCACTTCTTCAAAAATTATTCCAACCACTTAGATTCTCTGGGTTCAATCTAGATTTTTTAAATTACTGGTATCAGATACTTCCAAGAAACCTCCCAGGCCCAGAAACGAATAGCTAGGAGGTTTCCCATCTCTGGAAAGAAGCTCAGTGCCAGAGAACCCTCAGTCTTTTTTTTTTTTTTTTTTTTTTTTTTAATTTATTTATTTATTTTTCCCCCAAAGCCCCAGTAGATAGTTGTATGTCATGGTTGCACATCCTTCTAGTTGGTGTATGTGGGACACGGCGTCAGCATGGCCAGAGAAGCAGTTCCTCGGTGCGCACCAGGGATCCGAACCCAGGCCGCCAGCAGCGGAGTGCGCACACTTAACCGCTAAGCCACGAGGCAGGCCCAGAACACTCAGTCTTGATAGCTACCACATGACTGCCTCACTGAGTACTCATGAGATCGGGTATCGGGATCATGGAGAGAACTCACCTCTCGTTTGATAGGCTCTCCTTCACAGTGGATCACTGTGTCTGGAGCAACAATGCAGTAAGGGCTGGGATCTGTCTCCACTACTTTGAACTCTACAGCACGCATTCCACCCCGGACAAGGAAAATGTCTCCTGTGAGAGCAATCAGCACAAGGACAGTTAGAGGCGTCACCTGCAAGACCACATGAGAATTCCTCATCAGAACATAGGGTCTAGAATGCCAAGTTCACTAAACATTGCCCTTTCTCCTTCCCACCATCTTATTAAGCATTAGGTAAGAGGAGAAAGCTAAACTGTAATGAGTCCCTCTGCCACTTAGAGAATAGTGAACAAAACCTGATGTGCCATAAGTCCATAAGGCTTTTGACTTCTGGGGTATAGGTAAACCAAGTTTTCACAACCACCACCAACGGTAGAGCTGTGCTAAATATTAAATACACTTTGGACTGTGACACAGCCAAAACGGCACACCTCCTCCTTCAGAGATACAAAAGAAGATAGCTTACTCTACGGGACCAGGGAGTGGGAATGGGAGAACAGCAGGGGGAGGGAGGAATGCAGAAGGAGAGAGTACACATGAGCACGTGTGCAGAATGCGTGCGTATACACACATATTTGAGAATGAGACAAAGATGTTCCAAGGTTTACTCCTGAGTATCCCTACAAACAACCACCTTTTTTTTTTTTTGGTGAGGAAGATCAGCCCTGAGCTAACATCCATGCCAATCCTCCTCTTTTTGCTGAGGAAGACTGGCCCTGGGCTAACATCCATGCCAATCTTCCTCTACTTTATATGGGATGCCGCCACAGCATGGCCTGACAAGCGGTGCATCAGTGCACGCCCAGGATCTGAACCCAGGCCGTCAGCAGCGCGGCACGTGCACTTAACCGCTACGCCACGGGGCCGGCCCCCAAACAACCATCCTTAAACTCAGTCCCTAGAATTATCTCTTACCTTTCCGGATGGGTCGATAAGCTTCCAGGAAGTACGGCTTAAGATATACCTCAAAGAGATTGCCAGTGATGCCTTCCACCGTGTCATCGATGGGTAGCACGTGGATACGTTTGCCGTACTTCACATCAGGGCATGGCTGGATGCTGAGGATGACAAGCAGACTCCACATTACCAACCACACTGCAGCCCCAAGCATCGGGCATCCGAAAGGGCCTGGCACAGGGAGCTGATGGCGAGCGAAAGAAAAAAGGCAGGGATGGCTTTAGGTGAAGAGAGGCAGGAGGGTAGGATGGGAGTGAGGGAAAAGGAACAGCCAAGCAGAACTAAAAAAGGTCATACTCAGGGTGGGGTAATAGGGGGAGCCAATAGAAGAAGCTGCTGGGGCTGCCCACTCCCAACAGTGAGCCAAAAGAAAGACCCACACATCTGGAACCCCCACAAAGACGACACGGGAAGGAGGGTCTTCAGTGAGAGATATTCAAGGATGACCCATTTTGCCTAATATTGGTGACCCAATATTACAAAGGGAGGCCTTAGTCTGACAAGTGTCAGGGTCAGAGAAATAGAAGTGAAAAAATAACCTTAGCCAGGTGATCAGAGCACCACCTGGGAGAAAGTAACTGTTGAGAAAGTAACTAAGCACCTCCAGAAAGGTTACGTGGAACCTAGAATCCATGAAAAAGAATCAGAAGCGGGCCGGCCCCGTGGCTTGGTGGTTAAGTGAGCGCGCTCCACTGCTGGCGACCCGGGTTCGGATCCCGGGCTCGCACCGACGCGCTGCTTCTCTGGCCATGCTGAGGCCGCGTCCCACATACAGCAACTAGAAGGATGTGCAGCTATGACACACAACTATCTACTGGGGCTTTGGGGGGAAAAAATAAATAAATAAAATCTTTAAAAAAAAAAAAAAAAAAAAAAAAGAATCAGAAGCCTGAGATGTTCCTGGCCAGGTGACAGGTGGCTGGGTAGCAGTGGCAAGAAATGACTCCAAGATAGGAAAATCTCTTGCCTAGAGTTAAGTCCCAAGTCACTCAGACTGGAGATATCCTGGGTCTGGCTTAAACTATGCCTCTCTCCTAGATTAACTTGGATCCTTAAAAAAGACCTGCTAGGAGTCCACCTTCCATGCCCACACTCCCACCTCACTCCCACCCCAATACGAGCCATTAATCCAACACAATAGTGAGATTATCTAGCAAACATATGCCCTCAAATGGTATCTTAACCCAGGGTCTATGGTGTGATAAGTTATACCTCTGGTAGAAAAAAATAAAGGCATCAAGAAAGGCATAGAAATGCCAACCTGTCCTATGGCTCATGCAGAGGCAGATTTTGAGTTCCAGGGAGGTAGAACCAAAACCTAAAGACAACCCTGAAACATAAATCTTCCGGTGGCTAGAAGGCTTCCAATACCTCCAGCTGCCAAGGCCTTCGTGGGGGTCCTGCCTATAATGCAGGCTGTCTCTGGCCTCCCATCCCTGAGGGGCCAAAAACCCCACACACACCTGATGACATCCCCTAGGTGTACGCGAAGGTTATTCCGAACAACTCTATTCATTCGAATCTTCTCGTCAGAACATGTGTCATCAGAAAGCACAATGCACACAGCTTCCCGCCTCTTCTTTCCTTTCAGCAACACTGTGTCACCTCGGAACAACTGCAGCTCATCCATCTTGGGCTGAGGAAAGAAGGTTAAGGCCTTTGGGTCACTGGGCCAGGGGGTAAGCAGCAGCCCTGGAGGTTGGGATTCCCAGTAAACCCCACTCTATCTGGGATCACTGCAAGAAAAATGAGAAAAGAAACCTGGGAAAAGCCCTTAGGTTAAGTGCAATAAGGAAAGATTGGACTGTGGACCCAACTTACCTGGGACAAGGACACCACACTGTTGTCCTCATTGATGGCTTCATCAACAATTAACCGATTGGGACGGTTCTTCTGTTTAAGAATGGCTGTTGATAAGTCATCACCTTTTGAACTAGCAAGAGAAAACGAAGTCAGTCCCAATATGTAGTCTAGTCCCAGGGGCCCCACTAGTCTCTAGAACTCATACTTTGGAGAGAAATAGTGGATAAATGAAGTTGTCTCTCCACCAGAAGCTAAGATCAAGAAAATTCAGCCAAGGTCATGAACAATAATATCTAGCACACAATACAATTCCCATTCTAGCAGCTCTTGGTATTCGGAGCACTGATATCCTAGCTATAATGCCCCAAGTGATCTTGCCCCAGGGTCAGGAAACTATGGCCTGAGAAGACAAAACAGAAGTGGAGGCTGAGTAGCAATTAGAGAAGTGAAAAGAGTTTAGACTGTATAGAACAGTGATTAAGAGAAGGGACTCTGCAGTCAGACCTGCTAAGTCTGAATCCCAACCCTGCCAGTGTTTAACTGTAATCTTCTACGAGTTATTTAACCTCTCTGGAAGCTGATGTCCTCATCTGTAAAATGGGGAATACAGTAGCACCTATCTCAGAGGATTATTGTTTTAAGTGAGATAATAAACACAAAATGTTCAACACAATGCCTGGCACGTGGTGTTAACAGTCAATATGATTAGCACTGCAGAATAAAACACAAGCTCTTTCTTTGCTAACCTTCTTGCAGAAATGAAGGGAGCATGACAACTTCCCAAAGGGCTCAGGGAGGCCCCAAGTCCCACCAAGCAAGCCTGGGGACAATGAAGCAGAATCATTAGCACTACCCTCCTTACTGGCTAAACCTGCTGAATGTCAGAGCATTCTATGCACCACAGGAATGCCAAGCACAAAGACCATCAGATTTGAAGGAAAAAAAAACACTAACACATCTGGAATCTTCAGAAAGAGGCTCAAGCTCAAAAGGAGCTTCACAGTAATCTCCGCAAAGACACACAACTCCATGGAGTTGATGCAAAAAGTCAAAACCAACAAATGCTAAGACGTGGGGCAAATCCAAATCCTTCTTACCCAAATCAAGGTTAGGTGAATCTAAACTCAGTTTAAACTTTCAAACAGTTTCTATCATTTCCTAGAAGCTAAGATCACTCACCCGACACCAATTTCTTACCTAGCTCATTTCCAGCCTTTGCTAAACGCAGTGGGCTCTCCCTTTGAAGAGTTACCTCCTCTTAGTAAGGCTCAGGAAAACATGAGCATTAACCAAAACAGGGAGGCCAGATAATAGGAGGAAGCAAAGAATTAAATAAAAAGGAAACTTTTCCATGAATTATTTCTTCACTGAACAAATAAATGAGTATACATTATATGCCAGGCACAGTTCTAGGATTTGGGGATACATCGGTCAACAAAACAAAATAGTATTCCTACTGGAAATATCTTCACAACTTGCAAGAAAAAGGGAGGCCTATACTCTGTAATACCAGCTAGGGAGTTACGGGGTTTTTACATCTTTTGGTCCTGATACACCCAACAAAAATACAAATCCCATTCATCTAACATGGTTGTAAGTTTTCTGCTGACCCTCTCACATAGGCTGCATCTTTAATAATCGCCTTTAAACTAGTTTCCAAGAGTAGAGTTTACTCAGTTTAAACTTGCCTCCCCCAACCCAAAAGTGCGGCACTCTGGGCACAAGGCTACAGAGCAGGCAGAGTCTCCCAATGCTTATCAACACCCTGGAGGGCAAGCATGGTCAATGTGACAGCTGAGGGCAATTTAAAACCATCAATTCTCCCTCTCCCACAAGCATCAAAATACCCTCTAAGAGCTGTCCATCTTCCCATTTTATCTATAGGACTGGGGCTAAACAAAAATAAATACCATATGCCTCTAGACATCCTAGTTTGTATTTTAACCCCAGAGCCACATTCTAGGAAAGACTTCCAATCTGCCTACCATTCCTGACCCTGGCACTGGAGATGAGTGGTATGCTCCTCCCTTAAAGTAAAGACCTTTAATTCCACCTCTACTGAGATCAAGGGAAATAACCTCTAAAAGAGAGAATTCAGCCTGATTATGGGCCAACAGCAGTCCTGGAGACTCTTTGGGGACATCCTCCATCGTCTTCTGCATGAGTAAGACCCTTTCCAGAACCCCAAAGGACCACAGGGGACTTGGAGGGAGTTAAGCGTCACCAAGATGACCTAGAGATTAGAAACTGTCTATGATGCCAGATTCCAACAATTTTGGATTTTTATTTTTAGTCTTAAAAACAAAAGACTGACTGGATAACCTAAGAGAATATTTTAAACTTCAATAAACAATCCTTTTAAATAGGTGCCTGAGTAATACTTTATCTTGATTCAGAAACTTGAAAAAAAGGAACACACTTCAAAAAATTTAACTCTCAAGTCAGGAAGGTGATTTGCATAGAAAAGTTTCCATAGGATGGCTGTCCTTTTTTTTTTTTTCTTTTCAGTGTTTAAAGCTCTGGATTCTAAACTCAATGGACAGAGGTGACCAGGTTTTATCTGATGCTTTCCTGAAGGGTGGAAAGCCCAGGATTGCTCAACATAGCAGCTTGAGGAAAAGAGCGTGTGTGTGTTTGAAGAGTCAGGGCAACTTTAACCTTCACTCCACGAAGACTGAAATCTAAAAAGGCCCTCAAAATGCGAACTGAGATTCGAACTTTATCAGGAACCTAAAATAGTAGAGAAAGGACAAGTTCCTTTCTCCCTGCCCCCATTTCATAACATCAAGGGAAATTGAGTGAAGCCTTCTCATACGAACAGCAGGCCTTGAGCAGGAAGGCCAGAGCGAAGGCAGGCCCGCCCTCTCCCCAATAGCCCCCACTACTCAGGTCGAGGACGCCAGCCCCGGGCCAGGCCAACCGGCTTCACGAGGGCCGTCGTGACTCCCCCGAGTTCGCGGGCCGCCCCCGCCCCGGCCTCCGCCTCGATCTCCGGGCTCTGCGGCCTTCACGTGGCCCCGAGTCCACGCCCACCGGGCCCAGTCGGGGCGCCGGGCCCGGGCCCTGCTCTCCGGGGACCAGAGGCTTTCAGCGGGCGGCAGGCCGGACCGCGGGCGGCGTCCCCAGCCCCGGGGCCGCGCCGGCGGTGTGGGCCCGCCGACCTCGCTAGGCCGGACGCCCGTTCCCGAGGGCCGAGCGGGCCGAGCGGGCCTGCATGACACAGCACGATCACCCAGGTCCGACCCGGGCCCGGCGCAGCCCGCCTAGGGGGCGCGCGGGTGCGCAGCCGGCCCGGAGCTCGCTCGCCCTTTCCTCGCCTCCCCTCCTTCTCGGTCTCCACCTCCCGACGCGCCCACCGCCCGGCCGGGCCGACCCAGCCCGGCGGTCCCAGTGCGCCCCCGCGGGGCGGCGCGCACTCACTCCGCTCCGGAGGCCATGGCGCGCGCCTCTCCTCCGGCGGCTGTGGCGGCCCGCGGGTAACGGCTGGGAGGGGTGGCAGGCGGCCGACTGGGCCGGGCTCGGCTCTCCCGGGCGGGGGCGAACAGCAGCGACGAACCCGCGGCGGCCTCCCTCTCGCTTCCTCTCCGCTGCACCGGGGCGGCGGCGGGCGGGCGACGCTGGCTCCCGATCCGCGAAGGGCAGCGGCAGCGACAACTCCGACGACGGCAGCAGACGCTTCGTGAGACTGAGCCGAGAAGAGCCGAATCATCGGAAGGAGAGGGCTCTCACCTCAGCCAATCAGCGCCTGCCCTGGGGACTCCCGCCCGCCTCTCCGCGCCTCTCCCCAGCAACTCGCGCACCAGAGCCAATCAGGAAATTCGCTTGCGGCCGGGCTCCCGCCTCAGGGATGCCACACGCCTAGTAACGCCACGTCAATTGGCCGCAAGGCTGCGCTTCCTCGACGGATTGGGATTCTCGGCCAATCAACGAAACGAATCGGGCCAGATCGACTGGCGAAAGGAGAGCCTTTAATCCCCGGGAGGCGGACTCTCCCACTTGGCTCCAGCTCATTGGCTCCTGAGTTTATACTGCTGGAAAAACCTGGCACAATAGATTGAACTCTTGTGTTAGTCTAGTCCCGTCGTAGTGATAGCATACACACTCTTCTTCTTCCAAAACCTGAGGATCCACCCTAACCCCTCTCCTTGCTCCTTCAAAACGCTGGCTCCAGCCACCCCTCCTCTGGACGTTTTGACTAGCTCCCCAGCTCTTAATCCACTCTACCCTATTGTCATTGCACCCTCGGGTAAGCCTAATCCCATAAGCATTCAAGTTCCTCAGGGCTTGGAGGTACATGCTTCCTGTTACCACTGAGTATTAATACTAATGGCTGGAGAAGGGAGGGCACTGAAGGACAGAGAGGGGTCAAAAGGCAACCACAAAACAGACAGCTGATACAATAGAGCCCAAAGCAGCAAGAAAAGTGCATACCGAGACTTGAAGTCCTTGGGCCCAAAATGCCAAGTAGCCCTGACTATGTTCAACAGGCAGCTTTAATGGCATGCTTAATTAATTCATTCTTCACCCCCTATCCATACACATTTCACTGAGAGTCAAATCCCAAATTTCTACAATCCCCAAAATCTACGAATTCCTACAGTCTCTGAGCAGACAGAGATCTGCTTGTCCCTCCCCTCTAAGAATCAAATACCTGCCCTTGTCCTGAAAAGCCTGCCCAGACCACCTTCCAGACCCAACTCCACTCATTCTGTCAACTCACACAGGATCCTGGGCTTTGGGCCTCTGCTTTTAAGTAAAGGGAGAGACTAAACTCACTGCTTCCTGAGTAAGGATTCCTGCAGCCCTTTCTTCTACCCAGACCTCAAGCTCATAAGGTAGATGATGCTGGGACAGGGCATCTTAGGCAACCAGCACTCCACTGAATCAGACAGCTGTGAGCCTTCTCACTCAAGTATATGTAGTAGGCAGACAAGAGATAAATATGAGATTTTACTCAATAAAAGAAAAGAGGAAAAAAGGTGCCACGAGCAAAGTCAATGCCTTGTTGCTGGCAGGGAACCAGAACAGCAGTAACTAGGCCAAATTTTACAGGACTACCACCAACCTCTCCAATGTCCCACTTTTATAGGAATGGGCAGCTCCAGCCACATTCCCCAAGGATGGTAACCAGAAAGCCCTCCCCACAGAGAGATGGCCCACTGGGGCCCCAGCTCAGGCTCTTCAAAACACGGCAGCTACAGGTCACGAGGCTCCAGCAGAGACGTCTGAAACTCTTCAAGAAGGGTTTCATGGTCATGGGGACGGATCCAGCTCAAACAGGTTTCTAGGTACAGGGGCAGAGACCTAGAGAGCAAAAAGGGTGAGGCCTAAGGATAAAGGATAGGCCAAAGGTTGAGCAGCCATTCCCTCCCTTTCATTCACCACCTCCCCCAATAGTTCCAAAGACTCCAGGACACCAACTGCCTCTCAGCCCCAAGATAGCAAATCTCAGTCTCACCATGTAGCATTCTCCTGTGGCAACTTAGTTTGGGCCTCCAACCTCCACCAGAGAGCAGTGGCCTCATCCCTCCGATCCAGCCTCCTCAGAGTCTGAAGCAGGTGAAAGGAAGCATCTTGATTACCTGTAGCCCCACCCCGGAGTACAGAGCCTTAGAACTTGACATAGCCTTAAGCATCATTTTATAAAAGGGGAAACTGAGGCCTAGAGTGAGGAAGTGTCTTGCCTACACACATGGAACCAGGAGTAGATCATTCCCAACCATTCCTATCCCTGGGCACTGCCTGCACAGGACAAAGGGCTCAGCTGACCCTCTTCCTGCCAAGCACGCTCCCAGCACAGTTATGGTCTTCATATCCGAAGACACTGGGAAGACTGGGAACTCCTGAGAGGCCTTCATACACACTTGTATATATCTGGTATAAGTCTGCACCCTTTGGTATATCCCTAGACATATACAGCACAACCCCATTCACCCCTCCTATCTGGCAATGTCACTCTTACACTAATCCCCAAGTACCACCCCCATGGGCCTCTCTATTACTGTGTATACATGTCATGCAAGTATACATACCTGGGCACATCTGCACACTGAGGAGGAAGTCCTGTAGGGCTTTGGTATCCTGGCCACTGGCCACCCATCCTAGTCCACGACTAATCAAGGCAGCTGCCCGAAGCTGTTGTAGTGCCACATCTGACGTGCACCCCTGATCACAGTTGGAAGCAGGTCCTGAGGACCACACCCAAAATCAAGAATTGTATTCCCAGTCACACAGTCACCAAAACCCCTGGTCCCCCTTGATCTCTTCTTGTGTCTAGAGTCCCTTTCTCTTAAATCTCCTGGTGGACTGAGACACATGGAAAGGGACAGACATCCACCACCACCACTTCCAGGAGGGAAGAGGATAAGTGAGAGTCACCTTGTTAAACAAAGATAACAAAGATCACCTTGTTCTTTGTCCTTATGTGTGGCCCGGAAGAGCAGCTCAAGGCACCTGAAATGAGACATGGAGCAGAGGTGAAGAGGAGTCACCCTCAGAAACTCTAGGGTGAGTAGGTAAGAATGGAGCTCACCTTCTCAGGTCCCAATCAGAAAATTTCCCCACCCCACTTCCCCTAGGGCCCTGGTTGGCTTCCTGGCTCACCGGCTAAATTCACTAATTGCCTCTTTTTGGGCCCCCAGCTGCACCCAGGCATGGCCCTGAAGCAGATAGGTGGCAGAGACCCACGGTGGGCAGTGTGGTGACTCCTTGGTTCCTTTTCTGGCATCTCCCCACAGCTGGGGCATCTTGGGAAGCAGCGACGACATGCGGCTGAGCAGCTCCTCACATACAGTCAAAGCATCCTGGGCCCGGCCTGCCTGGATCAGTGCTGCTGCTGCCTCCAAGAACATCTCAGGCATACAGGGCCCTGGGGGGCAAGGGGGTGGGGAAAACTGGGGTGGGAGGAGGATGTAGTGACTTGAAGAGACATGAGCCACCTTCAACCTCTTCACAGGCTCTGGTACCACGCATAGACCACCCACTGCTTGCTGCCCTGGACCCCTTGCTCTGGGAACCTTCCCAGTCTGGCCTCCCAGATTAGACAGAGAAGAGCAGAGGGAAGAAACAGAAAACAGCAGTCCTGCTCTACTCCAAAGGAGACTCTAACCCTCCCACCCCACTGCAGAGAACCTTGAAGAATACTCACCTTTGGCTCTGAGCCATCGAGCAACAGGGCCAACAGGTCCAAGTAATGCTCTGCAGCGTCCTCTGCCCTGAGGAGTCATAGCCCATGAGCCTCACCTTAGGCCCTAGCATGGCCCTCCAAAGGCTCTTAGCTAACAAAGGGATGCTTAAGGGCCCTGGGGAGTGGGAAGGGCGGGGTCTGAGGGCTCCAACTCTGACTCAGTATGGATCTACCCTCCTTACAGAATGGATTTGGGAGGAGACTACAGAGTTTTAAAGACACGGGAGGTTAGTGTCTGGGTGAAGAGTCCTCAGTTCAGGTCCAGCGGCAGGGCAGGGGGCTGAGGAGTAGGGACCTATGTCCTGCCATTGACTTGTCCATCACCCCCTGACTTTCAAAAATAGAAGCAGAGTTACACCCCAGGGGAGGCATCAGAAATGGGAAGAGCTCAGGTAAGCAAGGCAGTGGAACCTCACCTTCCCGTCTGTAGGCATCGGCTTGCTAGCAGGTACTTGGCCTGGCTCTGTGTGCCAGAGTGAAAGGGCAAGGCTGGGTCAGGTGGCGGGAGTAGCAACTCAACCTCAATGAGAAGCTGGGGGGCTTCAGAACTGTGAGGGATACTCAAGGCCTAAAAGGGACAAAAAGAAGAAAGTATATCTATAATCTCTGGGAGCCACACTTCCTTCTACTTATACCTTGACTAGTCACCCCATCACAAGCATCTCACCAATCCCTGTATCTTCCCCTGGCATAGTTCCTTACCTCAACCAGCAGCTCCAGACTCTCCAGCTCTGCTGCTGTGTTCCCCAGTTGCCGATATAACCTAGAGGCCTCCAGAAGTGGGGGACCCCAAGTTGATCCCCCTTTTAGGGCTGAAACCAAGTACAGCAGGGCTTTCTGTGGACTGCCCTAGAGGGGTGAGAGGATACAAACCTCAGGTACCCTCCCAAAGGAGAAAGCTGTCCATAATGCCCATGGTTTCCCCAACCCACCCTAGGACTGTCTTTACCATCTTACGGAGACAGGTCCCCAGGGCCGTGTACACCTGGACCAACACAGGCTGTGGACATAGACCTGAGGCCGCTTCTTGCAGGCTGCTCAGTGCCCTGGACAGCCTCCCTGTGATCAGCTCCTGGAGGCCTGAGGGCAACAGGGTATGAGCTTAGAGAGACCATAGGACAGGAGGTATGAAAGGGAAGCTCCACTGAGACGAATGGGACATGACAGGAAAGGTGTGAGCCAAAGGACCCTTTAAGACAGAGAGTGGGGAGGAAGGATAAATTAGATCGCTAGCTGACCTTGGCGATAGGCAGATGCTGTCAGAAGGACATCCCTCAAGTCCCGGGCATCCTGCAGGGTTAATGGGGCATCTGACTCCTCAGCTGGGAGGTTCCAAGTTTTTAGAAGCAGCAGCAAATCCTCAGAGGTCCCACTCTGGGGAGAGAAGGAAAATCAGAGGCTCCAAGCTTATAACCACCCCTTCTTCTCCTACCTCAGTCTACCCTCGCTGGACCTTGAACTCAAGGGTCCTCCTGATTCCTGTTCCCTCAATTCTGAGAGAGAGATAGCTGTGGGGCAAGGATAAGGGAAGGGGAAAAAACCTGGGGCAGTGTGATCTATTCTAGTGTGCCTCCTCACTCAGTATAAGCTCATAAGGACACAGGGTAAGGACCATGTTTCAGTTACCGATGAGAAAACTGAGACTGGGAGGTGACTTCACCAAGGTAATGAGAGCCCCGACCCTATCCGAGATCATTAAACTATTTTTAAAAACACTCCCAAGGGAATCCCTCCAATGAGACACCAACCAGAGCAAGGTCACCTAAGAGTCCCTGGGAGAACTTAGGTCTTCTGACCACCAACCCAGCAGCCTTTCCAGCACAAAATGATGCTACTGCAGCTGGGAGGGGTGGGAGGAGGGAAGAGACCCTTAGATCCAGATCACTCCCCACATTACCTGGCTGCCATTCAGGGTCTGCAGCAGCAAAGTCAGGTCCCCAAGATGGTCAGTGCTCAGCCAGAGAGCAGCCTGCAGGGCAGCCAGGTGGTGAAGGGCAGGGAGCAGCTCCGGCAGAAGAGAGGAAGAATGGAGGACGGAGTCCCACAGCCCACTGAGCCCACGTTCCAGCCTGGGCTCCAGCTGCTCCTGGGTCTCCAGCACTGTAGAGTACACACATATACAACTCAGATGGGACTTCATCTCTGGCTTTCTCTTTCTGCAGGAGCCCAAAGGTCACAAAGGTGCTCCTGGTCTGAGAAGCACATGGAGGATCAGAAAAGGGCCTGTCTGTCTGTAGAGGTGACAGGTTATGTTGCTCCTCCCATTCACCTTGCAAGGACTTAAACCCAAACTGAGGCTGGCAGGGGCCTGGAAGGCAATCTCTGGCCCTCACCTCTTTCTAGGCCCTGTTGGATATCATGTGCCTGGTCCTCAGTGAAACCCTGGGCCAGGCTCGCCCTCAGGGTAATAAAGTTGCAGATGACGATCAATTCCAAGGGGAGAACAGGAACAGCCGCAGGGAGCCCTGGAGCAACAAATGCTGATCTCACAGACGGCTCCTGGGTAAAGGATTCCCAAAATAAGATCCCACCCCAGAGATCACCCCACCCCAACCAAAATGGTCTCAATAAAGAACCCACCCTTTGGACAGAGAGTTTCGAAAGGGCAGAAAGTTCTCCCAATTAGACCATCCTGGAAACCATTTCTTCGAATGCTGTCGCGCGCGCGCGCGTGTGTCTGTGTGTGTGTAAGGAAAAGAAAAATTCCCCTGTGTGTGTGTGTGTGTGTAAGGAAGAGAAAGATTCCCCTGTACAAATACGATTCCACTCCAGTCCTGTCTGTACCGTAAACGGGACTCTCTGCCCCTTGAGTAATCACCTCAATCCCAGAAATGCAGAAGAGGAATTGGTCTCTAGCTGTGGCGGAGAACTGACCATCCTGGGAAAGACCCTGCTTACCCTGCAGACAATGGAGAAGTTCCCGGAGCCCTTCCAGTGCATCTTGAGCCAACTGCTGTCGCCTCAGAGACAGACCCTGAGCCACCTGCCAAATGTGGGATGGGGTGTCACCGACGATCAGCCCTTACCCCTCCGATTGCAATAAGGGGTGTCCTTCTCCAGTCATTTCTGGCTCCTAGGGGAAGGTCAAGCTCATCCCCTCCCCATCGCGAGAGTCCCAGCAACCGCGTTACCTTGGCCTGTCGAACTAGCTGATCATTCCTTTCCCTCCACAGGTCCAGGCAGCTGGCGTGTGGTGCTGAGGAGCCCAGAGGGGTCTCGTGGGACATGGTGGCCGAGGGGGCTGCTGAAGGGTAAGCCCGGCCCCGCCGGAGCCCGCAGCCGAGCGGGGAGGAGTCCGTGCACTTCCGCATCCTGCCGCCGGTCCTTGGCTCCCCTCGAGGCCCCGGCCGGACGGCCTGCCCCTTCCGGGACAAACGGACCCTCCCCTCGCCGCCCGCCCACGCTTCCGCCGACGTCGCTTCCGCCAGCGCCTCGGGTTGGCTGGGCCGGCATAACTCTGGGCTGCGGTTGGTCGTCTTTAAGGGTTAGTCCCCGCGGGAGATACAGGGAAGAAACGAGCCTGGACCCGACCCGAGGGGGAGGCCCACGCGAGCCGGAGGCGAGGGCGAGTCAGTGGGGAGCTCGTGCTGCTCGCCGTTCCGCCTTCGCGGAGGCCGCGGCCTCGAGAGACCGTCCGGGTACCACAACCCGCGCTCAGCCCGCCGTCGCAGCCACACCCCACGTCTGTCTATGCCCCCGCGGGGGCGGGCCGCGGTGCGTGCTGGGAGCTGTAGTACCGCCGCCCCACGGAGTCCATCCCCGGCAGAAAGTGTCTCCCGGAGGCCCTCGGTAATCAGCTCTAATCAGAGACCCTTGGTAATCAGAGACCAAGGCTCTGGGTCATCAGCCTGTCTTTTCTCTGCTCACCGTGGAGCACCAACACGCACGCCGTAGTCTGCTCAACCCACGCAGCCTGACTGCTGGCAGCACGGCCCTGTGCTGTGCAGCCTGCACTGCTCACAGGTACCTGTCCAATCCTTCCAACAAATGGAGCTAGGAGAATTGGATATCCATAAGCAAAAAACAACAAAAATGCTGCGACCCTTACCATACATAAAATCAACTCAAAATGGATAAGCTGAACTTCATTAAAATTAAAAACTCTTGTGCTACAAAGACATCATCAAGAAAATTCAAAGAAAAGTCTCAAAGTGGGAAAAATTATTTGCAAATTATATATCTCATAATGGACTCGTATCCACATTGTGTAATTCTCAAAGCTCAATAGTAAAAACATTTTGTAAAACCATTTTAAGGGCCGGCTCCGTGGCTTAGTGGTTAAGTGGGCACGCTCTGCTGCTGGCGGCCCAGGTTCGGACCCCGGGCACGCACCGAACCACTGCTTCTCCGGCCATGCTGAGGCCATGTCCCACATACAGCAACTAGAAGAATGTGCAGCTATGACATGCAACTATCTACTGGCGCTTTGGGGGAAAAATAAATAAAATTGTTAAAAAAAAACCATTTTAAGATGGGCAGAAAAATATGAATAGACATTTTACCAAAAAAGATACACAAATGACTAAGAAGCACATAAAAAGATGCTCAACATATTAGCCATTAGGGAAATGCAAATTAAAACCATGAGATATCACTATGCACATACGAATGATTACAATAAAAAACACAGATAATACCAAATGTTGGTGAGGATGTGGAGAAACTGGAACTCTCATACATTGCTGGTGGGAATATAAAATAGTACAGTTACTTTGGAAACCAGTTTGGCAGTTTCTTAAAAAGTTAATCATAAACTTACCTTATGAATCAGCAATTCCACTCCAAGGAATCCTCCCAAGAGAAATTAGAACATATGTCTACACCAACACTTGTATGCAAATGCTCATAGCAGCTACAAAAATATTCATAATAGTTAACACTGAAAACAATCCAAATGTCCATCAGTTGATCACAGCAATACAATGGAATATGACTCAGCAATAAAAAGGGGCAAAAAAAAAAATGAATAAAGGCTTTTCAAACAACAAAAATCAAAAGGGGCAAAAAGTGACACATGCATCAACACAGATGAACTTCAAAGACATTATTCTATGTCAAAGAAGCCAGATCAAAAGACCACATATTCCATGATTCCAATTATATGAAATATGCAGAAAAGACAAATCTATAAAGACAGAAAACAGATCAGTGGCCTGGGGTGAGATTGGGAATTGATTATAAACAACGTGTAGGGAATTTGTGGGAGTGATGAAAATTTTCTAAAACCAAATTGTGGCATTTGACAATACTTTCTTGCATAAGATACCAAAAGCACAAACAACAAAAGAAAAAATAGGTTGAATTGGACTTCATCAAAATTTTAAAATTTTGTGCTTCAAAGGACACTATCAAGAAAATGAAAAGACAACCCAAAGAATGGATAAAATACTTGCAAATCATATATCTGATAAGAGAATTTATATCTAGACTATAAACAATGCTTATGTGGAAATTAATAAAAGAAACCTTAACCAAATTGGAGTCGGGAAGGCCTGTAGGGGGAGCTCTCACTCCCTGTCACACATCATCAATTACACCAAACAGGAAGAGATGGAAGCTTGCATCTTGGACAGGAAGTAAAACTACTCTACTAGGAAGGAAGATTTCTCTCCCCACCCCATCAACAGCCCAGCCAATGAGAAATGCTGCAGCTCAGCCAATGAGAAGCTGCTGCCACCCTGAACTATTATTTTTCTCCCAATGGACTTTCCTTTGGGAGAAGGACAGCCCCTCCCTACTCCCTCTTTTTCTCTATAAAAGCAAGATCCCCTCCTTTGTTTTCCAGATTTGCCTATAATTCATAGGCAATAGCATGCACATCCCAAACTACAATTCTTTTGGCTATTCCCAAGTAAACTCATTTTGAGGGTAAAATGGGCGAATTTGCTCTTTAGGTTGACACTTGTAACTCAACAATAAAAAGACAACCCAGGGCTGGCCCCATGGCGTAGCAGTTAAGTGTGAGCGCTCTGCTGCTGGCAGCCCAGGTTCAGATCCCGGGCACGCACTGACACACCGCCTGTCAGGCCATGCTGTGGCGGTATCCCATATAAAGTAGAGGAAGATGGGCACGGATGTTAGCTCAGGGCCAGTCTTTCTCACTGTGGGGGAAGAGGGAGAATCTCCCTCTGCCCTTTCCCTTAAGGTTCTTCTGGCTGGCCAAATAATCTTCCAGCCAGAGAAGGCAACTTGCCAGCCAGTGTGGCTCCTGGCGACTATGCCAAAACTGTGGGGGAAGAGGGAGAATCTCCCTCTGCCCTTTCCCTTAAGGTTCTCCCGGCTGGCTCGCCAAAACTGTCGGGGGAAGAGGGAGAATCTCCCACTGCCCTTTCCCTTAAGGTTCTTCTGGCTGGCCAAATAATCAATAAGACAGGTTAGCAGGAGAAAATAATACCAAGTTTAATAACATGTATACATGGGAGAAAGCAGGGACACTGCGTTTCTCAACACAATAGCAGAAATTCTCATCTTAAATATCATTTTCAGCCAATGACAAAGGAGGATTTTGGGGGTGGGGGGAGTCAGTTACAGGAGATTACCACTAAAGCACAGTAAACAAGAGTAAGGTTTATTATGTAGCTCAAGGCCTCACCTTCCACATTGACAAGTCACTAGAAATGAGCTCATCCCCCTCTCTTCTCCAAACAGAGAGGGAGATACTTTACAAATGGAGATTTCCCTTATAAATGTAAATGATTGTCTGGCAACTCTTCGCAGGGTCATCCAGAGAATGTGGCCAGAGAGACAGAACTTCTGATAAGAGGGGCTTGTTGGTGCCTTTCCTATTGTAACATTTACCCTACGTTATCTTTACAGCCATCATGATAGATCTGTTCCAGAAAGGAGCCACCATGTCAAATTCTTTAGGCAGTTAGTGGGGGAGGTCAAATGTCCCTAGAGAAAACAACCAAGGTAAAGAGATAGATTTCAGGGTGGCCAAATCTTGATCTCCCACATCACCAAAAAGAGGAGAATTGGCATGGATGTTAGCTCAGGGCTGATATTCCTCACACACACACACACACACACAAAATAAATAAATACTTAAAAATAAATAAATAAATAAAATGCTAAAAAAAAAGACAACCCAATTAAAAAACAAAGGATCTAAACAGACAGTTCTCCAATAAGCACAAGATGCTCAACATCATTAGTCATCAAGGACACGCAAACCAAAACCACTATGAGATACCCTTCACACCCATTAGGATAGTTAGAGTCCAAGGTAGATAATAATAAGTATTGGCATGGATATGCAGAAATTGGTACCCTCATACACTGCTGATGGGAATGTAAAATGGTGCAGCAGCTTTGGAAAACAGACTGGCAGTTCCTCAAAAAGTTAAACATAGATTTACCATATGACCTAGCAATTCCACAATATATCACTAGGTATAAACCCAAGAGAAATAAAAACGTATGTCCAAGCAAAACTTGTATATGGACATTCATATCAGCATCATTCATAATAATCAAAAGGTGAAAACAACCCAAATGTCTATCAATGGATGAATGGATAAACAAAATGTGATATATCCATAAAATGGAATATTATTTGGCCATAAAAAGAAACAGAGTACTGATACATGGTGCAAGATGGATGAACATTGAAAACATTAGGCTGAATGAAAGAAGCCAAATAGAAAACTCCCCATACTATATGATTCCATATATATGAAATGTCCAGAATGTGCAAATATGGTCAGAAAGTAGATCAGTGGTTGCCTAGGGCTAGGGGTGGAGGTGGGGAGGGTTGGAGGGTGATAGGAAAGAGTATCAAGTTTCTTCTTGGGTTGATGAAAATGTTCTAAGATTGATTGTGGTAATGCTTGTACAACTTTGAATGTACCAAAAATCACTTAATTGTACACTTTAAGTGGGTGAATTTTATGGTAAATTGTACCTCAATAAAGCTCTTTAAAAAAAAGAAACAATAAGTTAGTGTGGAATGGGATCTGATGTCAAGTAAAAGGCAGGGATAAGAATTTTTAATAGTGAACATATCTTTCCCTAAAAAGATCTCGTAGATAGATCAGAAGAAAGAGAAACAGTGGTTGGCAGATCAGCAGATTATCCTTAGGCTCAAGGGAAGGGGGCTCCCTGATAAAAAAAAAAAAAGGGGGGGGGCCTGACTGAGGACAGGGTGAGGGACTGGGGGCTGAAACCTTTCCCAGGGGTGCCAGGGATGGAGAGTCATTATTTCTTCTTACAAAGGCACTGTCTACTCACTAACTGATGCTTGGGAGTTGTGTCCACCAGATTGAAGAGGGGGAAGGAGATTTTTTTCCTAATTCATTTTATAGTCTAGCTGGGACCTAACCTCTCCCCTTGCATTATTAAACCTATTCCTGCCAGAGTTACCAATACCCTATCCTCTAGTTGCCTGGAATGATATACACTTTTTATCATTTATTTGACCTCTGTAGCACTAGGGACTGTTGGCCATTAATAATTAGGACTCCTCCTTTAGGTACTACAGCTATGAACACCTTTACTGCTGCTCAGCTTCTCTTCTTCTTCCAGTCAAGTAGAAGTCAGTGCTGTCCCACATTTAACATCTGTTCTTCTCTCTCTCAGTAGTCTCATCTCCTCCTGTCCTGTGCACTCTCAAACCTCAAACCCTAGTCCTGCCCTTTCTCCTCAGAGCCTCTTCCCCACTCCTTTGATGGACATTTCCACAAGGATTTCATGCCCGTACTTCAACATGACACAGGAGTAGTGAGGATGGAGGGCACAGGAGACATGCATGAGGAGCATTAGATTCATACAGTTTTAGCTTCAAGTCAGGAATAATCAATGGGACAAGATGGAATGTTGTGTAAGATGGGCAAGTAGGTCTGATAAAAACCAGCACATGTTGGGAAACTAGGGAGGCCTCAACACAAGTGAAGGGCAAAGGGTGTTCTGGAGTGAAACGACACAGTTAAGGAGGAGACACAACACTACTGGGGCTTTAGACATTAAAAGTCTGTGCACTTCATGATGCCTGGGCTTGTCTTTTCCGCCATCTCTTTTACCAGCCAAAGCATAAAATATGTTGCATGGCCAAGCAAAATGGCAGGTGGATAATAGGAGTAATTCGGGAAGAGGTAGGGGAATGAATTCAGACAACTCCAACCACTTCTCAAAGGTTCTCAGGTGCAGCCAGGTCTGCATAAGATGGCTGATCCCACCTGTGCTTGGTGAAAGGGGAGACACCCTCTCCCTAGCCCCTATAGGTCAGTAGGGACTCCCCCACATCTCAGACACACATATTTACATTATTATTTTATTCCATGTTGGAGACCATCCCCCAGTCTCTCAGATGCATCCAAAGCAGGAGTTAAGGATCAGGCCCCACTATAATTTTGAATTATAAAATAATGAATTCCCAGATGCCAGTAGCTCTTGGCTGCATGGTGGTAAGAGGTGTGGCTGAGCCTCTCTTTCAGATGATCCAGCACCCACAGAGGCCAGGCTAGATTGTTCTCCAGCTCTCCCCGTGGCCAGGAGCCAGCACCCGCAGCCTAGGCTACCTCTGCTGGGCCAGAACTAGCTGCCTGAACCAGGAGCTCACAGCACCATCCACTCGCATCACCAAAGCTATGCCCAGGAAAAGTCCCACGCTGCTCACAACGAAGCCCACAGCCTCAAAAATGAACCTGCAAAGAAAGGCAGAGAATCTCAGAGGACACTGAGAGTAGGTCTAGAGCCTTTCCCTGCTGAGGAAAACCCTGTCCACCCTAGAAGAACCCTGGATGTTCATTCTTTGCTCCAAGCTTTATCCTCCCCAAAACCTCTACCTCTCAAGAAAATCCACTCACTTGGGGGCAAACACCTTCCAGATCATGAGATGCCTGCGGAGGATGGAGGCTGCCAAGGCACAGGCCAGAATCTAAGGGAGGAGAGGAGGGGTCAAGTTACTTGGGAAGGGGAGGAGGAAGCGAGTCAAAGAGAGTCTTGCTGTAGGCCCCTGTGAAGAACAGGACAAGTAGGAAAATACTGTGTGTCAGTAGAGAAAACCCTGGGCCAGGAATTAGGACACCTAATTCTTTTCCTGTCCCCACCATGACTCACTGTGTGACCTTGGGCAAGCACTATCCATCTGTGCCACTAACACTCAGGCTCTGCCTTCCAGGGTGGAGGAAGATGTCAGAGTCATACCTTCTGCCTCTGAAGGACAGGAGGAAGAATCCTGACCATCGCCTCAGCTTTTCCAGTCCGTCCACTAATGCAGTAATCCCCAAATGCAACCAGGAAGGTCCAGATCGAGCTTGTAGAGAGGAACCAATCCAAGACTAGGATTAAGGAGACCCAGGTTCAAGTCTCAATACTGCCATTTGAGGCCACTGGCCTTGAGCAACCACTTCACTTATCTGTACCTCAGCCAAGACTCTCTCCCAGGGTTTTGGCAAAGTATGAAAGACAGAATGTGATGCATACACATGAGAAAAGGTTCTTAACTCCGTGATCATGCCCCTGCACCCACCTGAATACCAAGGACAAACAGGTACTTGAGGCCCAGCTGCAGCAGTGCTGCATTGAAGTGGTGAGGCGCATCCCGGAGCCGCATCTCCATGAGCGGCTCCTCCTCCTCCTCAGAACCGACTCTGGCCTCAGCTTCATTCCGTGGGGCCTGCCGCCTCCTCTGGGGCCCTTGACTCTCACATAGGAAGGGCCAGAGCAGGAGCAATGGGCAACCTACTACCTCAGAGGAAGACAGGGCTAGAATCAATGGAGAACCCAGGGGCCAGGCCACCCTTGCCCCTCGTTGGCTCAGCCTCCAATTAGTGTAGGCCAAGGGGCGCCAAAGATCCAACAAAATCACATCTCCCCACTCAATTCCAGGGGTTTCCTTTCCTTCCACAAAGCCAGAGTAAACAATAGAAGCAAGAGAGGAATGAGGAGGTACCTGCAAAGAGGAGATGGGAGGCAAAGGTGTTGGCTCCCACCAGCAAAGCAGGCAGCCACGTAGAGGAGCCATGACCCTCTGGGAATCCCACGAAGGCTGCATGCCAGTGGATGGCTGGAAAGACAGGCTGGTGGCCCGTGGAGTAGAAGGTCTGAGTGGCCATGAGGGCCCAAGCAGAGACTGCCTGCCATGGCACAGTAAAAGGACCTGCAGGGAGAGATATGCCTCTCTACAGTCACATCCCATTTCCTAATCCATAGCCTGCTGCCCTATGACCATATACTCCTACCACTTCAGCGCTAATTCTCACACACACACCCCATCACCCCAACGTCTCTATAGTCAGCACTCTGTTATTCTAATTCCTTCTGTGGCACGAAGCCCCATTACTCTAATCTGAACCCCACTGTGGTCAATCTCTTTCTCTCTCTAATATACACAAAGCTCACTATGACATTATATACTCAATTCACCACTCCCATCACTGGAAAATCAGGAAATGCGCTCATCCTCATGAGCATGAGGATGCAGCATTTCCATAATAAATGAATCTTGGAGTACTTTTTGTCTCCCTCCTCCACGAACCCTGCTGGCCCTGAGAGTCAATGGCAGGGATCAGTTAGCTTGGCTACAGCAGATAAGAGCGAGGACATCAGGAAGACCCTCCCAACTGTGTGGGGCATGAGACCCAGTGTCAAGGTGAAGAACCTGAAGAGCAACACCTCCCTGAAAACACGAGGGGCCGAACTCACATCACTACTGTCCCTGGAGGAATCAGGGCTGAGACGTGTATTTACCAGGGGTGGTGATGGGTATCCCAGCAGCAAGCAGATGCAGGAGAAGGAAGCTCTGCAGAAACAGAAGCAGGAACACAAGACTAATGCGTTCTGCATGCAAGAGCAGGAGTGGGAAGGCCAAGAGGGTGAGGGCCGTGACCACAGCAGCTGAGTAGACGCTCCCCAACTGATAGGCAGCCACAGTCAGGGGGCCCTGAGGTTTGGTCCTCTCTAGCTGGCCCCGGAACTCCTCCTGCATATGCCGGTAGATTTGAGGAACCACATAATCCAGGTCAGCCTGAGAAGTGGGGGGCCCTGAGAAGGGAGTGAGGACAGTCCTGCTCCTTGGAGCACCCGTCGCAGCCTTCACCAGCACTGTCACAGGCCTCCAGAGAAGCAGCATGAGCCCTGAAGCGGCCAACCCTGCCACAGCCCTAGGCAGCACTACTGATGCCCCAGCAACCAAGGCCCGGAGACGTGGGGGTGCTTCATCTGCCCCCGATGCCAATGCCCAATAGGCAGCAGTGCCCAGTACCATTACAGGCAGCCCCCAGCGCACAAAGAGTACAGGGGGCTCAGGGCTCTTGAGATTACCATGGCGGCGAAGCCATAGGCGCACAGCAGCTAACAGGGCCACCAGCGCCCCCACGCAGGCTCCATACCACAAATTCTTGGCTCGACCACCCACCACGGACGCCAAGGGACTCAGCCAGGGAGAAGAGCGGCACGCAGGTGTCTCTTCAGGGCAGCGATGAAAAAGCCCAGCTAGCCTTATACATAAAAGTAACCCGATTCCGAGCCCCAGGGCCTGCGCACCATTGTGCTGTGGGGGGCCTGTTGGGGCTGAAAGGCCAAGGCGGGGTATTGTGAGTAGCTTAGGTGGCAGCAGCCTGCCCTCCCAGTGAAGCCGGGCAACCAGGAGCAAGATGAGTGAGCCCAAAAGGAAAGGGGTGGCCCTAGCCTCAGCTACAACAAAGCTATCAGAGAAGAAAGCAGCAAAGCGAATGAACAAGAGTAACAAGACAGGCCCAGGCATGGGAAGGAGGGCTGCCAGGGGCCTCTTGGACCCCCAGTCAGCCCAGGCTTTCCACAGAAAAGGCAGAAGTGAGCCCACTGCAGCCATAGCCCCTAGAACCACTGGATCCAGCTTCAGCCCACTAGTTGCCAGGAGTCCAGCACATGCTATGGCCCCAGTCAGACCCTGGGCCATGGGGATTAGCAGGAGAGGGCAGAAGTAGAAGCCTGGGGATGTTGCCCACTGGGATACCAGAAGGCAGAGCAAGCAGGCAGCAGCCAAGAGAGCAGCACCCCCTGCCATGCGGACCAGAGAGAAATGAGCCCAAGACTCAATGCACATGGACTGAACTCCCCGCAGGAACTGCTGCAGCTCAGGAATGACAGCCTGCAGTGCCGCCTCAGCCCCTTGGGGGGTCTGCAGAAGCCACTGGTAGTCAGCAGAGGCCTTGGAGAAGAGGTGCTGCAGGCGATGAAGCTCCTTAACTTGGAGGTCCTGAGCAGCAGCTGAGTAGGTGTGAAGAAATCGGGACACCTGGCGGAATAGGTCAGAGGCCAAAGGGAACAAGTCAGAGATATAAATTAGGACAGAGGCAAGGATAGGTATTACCAAAGGGAGTACCTGCAAATCAGGGACCCAAATTCTGTCCAGGACAGCTAGGAAGGGAAGGATAATGGCCATACAGGTGGGATTAAGACTGAACAAAGATGATGGAGCAGGTCGTTATGCTTCTCCCATGCCCACCCTAGTTCTATCACCTGGAAGCCCAGCCTACTACCTACCTGCTGGGCATTGAGATGGAGAGCTGAGGCTTGGGCCAGAGCAGAGAAGTGAGGCTGGGAGTCTTCGACCTCTGAGAACAGCTCAGCTATCACCTCCCCAATGTTCCCAAACGGGATGGGGAGGCCCAGCAGCAGGGCCAGCGTAGGTACCAGGCTGATTTGAGGAACTATCTCTGGCTCCTAGAGGACAAGGACAGGGGTCAATGGTTCACCACAGAGCTGAGGTCAGTGTTTGGGACGGAAGACATAGGGGCCTAGGTAGGAAATGAGAATGGGGGACACCCAGTGTCATGAATTTGGGGGCCTAAAATGAAGGGATCCACAAGGAAGCTGTGATCACGACAGGGCTTAAATACCGAGAGAGCAGATAAAGCACACCTCAGGCCTCACCTCTGGTGGGGCACTGGGGAAGAGGGCTGTGGGACTGTACAGAAAAAGTGCAGCTGAGATCTCCAGTTCACTGTCCCCTCCATGGTCCCCACTCATGGTCATGCCATGGTCCCCAATCACCACCAGCAATGTGTCATTCTCCAGACGCTCCACAAGTCCCCTGGGGGCCAAGAAACATGTCAGGGGGTAGGGATGGATGAAGATTTTCTCAGGGACCCATTCACTCCCAGCCATAACTTCCATTAGTAGGGCCTAGACCTTTGGCAAAGAGACATCTCTTTGGTCATGACCCTACTGCCCAAAGCCACATGCTAAGTCACTCAAGATGGACAACGCCTCTAGCTTCAGAAAAAGGCCTAGAGAAGACAGAATTCAGATAAGAAAGAGGCTCCAGGACAAGTACTTCTTCTCTTAGGACCATATATCCTGAGATTCACAGACACAAACCCACTCTCCCAGCCAATATCTCACACTCACTGGATCACTTGGTCCATTTGGCTAAGTTTCTTGGCCATTTCAGGGTGGTGAGGGCCATGCTTGTGGCCACAGTGATCCACACCCAGGAAGTGAGCAATCAGCACATCCCATTCACCACTGTCCACTGTAAAGGGAGAACAATGAGCACAGGGGACTAAGGCCCATTCCTCAACCCCAGCCAGGCTCTGACACTCCTATGTCAGGTACACAAGCCCAGGCCACTGCACCCATGGGAGGCTCAGAATTTGTAGACTGAAGTGGCCCTCCCCAGCTCCCAGTCTTAGTCAGCCCTGCCTCTGGCTCCATGCTCACTGGTTGGGTAGAGGTGTTCCAGGATGCCATTGTCCACTGTGTGTAGGTCTTTGACATTGAAGGATGGGAAGAAGAAAGCTTGGGAGAAAGCTCCAGGAAAAAGATCTTTCCAGGTATCATCTCCCATGAAGACCACACGCCTTCCTGCAGGAAAACGAGAGTGGGTCATAGCCTGAGTAGGAGTCAGGGCAGGGAAAAGAGAAGAAACCCCTTAAAGGCCCATCAGAAATCCCAACCATGTACTCTAAGGCACAGCAGTTCCATCCAGCAACTCTTTATCCTGCATGGTCTAAAATTTTCTGCTAGGAAGCTTCCCCTGATAACCATGCTCCACCCAGACCTCTCACTCCTTGTTCCCACAAAAGGCTCTGCTAGTTCTCAGTCCCCGGCTATCTCCACTGCTCCATTTTTCCTGGGTATTATCAGTGAGTGAACAGGGCCTGGACCCTCTGCTCTCTCCTCCAGACTTGTGAGGGTACCAGACCCACATCTTCTCCTCTTCATCTCTCCCCTGCCCCTTCACTGAGAGCTCCCCAAAAGTCACACCAGGGGCCGGCCCCGTGGTGTAGTGGCTAACTGCACACGCTCCGCTGCTGGCGGCCTGGGTTCGGATCCCGGGCGCGCACCGATGCACCGCTTGTCAGGCCATGTTGTGGCGGTGTGCCATATAAAGTAGAGAAAGATGGGCACAGATGTTAGCCCAGGGCCAGTCTTTCTCAGCAAAAAGAGGAGGATTGGCATCAGATGTTAGCTCAGGGCTGATGTTCCTCACCAAAAAAAAAAAAAAAGTAAAACCAACACCCCATACAGATTAGAAACTCCAGAAGGACAAAGCCCAGACCTGCACTTCCTGCATGCAGGGCCCTGGTCTCTTTCTCCTACTCTGTCCTCCCTGTCCTCTCACAGCATAGTCAAGCATGCAACTGGGCACTCCAAGTTCTGGCTCTCTGACTTCTTTTTTTGGGTGTGTGAGGAGATCAGCCCCGCGCTAACATCTGCCAATCCTTTTTTTTTTTTTTTGCTGAGGAAAACTGGCCCTGGGATAACATCCATGCCCCTCTTCCTCCACTTTATATGGGAGGCCACCACAGTGTGTCAGTGCACGCCTGGGATCCGAACTGGAGACCCCCAGCCTCCGCAGCGGAGTGCGCTTACTTAACTGTTTGCGCCACCGGGCCGGCCCCAGGCTCTCTGACTTCTAAAGAAGAAATTTGCCAAGATACTCCTGGCCTCCAAAGAGGCCCAGACTAACCTGCATTGGCAAGCTGCTTAATGAGATTGTCTTCCACTATGGCGTAGCTGGCAAAGTTACTTCCAGCATCAATAAAGGTAGGCAGTGAGCCAGTGGTGAGGGCCTTGAGGCGCTGCATGGTGGTGGTGGGGGGGTGAGCCTTTGATTGGTAGAGCCTGGCATGGTGGGGCTGAATCTCCAGGATCCTCTGCAAGGATCCCAGCTTGCCCAGGAAGGGCAGGGAGACAGGAGGCTCCCCAGGAACGCGTGAGCGCTGGGGCTGGGCAAAGTCAAATCGCAGAGCATCTATCAGCACCAACACAACCCGGGAGAATCGAGAAGCCATCCAGCAGGCCCCGGGCTCCCCTCGGCTCCCCCATGGCAGGGACCCAGGGCCTGGGGGCTCTTGGCAGCTGCTATGGTTGGTGAGCTCCAAACGGGTGAGCAGGAAGCCACTGGTGAAGAGGGCGATGCCTGCGTAGAAGAGGAAGCTGACCCAGGCCAGGAAGAGCAGCACTGATATCTTCTGCATCCTGGTGTTGGCGAGAGCGGGAATTCATCACTGTGGAGCAAAGAGCCAGTAGATATTCTGGTCTCTCAATACAAAGTCCAGCTAGACTCACTTCCTCTTGGAAGCCTTCCTGAAGATAAGCAGACCCATAGCCAACCCAGTGCAACGTTCCTCTCCACCGTTTTACCAGTGTTTCTGAAGGTGAGCTCCGCAGACTATGGGCAGGCATCAACCTGGAGCGGTTGTTAAAAATTCTGATTTCCAGGGCCCACCCCAGACCTACTGAAGCAGGATCTCTGGGGGTGGAGCACAGGAATTTGCACATGTACTCCAGGAAATCCTAACAGCGAAAACACAGTCCAGGGGGAAAACATTCCAAGCGGGAGGCTGCTCTGACAGCCCGCTCCTCCACCTCTCTCCGCGCCAATCTCTACCCGCCTGGGGCGGCCCGGCTCGCAGCCGCGGGAGAACCGGGCCGGGCAACGGCGCCGCCTGGCGGGGACGAGGAGACGGGGGAGGAATCACGCTCCGCATCCGTACGGCCGGACGGCAGCGGGCCGCGAGAGCAACCTCCCCCAGCAGGGCAGAGGCGCGGCATCCGGGGCCGCTTGGGCCTCGCCGGGACCCAGACGTCCTCCGGGTGCTACCCGCCTCCGTCTGGGCCCCCTGACCCCGGTCCCGGCACGCTAGCCTGGGAGCTGAGGCGCGCGCTCCCCGACTGGGGGCAGAGGGGCGTGTGAGGTGCTCTCAGAGACTCCGACTCACCTTGACCGGCGCCCGGAAGTGCGGCGGCGGCGCCTGCGGCCCGGCACCCCCGACGTGCGCGCGCAGACAGGGCGGCCCGCGGGGCCCGACGCCATCTGCCGGCGGCCCCGAGGAAGTGCGCCTAGGAGGGCAGGGCGGCCCGAGACGCAGAGTTGGATGGAGGATTATGGTAATTTAGAATTGAGGGCAAGGGACTCAGCTGGAAGAAGAGTTCAGAGAACCAAGTCCATTCTTGGTTAAGACTAAGAACTAGGCCTCTGGAATCAAACTTAGCTTGATTCCTATCTCTGCCACTCAGTGTCGTCACTGAGCATTACCTCATCTGTAAAACAGAGATAAATATTTATTTTCCCCCTTTGTTTAGCTGACTCCAAATGATAGATTTTATTATTCCTCCTCTCCAAGTCTTTCACTGAATCTTACAACTCAGTAATAACAAGACAAATAATCCAGTTTAAAAATGGGCAAAGGGACTGAAGAGACATTTCTCCAAAGAAGACATATAAATGACCAATAAACAAATGAAAAGATACTCAGCATCATTAGCCATCAAGGAAACGCTGGAGATACCACTTCAAACCCACTAAATGGCTATAATCAAAAAGAGAACAAATTACTGGTGTTGTTACAGTGTGGATGTGGAGAAATCTGAATCTTCATACACTGCTGTTTGGATTGTAAAATGGTGCAGCAGCTCTGGGAAACAGTTCCGCAGTTCTAAAGGTTAAACACAGAGTTACCATATGACCCAGCAATTCCATTCCTAGGTGTACACCCAAGAGAAATGAGAACATATGTCCACACAAAACTTGCACATGAAGGTTCATAGTAGCATTATCCTTAATATAGCCAAAAGGTAGAAACAACCCAAATGGTCTTCACTGCTGAATAAACAATATGTAAAATGTCTATACAATAGAATATTGTTCAGCCATAAAGAGGAATGAAGCACTGCTACATGCTACCACATGGATGAACCTTAAAAACATTACGCTGAGTGAAAGAGGCCAATCACAAAACAGCACATATCTTATTATTCATTTATATGAATATGTAAATCTGCAGAGACAGTAAGTTTGGTGGTTCCTAGGGCTAGCGGGCAGGGGAGTGGTTGCTAATTGGTGCAGGGTTTTGTGGCGTGGTGGGGATGGGGGAGTGGAGATGAAAATGCTAAAATCGTGATGTTGCACAAGACTGTGAATATACTACCAGTTACTGAGTTTACATTTGAAATGGGTGAACTGTATTGTCTGTGAATTATTTCTCAGTAAAGCTACTATTGAGAAAGAAAAACCTCTCCACTGGTTTCTCGTCTCAGAGCAAAGCCCAGGTCCTCACAGTCTGCACAGCAGCTTCTCGCGTCCCTCAAGTTCCTGTAGCCACCACTTGTTTCTCTGCTCCGCCCACTTGTAGCTGCTGTGCTCTTCCAGCTATAAGACAGCCATGCTCTGCCTCAGGGCCTTTGCATTTGCCATCTCCTCTGTCAGTTTTACTCCTAGGTGCCCAAATGGGTCTTCCCCTCATCTCCATAGCTAAGCCTACATATAACATCAGTGAGCTTTCCTGGAACCCTCTACTTAATGCTAGAGCCTCCTATCCCCAAATTCCCCATCTCCCTCCCTTTCTTTAATTTCCCCTATGGCACAACTCACCAGCATCTGAAATACTATACATCTTATTAATGGTTTGTCCCTTCCAAATAGAGCAGGGAATTTTGTCTTCATCACTATAATCCTCAATGCCTGGCGTATAGTTGGGCTTCAATAAATAGTTATCAAATGG
The DNA here is from genome assembly GCF_057802395.1 of Ceratotherium simum simum. Taxonomy (NCBI): domain Eukaryota; kingdom Metazoa; phylum Chordata; class Mammalia; order Perissodactyla; family Rhinocerotidae; genus Ceratotherium; species Ceratotherium simum. The sequence goes on along the minus strand of NC_141928.1, from coordinate 40,780,863 downwards.
ATAAATGAATAAATTCTAATTCAAAAATATGTCAAAATGCCATCCCTCCACATCCATCCAGATGGCCCCTTACCTCAGTTCAGGCCTTATCACCCTTTCCAGGATCACTGAGGCAGCCTTCTTACTGTCCTTCCAGCCTTCCATCTCTCCTTCAAATCCCGTCCATATGGTAGCAGGACAAGTCTATCATTATGTACGGTAAATTCTAATGTGATTACCTCAATCTTCTTAAAATTCTTCATGGGAACTGGGGAAAAAGCCTTCATGGATCCCCTCACCCTAAGGATAAAGTCCAAACTCTTCAGGACTCTATCTCCCTGTGATTTGGCTCTTGCCATAGTCACATGCCCCAACACCCTACACTTCAGCCACAGCAAACAATTCTGAATGTGCCAACTTCTCCGGAGTTGTGGGCCTTTGAATATCCTAGTCCCAAACCCTAGCCTGGTGACCGCATTAACTTTTCCAGCCTGAGCTCATGGCAGAGTTGGCAACCTTGCTGCCCACAAGGTGACATGCTCCTCCCCACCCCCAGGAACCCTCAGCCAGAACTTTCCTCAATTACAGCACTTATCACCCTGTATCTCTGTCTGCTTCATTGTCTGTCTCCCCTCCCCAACCTGGTATTCTGTGAAAGCAGGGACCAGTGGCTCTCAGTTACTTCTGTAAGCCATGTCTAGCACTGTGTTAGCACACAGTAGACAGCATTATGTTTTTGAATGAATGAATGAGTGTCCTCAGTCCCTGAAGACCCTTTACACACTCAACAGTACTACCCTGCCAGGGCAGTCCTCTTTCCCACAAAAAATCCCCCCAAACACCTGCTCAAATTCACAGCTCCACACTTAGCAGGAGGGGGGACTATACTCCCCAGGAGGCAGTTCAGTAGGTATGTGGCTTAATCCTTCCACCCTATCCCACAGCTTCTCCTGAAGACAGAAAGGATGATTTCACTTCACATGAAGTTCATACTTGCTCATAGAAGAATCAGCTCCCGAGCAAGACCTGACAGGACTGGATTGCGGGAGCGGATATCCAGGGAAAACACTGGTAATTTTGCCAACTTCACTCCCCAATCAGAGAGGACAGTTTCTGGTTCGTCACTGGTGAGTTTATTACATGATTCAAGTTCAAATAAAAAAATAATAACCAAAATCTTGGCAGGGAGGCTAGAGCCAGTCTGGGAGCGCCACTTCCCTGCCCCCAGTCTCCCTGGTGAAGCCTTGCGCCATTAACTCAGCTTGACTCGATCGAATTCCTCATCAAGACTTGCATCTCTGCCCTGGACATCTCTGCTGCTCCCGCTGGAGACTGAGTCCTGGGCCCCTGGCACTGGGGCTTTGGTGAGGGCCCCATACACACCCATGGCCTGAGGAGAGGGACAGAGACAGAGCCATAAGGACACATGGCAGAAGGCATAGCCCAACCCACCAATGGCTAAAATGAGGAGGGTGGAGCTGGGGCCAGTAAGCTTGTTTTTCCTTTCTCTCCATCTCAAGCCTCTGTCTTACGAGCTTTGGAGTTGGTTCTGGGAATCTTACAAACTACCAGAGCAGGGTCACCCTCAGAATACCGGTATAGGGATCTGCAAAAAAAGAAAAGGTGTCTCAAGAGCTTCCCTATCCCCAAGGGTGAGTGACCGTGGCTCCTTCTTAGAGGTTCGTTTTCTAGAGGGAATGAAGGGAGGTCTAGGTCTCAGGGCTCTCTGAAGGCCTCTATGGTGTGTAAGTGGTGACAGTTGTGGTAGGGTCTCAGTCTCTGGAATTGGTGCTCTGTGCCAGGTCCTCCAGGCACTCTAACCTGAGCCACCATACTGGTGACATCGCCGGGGTTGGAGGGCAGCAGGATAGTGTTGGAGTCCTTGGCCAGTTTGGAGAACGCGCTGACATACTGCTCAGCCACAGTCAGTGAGGCTGCTGCATCTCCATTCTGTGGCCACAGAAGGGATAAAGTCAGAGATCACAGACTTGGAGAAGGGGGACGGGGGTAAGTGGAGAGAAGTCAGGTTCCTGGAAAGGGGATATGCAGATGATAATACAAGAGATCATGTAATCTGGCTCAGTGGAACCCACAACAGCAGGAACTTCTCCTAAGGGTAGATTCCTGTCCCCCACTCCCACCCAGGGGCCTCTCACATGCTGTGTCAGAGCTGCAGCTAGGATGCGAATAGCTTCAGCTTTAGCCTTGGCCTTGGCAAGCACCGCACTGGCCTCTCCTGGAAGAAAAAGACAAAGCTTGACCCATGAGGTCAGGATACCCCAAAGCTCCTGTCCCAGCATCAACCCTCAAACCCATGCCCTGCTCCTCCCTCAGCCTCTAGCCTCTGCTGACCTGCTGCCTGATTTATTTGTTCAGCCTTTTCTGCCTCGGAGGCCAGGATTTGTGCCTGCTTCTTCCCCTCTGCCACATTGATGGCTGATTCTCGGGTCCCCTCAGACTCTAGAACTGTGGCCCGTTTCCTCCGCTCTGCCTCCACCTGAAAGCCCCCAGCAATCCCCATCAACAAGAAACCAGAGTAAACTCTTACAGAGACCTGCAACTGTACCCATCAACAGAGGGAAGGGAGTCCAGGTTCCCATGCAACTGGAGCATCCTGAAGTCCTCTTCCCCATCCCTCCCTGGCCCCCACCTGCATCTGCATGGACTCTTTCACCCGGGGTGGCACATGGATATCCTTGATCTCATAACGGAGGCAGCGGATGCCCCAGTAGTCAGCAGCCTGGTTGATGGCATCCACAATGCTAGCATTCAGCGACTCCCGCTCCTGGAAGAAGAGAGGTATAAGCTCCATGGCCTCAACCCACCCAAGAACGGTCTAAGCTGAGAAGGACCTGGGACTGTTCTTGACCCCTAGAAAGGAATGAGAGTGCCAGGTATGTGTCTTCAAACTCTAACTCTGGCTGAGATCCCCTTACCCGGAAGACTTTGTCCAGAGAGAGTTTGCCAAGCTCTGATCTCATGGTTGTCTGAGCCAGCTGGGTGACAGCATACTCAGGATCCTCCACGCCATAGCTTGCCTGAAAGGGGCATGGATAGTGTAAGAAGCTTGGGTGCAGGATTTTAGTAAGGAGAGCAACTTAGGAACTGAATGAAGCAGGGGACAGGTACCTTGTAAGGGTCCATGATGCGCAGGTAAAGGACTCCATCGATTTGCAGAGTTACATTGTCTGCAAGTGCAGGAGCAGGAGAGAAAAGGAGGAAGGTCAGGCCTCCAGGTCCCAATCAGGTCTTTCTCCTAAGCTCTGGATCTCCTGCAACCATATCCTAATGGCCTCAGAGCACCAGTGTCACCCTGCACCCTTCAGTCCTCACCAAGAGTCACAGCCGACTGCTCAGGCACATTGATGACAATTTCCTTCAGACTCTGCACATATCGGATTCGGTCTAACACAGGGATGAGGATGTTCAAGCCCTGGGAAGAGGAGTCATGGGTCCTCAGAAGGACAGGGGCTGTAGGGTTGGGATCCAAGCTAAGCCACAAGTGGGTAGGGAATCAACATATGGAACATGCCCAGAAAAGGAGAGGCTGGGGGTGTCTCTGGTAGGGAAGCCCAAGAGGATAGGAAGGCAAGGCTGGCTCTGTGAACAGCGTGGAGAATCAAGGGAATGGGAGCCAGCAGAGCCGCCTTCTCCATGCAGACAGGTGAAGCTGAGAAGGTGCATAGGGGAGATTCCAAGAATGGAGCCTGTGGGATAGTAGGGCAATAGGAAAAAGTGGTAACATGGGTATGAGGGTCAGCAGCCTGGGTCTGCCAGGTCTGGCCTGGGGAGTTGGAAGCCAAAGGTGAGGGCAGGCCCCAAAGAGGTCCCACCCCATCTCCCGATGTCGTGAGGGAAGTGGGTATCAGGCGGGCCCGGGGTGGGCAGAAGAGACTCTCACAGGCTCCAGGATCCGGTGGAATCTGCCCATTCGCTCCACCACCCAGGCCTCCTGCTGCGGCACAAACAGTACCACGGTGTTTCGGGGCAATCCGGAAGAGGCGCGGCGCGTAGCGTGGCCAGAAGCCTGCACGGAGCCCTAGGGGGAAGGCGAGGGTTAGCAGAGACCCCAGCCGGCGGGGCACCCCGTCCCTGTCCCGGAGGCATCTCCCTAAACCTCGACCCTAAAGGGTTCTCGAAGAGGGACTCACGTGGGTACTATGACCTCTGACCCCAGTTCTCTCCCGAAACTTGAAATCCCACTCCTTCCCAGCTGAGGACCCAGGCGATCTCCGGCCTGACCCTTGGAGAAGGTTGCTTCGCACTCACCCTCAGCAAAAGGGCCCCCGTACTCCGCGCCGCGCGCGCCAGCATTTCCCACGCCAGTAGCCACCTCCGGAACCACCGAGACGCGGAGCAGAGCGGTCGCTCTAGAAGCCCGGACCTGAGCCTTTCCTCTTGCGTTTCCACTCCCCCGGATGTACTTCCGGCCGTCCCTCTCCCGATTCCACACTCGGCCGGTTAGCGTTACTTGGCGGAAGCGTGCATCGGGTCGTTCCCTGGGCAACGCAGGCCTTCTAGAGAGAGCCCAAGGCTGGGGCTTGTTCTTGTTCTCGCTGACCAAGCGTAAGATCCCGGACATGGTGACCAAAATGGAAGCTTTTTCCGCGTGCAGGTAGCCCAGAAACACCTCCCACCGATTTCTTCACCCCTACCCGAGAAGATTCAGTTTACCCTTCTGAGCGTATAATCGCACCCATCCGTCACCACAGCGAGCGGAGAATTGGCGCTGACTCCTCGCCATGGTTGCCATAGTGACATTCTCTGGTAGTCCTGCTGTGTTGTACCCAGCCCTCCCGCTGCGGACTGACCCTATTCTCGTTACGCTGGTTACCAGGCTTAACATGGCCCGTGATTTGACTGAGATTTCCCCCTCCCCTCTTTTCCCAAGGCACCGTAGCCTTTTTTGCCTCTTCCCAGCCGGGGTCTGTAAGGCCAGGCACCGTTGCATACAGAGGCCAGCACACCCAGCGTTAAGCCTTGTCTGGAGCACATCACCCTGCACACAGCCCTGACGCTCTGGCACACGCTTTAAGAGACTTGCACAGTCACTGTAGCTCAGAGGGGCTAAAGTCATTAACAATAGAAGCAGTGTAAGAACCCAGATCCACATTCGGAGTGCAGCTTTTATGGCTGAACCTTCCCCACCACCTCACCCCATTATCTGAAAAGAGCAAGATAAGACCCTAAGAATGATCAGGGCCTCAGGCCTCCCCTCTGGGAGAAAGAGCAGAGTCACAGCTCCAGTTGGGCCCTCTATCCCCATTCCCATGCTCTCCCCAACAGAAAAAGTAGGGCTTAGCTCAAGTTTTCAAACAAGAATTTATTCTTTCTTTTTTTATGTTTCCTAAAAAAAGTACCAGGTACAATTTTTTACTGTTTTTTTTTTTTTTTTGTCTTTTTCAACTTTCAGCAAATGCTTGTTCCCCTCAGCCCAGTGCCAGAAGTCAGGGCTAAGGCTGTCAGAGTCTGGAGTGGGGAAGGGGGTAGTTGGGAACCACATGACTGAGTTTGAGGGGTGCCCCTCACCGCAGCTGAGGTAGGTGGGTCAGAGTCTGGCCAGGTGAAAGGAGGCACCCCGGTCCTTGGCCCCGACTCTGCCCCCTGAACACCTTCCTCAGTCAGGACCCCAAAGCAAGGAGACACAAGCAGGAGGAGAGGGAGAACTGGAGTCTGGAGCCCTAGATGAGGGGTGGTTAACCCCCATGTGTGCACATGCATGCACGCTCTCTTTCTCACACACACGCCACACACACACACACACACACACATAGATAGAAGTTGGCTTTCAGAGAGGGGTTAGAGAGTAGGGGAAGTGAAAGGAATGGGGAAGGACAAGGGAAGCTGAGTCTTTGGCTAGTGACTCAGTCCTTCTGGGATACACTCTCCACCCTCTGCTGAGGGCGAGCAGTTCTCCCCCAGCCCCCACATCAGCCTCTTCAACCCCTGAGGTTGGAGCAATATGTGAGAGTGAGAAAGGAGGAGGGGCAATGCCAATTATCATGTTTGGGAGGTTACCAAGGCAACCCAATTTGAATAAATTATAAATTAAAAATAAATAAAATAATAAGTGGCCCCTGCCCAGGACAGGGAGGCAAGGCTGGCACAACTTGCCTGGGAACTTGGGACAACTTCAGGGTAGCTCTGGTTCCTGCCCACCACGTAAGCCGGCCTGGGAAATCCGGCGGTGGGGGGGCAGGCACGTGAGTACCCAGAGCAGGGCAGAGTGTGGTCAGGATCAGCTTTAAACACCCAAATAATCAGTTTGGGCATGAGCATAGCGAGGGCTTTAATTCAAGCCTGAAGGTCTCTCACCACCTCTCCACATGTTTGCTCTGTCCAGGATGGAGTAGGATGGGCAGGTCCTTGGCCCACACGGGTTCAGGGCACTGACAATCACGGCAAAGGTGAATAACGTGGATTGTCAGGGGCCTCAGTCACAGCCTGCAGTTCGTAGGGGAGGCCTGTGTCCAGTTCCAGGCTCCGGCGGGAAAAAAGCAAGCGGATGTCTCCATGCAGGCTTAAGCGGCCTGAGCGGGAGCTCCGGAACCTGGGGGAGGACAGGGTGATCAAAGAAAGAATCCAGAAGTAGAGAAGCCAGGAGAAATCCTATTCAGGGAAGGGATACCTGGGCCTCCCCAGCTGCCCCTGGGCCCGTCCTCACCTGAGGTGCAGCAAGTAGCAGAGGAGGCGGCGGATGGGACTCGCATTTCCCTCCTCACCCACAGGCACCAGAAAGAGGCGATGGCGCAGGAAGGTCATGTGGGCAGCAGGCATGTCCGAGAAGTCAAAGGTCACAAGGAACATCTTCACCACAGTCTGGTTGGGGTTAAATAAGGTCTGGGGACAGGGCAGACAAGGTTGGTAGAGCCTAGGGGCTGTCTTCCTCTCCCCATTCCCCCCGTCAGGGAAAACTCACCACTTGGATGGTGCCCACCTTGGGCACACTGTAACCCTTCCTCCCCAGGGGGTTCAGGTCCACGATGCCCTGGGAAGGCCATGGAGCCATGAGCCAAGGTGGGGTCTGAGAGAGCCTCGAATACTCACCACCTCCACAATCTTTCACTCCAGGACCCCTGGCCCCTGCCCCACACTAGAGTTCTCCCCACCTGGCCCTGCCTCCCTCTTAGGTGAGAACACCTAAAGAATACCTCCTGCCCCCAACCCATCATCCTCACGAGCTAACTTTGGATTGAGGTCAGGTCATACCAGGAAGGGGGCCGGGGCATTTTGCTCAGAAACATCAAAGAAGGTGACAGTGACAGGGAGTGTGACATGCTGGGGGCAGTAGGATCCACTAGCTCCAATCTCTGCCGTGAAGCCCTCAATGTGGCCAGATGGTGCAAAGCGTCCTTGCAGTAGTGATTCCTGGGGTTTGAGGAAAACACAATATGAGAGAGATGCCAGCTATTTTCCTTATCCCTCCAAGCCACACTCCACCACCTCACTCTCCCCAAAACCCCGTCACAGATTCCGAAGGGAACTACCTCAAAGTTGCCCAACAGAGTACGGCTGACGGCAGGGGTAGGAACGGGGGAGGCACTGAGGGGGCTCAGCAGGCCTGGCCCCTTCTGGAGGCTTCGAAGGGAGCTCCTGGTAGGGGAGGGGACACAAAGTAGGTTCGCTTGAGGCATTCTGGGATGCTTGCTCATGTCCCTAGGCCCCACCCTTTGCCACTACCTAGGGCTCCCGCCCTGGGGTCCCCCACCCTTGGGCTGAAAAGAGGATTACAGACTTCTGTCTCATTTTCAGGGACAGGGCACAGGGAGAAGCTGGTCACTTACAGCTTCAGGCGACGGGCACCTTTCAGCCTCCGCCCCATGGGACTGCAGTCTCTTGGGTCCTATGGAAAGGAAAGAGATTGGGTAGAAGCCAGGTATGTTTGGGAGCAGGGGTTCACCACAAGTTCTCACAGGAACATCCCCCCAGGCTTTCACCTTTTCCCCTACAGATATCCACTTAAGAGTAGAGCACCTCCTCGCATGGCTTACCAGCACAGGCTCCTTGGTTCCAGGCAGCAGGTGGCTCCAGAAGGATGTGGCTTTGGCATCAGAACTGTTGGCAGCAGGAGGGTGGCCCAGGGTTCCCCGGCGCCTCCGAGGGGCTGGCCCCTCATCCTCAGAGCTGACATCCAGGGCTTCTCCAGCAGGAAGCAGCCTTCGCTTGGTGGGACAGGGGCCTGGAGGTCCAGGGCCAGGGGGTGTGTGCTCGGGACTGTGGCCATTGGCAGTGCCAGGGGACTCCCTAGGCCAGGGGCTGCCCCCATTGCCCACCCCAGCCACTGGGCTCTTACCCCTTATTTGTGCAAGACTGTGCAAATCAGCATCAAGTGTGTGCATTTGGCCCTGAGGGGCTGGCCCTGGGGACTCCCCCAAGGACCCCTGTCCCCCTGGATCTGGGGAAACCCAGTCTCTTGTGTGCAAAGTATTGCAGGAAGCATTTGATGGGTGCCAGGGGGGACTCCAGGCCCCTGAAGTCCAAGGTGAAGTGGAGCTACCGCCCTGTTCCACAACACAGAGGCCATGATGGCAGAAATGCTGGCTGGCCACACCCAGTCCTAGCCCCAGTCCCTCTGGGCCCACGAGCCCCACAGTAGATGGTTCTTCAGGGGGTAGTCCCTCTCTGGCCCCCAGCCCAGGGCCTCTCTTCAGCTCCCGGGGACCCTCAGTGGGTGGGGCTGGCCGTTTCAGGGCCCTGTGAGGCTCGGAGGCGCCAGCTGGAGGAGAAAAGATGGATACCTGGTAGACCCCGGGGGATGTCGCCCCCCCTGCTGGGCTGTAGCCCATGAGCAGGCCACCCTGGAGGGCCCCCTGCCTGACTGCAGGCTGCGAAGGGCCAGCCTCTGGCTCTGAGGATGGAGACAGCTCCGCCTGCACGTGGCGCATGAAGCCCCGCCTTGGGTCAGGGGGGCCCCCCCACACAGCCTTTATGCTGGGCCTGGGCTGGGGGGCCTGAGGACATCTGTGCAAGAGAAGAGAAGAAAAGGTGATCAGAGGAATCAATGAGTCTTCTCCCTCCCAGCTGACTTTCAGATCCTCCCATGGCCTGAAGAGGTGACCTTGTGGGGTTCCTGGGGGTAAAGGTGTCCAAATCCCCAGATGGATTAATGGAATATAGAGGCCACGCCCAGAACTTCCAAGAGGGTGACATGTTTAGTTCAGCTTTCTTACTGTACCTGCTTCCCCTCCCTCTCCCTGGCACTCACCCCGATGAAGAGGCCTTAAGCCCAGCTCTGTGTTCCCTCTTCCTAAGTGATGCCTTGCTCTCCTAGCTTGCAGTCTGGTCCATGCCCGCTGCACTGGCAAGGTGACTGCCACCATTCCGTGTAGCTCCTGGGCTCAGCTGGACCCTGAGGAGAGAAGAACAGACATAAGCTAGGATCCCTGGAGCCAGTGGTAAGTCTCCTTTCCAACTGTGGGCTAAGAGAGCACCCCCAGTCCATCCTCCTCCCATGAGGAGCTCTTCAGAAACAGAAGGGGCCATCTTGGGATCCAGGGCCCAGAGGACAGAGCTAAGGAGCCACAGAGAGGCAGGTCTTGGCTCAGTGTAATAAGGATGTGAGAAGTATGTTGAGGCAGGATGATCACTTGTCAGGGCCACCACCTGGGGGACCCCTGCCCTAAATAGGAGGGGGGATGAGATACCCTAAGACCCAAGAGACCATGCCAACTGAGAGGTGGCCAGGACAAGAATTCAGCCCTACTAATCAAGGCCACTGAGTTGCACAATTCCTTCCCAAAGGGACAAGTGCCACCCCCAAGCCCTAAGGGTAGAGGTCTTACAGAAACTCACACCCCATCAGCACTCCTTAGAGGTATAAACCTCAGGTCAGCTCAGAGTGGGCCCTTCAGCCTTAAACTCCCAATTGCCCCCAGCAGTCTGTCCCTTAACGGGAGGCAACAAATCTAACCAAAAACAAGTCTGGTGGGGAGGAGGCACTGCCAGAAGGCACTTTCCAGGGCCTACCCCTCCCCTTAGGCCCTGCAAACTAGAGATAAGGCAGAGGCACTCAGACAGCTGGAAGCAACTAGGAATACCTCTCCACTCCTCCCAAAACATCCAACACCCAAAAACCCAACCCACTGCTTTTCTGCCAGGGCACAAAATGGTCTTTACTGACCAGTCCACTCTCAGGAGCCAATACTGGGTGAGGGGAATTGAAGTTAACTTGAAGGCCATCTTCCTTCATGGGAGGAAATACTGCCCCCAGGATCAATCTTCTCCTTTGGGCAGTTGCCTGTGCTGCCTGCCATTCACAATACCCTTTCCCCTTCAAGGAATACCCCCGGATGCCTCCCCAAGCGCTACCCTTCCTCCTTGGCTAGGCCAAATGTCATCCCCTCCAGAAAGCCTACTCTGGCCACCCCAGACGATAGATATTTCTCTCTCCTCTGAGACCTCAGCTATGGCAGTGTCACCATCTCCTGTAACCCAGTGACAAGTTTGCTTGCTTCTCTGGGTAAGACATCTCCTAGAGTGACCATAGGGTTCTTGAGGGTAGGTCTGTGCCCCACTTCTCCACCCAACTCCAAGCATAGGGGTAAGCACGTAGCAGAGCTCAAAAAAGTGGAATGCAAGTCCCAGAGATCTGGGCAGCAGTCCTGACAGTGCAGAGGAAAACCAACCCCCAGGATGAAAGAAGCAGAGAAACTAACTGTATAGGAAGAATCAGCAACAGAGGTGGGGGTGGGGGGCAGGCAGAAAGGGGAGATTTACACCCAGGACTGAAAAGCTCTCCTACACCAAGTTCTCAACATTGTACCTCACACTATCCTATTTCACCAAGTTCCCATTAGAACTGAGATCCCTAAGAAAATTCTGGTTTTCTGTGGTGGGTGGGGTGTCTGGAAAGAGCAGAACGCCAACGATAGTGTTGTCAGAGGGTACAACCTGTACTGGTCTCTACCCCTCCTTTCCTCTACCCAAGCCATACAGATTCAGGAAGGGCCTTTTCCTTAGCACTCACACCTCCAGGTCATCCAGTTGGCCTCTTGAGCCCTTGCCCTGGGGAAGCCAGGTGATGACATGATGCCCTACTTGACCCCAGCATGCCTGGCATCTGCTCATTACCCCAGAGCCCTCTCGGTTCCCATGCTGTCAATGAGAAACTCTAAGACTCACTTCCTGCCACCCAGCCAGTCTGGCTCTAGACCATGGCTTCAAGCTGACTCATGGGGCAGGACTGTGGGCAGTGGGGGGGGGGGGGGGGACCCGCCGGTGAGGCCAAACCTCACTCTCTGTGCAGGGGGTAGGCAGCAGCTGGCGTCAAACAGCTGTGCCAAGCTGTAGCTGGCAAGGACTACAGCTCCCAACATGCCAAGGGAGCAAGGCCAGCAAAAACAACAAGTCCCAGAATACCATGGGGTGTGTCCCCTCAGACACCTGCTAGGCCTGGGAGGTGGGGTAGGTGGATGTTGGTATAGGTACAAGCTCCCAGGCTCATTCTCCCCTTCCCTTCAATATTAAAGGTATCTATTTCTACCCTGATCAAGGAGGATGGCAGGAAGGAGAATTCCTCTCCATGTGCTTTCCACCCTCATTCTGTTCAGAGAGAACTGCTCTACAGCTGCTCTACATTTTGTCCCTGCACACGTCCCCACAAGCTTGGGGGGCTGTTCCCATGGACCACTACTGTGGGTAGGAAGGTCAACCTCTGCTCTCTCACCAATCCCTTGGCTGCTGGCCTAGAGCCCTCTACCTTCAGGGGAGAGGGAACAGATCTCAGCACCCTCTCCAAACTGAGCCTGGTAGACTCACCCGGCTCCTGCACTCCTGGTTCTGGAGGATCCCCCACCCCATGCTTAGCCTCCCGGTCCTTTCTCTCTCCTCTCCTCCCCACAGCCTGGGACAGGACCCATTCCCTACTGGGGCTTCGGAGATTTGCTCTTTCCCCCTAGCACACACTCACCCCGCTCCCAAATTGGCTCCACCAGGCGGCCGCTGCTCCGGGCCCTTCTGTCCAGTCCCAGTCCCTCCCCTCCAATCCCTGGTCCTCCCCACCACGGCCCCCAACTCAGACAAAGGGTAGCTCAGGCTGAGCCCTGCTCTGCTTGGCTCTTCTCTGTTCAGCTTCGTGTGCAACACTAGCGGGGCCTGGCCCCCGCAGCCCCCTAGCCGCTGCCGCGCCCCTCCCCGCGACTGCCCCTCCCCATGGCCGCCGGGGCTCCGCGCTGCCGACTCTGCCGCCCCTCTGACTCACAGGCCATTTCCTACCAGCTGATGGGGCCGCCCGCCCCGCCCAGCGCCCCAACACCCCCACCGGCCGCCGCGGCCGCCACGCCCCCCCCAGACCACGCCCTCCATGAGCAGCGACCAGGTTCATTGGCCCATAGGAGGCCAGCCTCCCCACGACCTCAAGTGTGAGGCACTCCCCCTCCAAGAGACGCACGCCCATTGGTTCATAAGGGGGGGTCGCCCCGCCCATCTTAACCCCTCATCTGCCCGGAGTCAAAAGCAGCTACCTTGCCTTTTAACCCTTTCAAAGACGTAGGCCTCCCACTTCTCACCCCAGCCCTTCCTTTTCCGATCTTGGTTAATAGGCCGCCTTGGGGCTTTTATAAGCACAGTTCGACAATCTCCAAAGTCAGCCTGCTCTTCTCACACCAGACCCCAAATATTCCCACTCCCATTCATCTCTCCCAGCCTTGCAAACTAGAACTCCAGAGACCAGAGGATTGTCGAAGCCCAGGAAGCTTCCTTCATGCCAAAGCAGATGAAAAAGTCCTGAAGTGGGATCTTATCTCCTTCCATGGAGAAATGGTATTTTTCCCTCTCTTATTCTATATTGATGTTCTTTTGCCCTCATTAGAGGGGCGCCAAGGGCTCGTGAGATAGGGATACATTTTAATCCAGGGACGTAAACATCATTCTTTGTCTCTCTGAACTCCCATTCTGAGATCAGGCTGCTTCATCCCTTCTGCCAGTACTCTTTCTATTCATAGGCTCCTGTTCAAGGAGGCAGAGCACCCAGGGGAAGTGGAATAGGAAGGCTTCTGCCCAGAATGGGGGAAATGTGCCCAACTCTGGTGATGGAGCTCACCCTCATGACTCACAGCTCACTCGAAACTCCCCACCCTCCCCCTGAGTCACTGGCCCCCAGGCCCAGGGCAGACTCAGCCAAATTAAGTGGCAGCAGAACCAGCATTCCTAATTTTTGTCCTCCTATTCTTTAAATGACCAGGATAGAAACCTTTGCAAGGATGAGGCATTAAAAGACATTTTTTAGAGGGGCTGGTTTGGGGCAAGCTAAGAAAATAGATAGCCCTGTCTACCTTTCCCTCTGGACTTGTTGGCAAGTCAGATAGTTTGGAACTTAAGAGGCTTTTTCTCCCAGTCTTCCACAGAAGCAAGAGGAAACCACCAGAGTCAAAAGAGGGATGACTCAAACTGAGGCCCTGGAGAATTGGCATCAGCAAGGACAGGCTCTCTGGTTGTGCCTCCAGAACTGGGGGAGTCCATTCATCTATAGTGCAGAGGCCACAGAAGGCCCAAGGTCCTTGTTTCTACTTTGCCTGTGCTGTGGGCCCCAAGGGCCCTGAGGTTGTCACTGGACAGTAAAAAGAGGCTCCCCTCCCCCTACTTCCTCCTTGTGCCCTACGCTTAGGAAGGACAAGCAAGTAACAGTTAGTTCCTCTAGGCTCCCTTCTCCTCACCTCAGTCCAGGGGAAAAACCCTGAAAAAGAACCCAGTTGCCATGGACTGACTTCCTTGCTGGTTCCCTAATGCTAAGGAACAGGATTAGGAAATTTTCAACACCCTGAACAAAATTGCAGAGTACCAATGTAAGAGACTACTTGCCTTATTAAAAGCTTGCTGGGAAGACAGGTAGACACAGAACACTGTAGAAAGGAATAATCACTTGGTGACCCCCCCTTTGTTCTATCTTACTGCCACTATCATAGGCCCAGGCCTTAGTTACCTACAAAGGTCAGGGGGCAATAATTCAGGGGGAAGGATCAAAAATGTTCCAGGCCTCAGTGTGCCCTGGGAAAGCAGCTTGGTACAATCAATAGGCCTCACCGAGCTGCCCTAAACTCTCACCCTGCTTTATTTTTTTCATAGCTGTTATCACCACCTGACACCTCCCTCCCTCTCCCTCCTTCTCCCTCCCTCTCCCTCCTTCTCCCTCCCTCTCCCTCCTTCTCCCTCCCTCTCCCTCACCCCCTCCCTCTCCCTCCCTCTCCCTCCCTCTCTCTCTCACACACACACACACATTACTTTCTCCCATTAGAATGGAAGCTCCATGAGAGCAGCAACTTTGTCTGTTTTGTTCATGCTGATGTTCGTAGAATCAACATCAGTGCCTGGCCCATAATAGATGCTCAATAAACACTGGCTGGAAGAAAGAATGAGCCCTGGGCTGAGTGAATAGCAATCAGGAGGCCTGGGTCCTAACTTCTGCTCTTTCACTGTGAGACCTGGAGAAAAATCGCAATCTCTTTGGCCATAAATTTCCAAATCTGTAAAATGAGGGGTCTGTATAAACGATGACCACTGGGGGCCTCTACAACTCTGGCCTTATACTGCTTAATTCTAATGGTGATTGTTCACTCATATCCATTTTCAGAAGATGGATCCAAGCGTCTGAATGCCTTGCTGCTTGTGTAGAAGCAGAAAGGCTATACACCCCAGCCTCAGCACAGCACAGCAAACTGATCACACAAATGCCTCAGGAAGCTGGAGTGAGTCTGCCCTAGGCCGGCCCCTCTGAGAGACAGTCTGGGAAGCTGTGTTGCCATAGCAATCAGCTCCTCCTCAAAAGGCTTCAGCCTGCCCTCTTTTACCCCACTCTACCCCACGGCTTTGTCTGGCATCAGCACCTCCTCCCTCCCCAGCCAGTCTCTCAGCTAGAGAAGGCTGGCTTGGGGCCCCTTTCAGCAACACTGCCACACTCATTCAGCCACTGTGTGGAAGGCATCCTTTCTCACCCTCTCCCAGCCAGCCAAGGGGCAAAAAGAACTCTGGCACTACATCAAGTCCCCTCAGGGAACCACAGGAGCCTCCAAGAGGACTAGGCCCTAGCCTCAGTTCTGGCAGTCAGCTTCCAAGCCAGGAGTGTGGGGAGCCATCCCCTCTTCCTCCCCCAGCTGAGGCTGGAAACTCACATCCTTTCCTGAGTTCAGCCCACAATAGTGGCCCACCTCTCAAAACATACATTCAAGACCCTCGATACTTCTCATCATTTCCCCTTCCCACAGAAGCCCAGAATTTTTGAGGTACCTAGGGTTTTCTACCCAGGAGAAGAAAAAGGGTGGGGAAAATCAGTTTGTGGCAAGTGGTAAAAATGTGCCTACCAGTCACTTGGGGGGCTGTTGAGAGAGACCTTGGTAGTAGTAGGGGTGGGGACTGGGCCTTGCTGCTGGTTACCAGGGTCTCTGGCCATTGAGTACAAAGTCCCAGGCAGGGCACAGCTCCTAGACAGGCAAGGACCAGGCCAGGCCCCAGGGCGAGGAAGGAAGTGGGAAATGAGCACACCCAGAACACAAGGGCAGGGCAAAGGGGGGGAGGGGGAAGACAGGGACCAATGCAGGCTTCTGGGAGGAACAGGAACTAGAGTGAGGGGTTAACAGGAACTCAGTGGGGAAAGGGTCCCCAGAGACACCAGCTAGGGGAAGAAACCCTAGTCTCAGCCAGACAGATCCAAAGCAGACTGAGGAGAGAGTCACATACACCCCAGGGGCAAGCAGGGCCTGGATCCTCTCTAAGAGTGCTCAGGCCTGAAGGTGGAGTTAGGAGCTGAGGAGCCAGGAGCACTATGGACTGGCTTCCTCACCCTACTAATTCCATCACCCTCACTCCTAGAACACCGTACACAAACGTCTTTCTGGAGTCTTTACAATGCCCCCAGACTTTCTCAAAGCACTAGGGATTCTTCCCCCCTCACTTGATGCCTACAGCCCCCTTCCCTCATACAGTGCTCAGAGCCCCATCCCTTCTTCCTCCACACAGTCCCTCGGCCCCTCCCACACTCTGGACCGCCAGCCCTTCTCCATCACACAGCACCCTCTTTCCCCAAAGCGCCTTCAGATCCCCTCCTCTCAAGTATTGTCTCCAACCCCTCACATCAGACAGCACCTCGCCCCCTCACATTGTACGTCCCACCCCCACAAAGCACTCCCGCCCCTCCCCCACAAGGGCCCCTGGAGAATGCACCTCCTTGCCCACACATCGACCCCCCCATCCCCTCCCCCACCTCTGTCTTCCCCTCCCTTAGCAGTCTCCAGATCCTCTTCTTCCCTAACGTGCGCCCCCTCTCCTCATGTCTGCCCAAGCGCACCCCCGTCCTTGTCCCTTCTTCCACACGCACCCCGCCCCACACCTGTAGTTCCGTGAGTCCCGTTGCACCTGAGGAGGTAGTGGACGGGGGCAGTTACTGAGCGGCCTGCCCGGGCCTGCAAACCTCGCCCCTTCGGCCCGAGCCCCGCCCCCGCAACGCCCGGGCCCACCCTCTCCCTGGTCCCACCTCCCACCTTCCCCGGGCTCGTCCCCTTTCCTAGTTTCTTCAATTCCTGGGGCCCCTCACCGTGACCCAGGCCCCGCCCTCTGGCCCCGCCCCCTCTCGTCCTCCCGGCGTCTCCGGGAACCTCCGCTCGTCCCAGGCCCCACCCCTGACCCCGCCCCCTGTGGTCTCCCCGCCTTTCGCTGGGACCCGCCCCTCGGATTCCAGCCCAGCAGAGCCCGGCCAGGCCCCTCCACCCCGAGCTCCCTCCGGTCTCGGAGCCTCCCCTCCCCGCCCCTTCTCCCGCTCCCTCACCCGGGCGCTCGCGCTCCAGCCCGGATGCGCTGGCTCTGACTGGCGGCAGCGGCCCCGATGGATGGCGGAGGAGACAAAGTGATGGCTGCAGGTCGCCGGAGGACCCACCCCGGCCGCGTGCGGCTTCTGTGATGACAGGTCTGGAGGGGCGGGGCCTCGCCGACCGGATCCGGCAGGGCCTGGGAGCCCGGGCCCGGGCCAGAGCGCTACCCGGCGGGCTCCGAGCCTGGCGGGGCGCTCCTCAGGCTGTCGCGCCTCTGTGAGCTGCCCGCGGAACTCGCGCCTCTGTGGGGACGCCCGGGTTAGCGCTCGCACTTGCCCTAACGGGTCTGTGGGGTTCGCAAGTGCTGAAGCAGTCTCAGGGTCTGTGAAATGGGGCAGTCTGGCTGATGGGTCTCCGGGCTGTGAGGCTAAGCGGTTTCAGCAGCCTGCGCTGTGCGGAGAGTCCGAGTTCTGGGAGACCGGCAGGAAGGATGGGATGTGGACCTGGGGGGTGGGTCCGCTGGGAAGTCTGTGAGTTCCAGCAGCCTAAGTGCTAATAGGAGTCAGGAGAGCCTGCAATCGCCGGAGAAAGATAGAGCCTTTGCTTTGCACAAGTGTCGAGTGAACTGTGTGCCAGTCACATGTGTTCTGTAATTTAATTAGCGCTTGAGTCTCCTCTCCGACTTCCCCCGCCCCACGGGTTTCCGAGACACAGCGGGGAGGGCGACGCTTACCAGCTACCGGTAGGTGGCAGCACAGGACCCTTGCAGGACTGAGTGGCCCTGAGCCCAGGGCCTTTCAGGACTCTCCGTGGAGCGGGCGGTATAGACGGATGTATAGTGAGTCGGACCTGGTAAAAGTTCTTTGAAAGTCTCAGATTCTTTAGGTGTCTGTGACTTTCTTTCTGTGAGTAGTTAACTTAAGCTCGTTTGCTGAACACCAGTGGTGTACTAGGCGCAAGGAAAAAGAAAAAAATTTGTCTGCCTTTAAAGAACTTTAGATTGTCGTACAAATACCTACATAATCCTGGAGAGAGTAAAGTTGGAAGGGTTTTGCGTAGTGGAAAAAGCACAGAGTTTGTAGTCGTGGGTTGGTCTCTGAACTTTGGGTATTGGGTATTTACTAACTATGAATTTGGGTAAATTACTTGACTTTTTAAAAAATAAAGTTTTAATTTTAGAACAATTTTAGATTTAGAGAAAATTTGTGAAGATAGTACAGAGAGTTTCCATAAACCCCACAGCCAATTTCCCCTCATTATCTTACATTAGTATGGTTCATTTGTTACAATTAATTAACCAATATTGATATACTATCATTAACTGAAGTCCATACTTTATTCAGATTTTCTTAGTTTTTACCTTATGTCCTTTTTCTGTTCCAGAATCCCATCCAGGACAGCACATGGCATTTAGTTGTCATGTCTCCTTAAGCTCCTCTTGGCTGTGACAGTTTCTCAGGCTTCCTTGTTTTTGATGACCTTGACAGTTTTAAGGAGTGCTGGTCAGGTATGTTGTAGAATGTCTTTCCATTGGGATTTGTGTGATGTTTTTCTCATGATTAGACTGGGATTATGGGTTTTGAGGAGGAAGACCCCAGAGATAGAGTGCCAGTTCCATCACACATCAAATCTGTGTGTGTGTGTATGTTGTGTGTTTACATACACAATATTGGCATTATACTGTATACTTCGTATTGCAATGTTTTTTTTTAAGTTAATGGCTCCTAAACATTCTCTGAGTCTTTATTCTTCTACAAGATTTAAAAAATTTCTTTATGAAATATTTTAGGCATACAGAAAGTTATAATGAATACTAAAACAAACACATGCTTCTCACACAGCTTTATCAAATCTTAATATTTTACCACATTTGCTTCAAATTCTCTTTTCAGGAAATTCATATTTCAGATAAAGTTGAGCTTTCATATACTTCTTCCTAATCTCATTCTTTTCTTTCTCTTGTTCTTCATCTTCTCTCCTCTGCATTTTTTTTTCTCGGTGAGAAAGATCAGCCCTGAGCTAACATCCGTTGCCAATCCTCCTCTTTTTCCTGAGGAAGATTGGCCCTGAGCTAACATCTGTGCCCATCCTCCTCTATTTTATATGTGGGACACCAGCCACAGCATGGCTTGATAAGGGGTGCATATGTCTGCACCCGGGATCCAGACCTGCGAACTCCAGGCTGCCAAAGCGGAGCGCACGAACTTAACCACTATGCCACCAGGCCAGCCCTCTCCTCTGCATTTTTAAATATAAATTTATTGACTGATATATATGTATTTCCAATGGCTATATACCTAGGAGTAGAACTGCTGAATCATAGGGCACATATATGTTCAGCTTTAGTAGATATTGCCAATATTTTTTCCGAAGGGATTATAGCAGTTTGCATTCCCATAACAATATATCAGAGGTCGAGTTTCTCCACATCCTTGCCAACTCTTGGTACTGTCAGTCTTTTTAATTTCAGCTATTCTAGTGTATATATATAATGGTATCTCATTGTGGCTTTAGTTTGCATCTTCCTGCTATCTAGTAAAGTTGGGCACCTTTTCCTGTGTCTGTTGGTTATCTTCTTTTGTGACTTCCTTGATCAAGTCCTTGGCCATTTTTCCATTTGGTTGTCTGTCTTTTTTCTATCTTTTTGTAGAAGCTCTTTGTATATTCTGCATATGATTCTTTTGTTAGAGAAATCTATTACAAATGCCTTTTCCCACTCTGTAGCTTGCCTTTTTATTTTCTTAGTTGTGTTTTTCAATGAACAGAAGTTCTTAACTTTAATCCAGTCCAATTTATCTTTTTGTTTTGGTTAATGTGTTTTATGCTCTGTTTAAGAAGTCTTTGCCTAACCCCAAGGTAATGAATATATTCTGTTATGTTATTGTCTAGAAGCTTTATTATTTTACCTTTTATAAGTCATCTTGTGTATGGTGTGAGGTAGGAGTCAAGATTCATTTTTCTTCGCACGTGGTTATCCAGTTGATCTAGTACTTTTTGTTGAAAACAAAGTACAATTTCCAAAAAGTTAAAAGCAAGATTCTTATAAGAATATAGAATGAACACATGTCAAAGATTTATTTAACTCTAATGAGGGAATAAGCAGGATGGTAAAGCATATTCAATGATCATTTGAGGAAATTAGGTATTAGAGTTCTAGAGAAGACATGTATATAGAGATAGAGATAGAGAGATTTTATTATGAAGAATTAGCTACATGATTATGGATCTGACAAGACCCCAGATCTGTAGCCGGCAAGCTGGAGGCCCAGAAAAGCTAATGACGTAGCTCCAGTCCCAGTCTAAAGGCCTAAGGACCAGGAGAGCTGATGGTGTAGTTCCAGTCTGAAAGCCAGCAGGCTCAAGACCCAGAAAGAGCTGATGTTTCAGTTCAAGTCCAAAGGCAGGAAAAAAGACCAATCTCCCAGCTCAAAGGCAGTCCGCCAGAGAGAAATTCTCTCTTACTCAGCCTTCTTGTCCTATTCAGGCCTTCAGCTGACTGGATGAGACCCACTCACATCAGGGAGGGCAATCTGCTTTACTGAGTCTACTGATTCAAATGTTAATCTCATCCAGGAACATCGTTACAGACGTACCCAGGATAATGTTTGACCAAATATTTGGGCACCCTGTGGCCCAGTCAAGTTGACACATAAAATTAACCATCACAGGTATTTATAGGCATTTGGAAAAGGAATGTTAGAATAAGATTGTTAGGTTACATATAAAACTGGTTAATGTCTACAGGACAATAACACCATAACATTTTCTACCAATCAGAAATCCTTTGCATCATTACCAGACAAAAATCTATGAGTTAACATGTGACTTCACAGAGTTTTAGTCTTTAATCAATAATAGATAGTAAGTTAAACAAAAGTATGTTGCCTGGATAATTAATCTTTGGCTGGCCCTGCTGCCTTTTCTTTGTAGCATTTCCAAGTTTTGGATGATTTTTGTTGACAAAACAATTCTTTCCCTCACTGCTTTGCAGTGTCTCCTTTTTCATAAAACAAGTGTTCATAATATGTGGGTCTGTTTCTGGACCCTCTGTTCTATGGATTTATTTGTCCATCCTTGCACCATTACCTCACTGTCTTTTTTTGTGTGTGTGAGGAAGATCAGCCCTGAGCTAACATCTGTTGCCAATCCGCTTCTTTTTGCTGAGTAAGATTGGCCCTGGGCTAACATCTGTGCCCATCTTCCTCCACTTTATATGGGACGCCGCCACAGCATGGCTAGACAAGCAGCGCATTGGTGCGTGCCTGGGATCCGAACCTGCGAACCCTGGGCCGCTGAAGTGGAGCGCATGCGCTTAACCACTGTGCCACTGGGCTAGCCCCCCTCACTGTCTTAATTACTGTAATTTTGTAATAAGTTTTGATGTTTGGTAGTGCATATCCTCCAACTTTAAGATTGTGAGATTATATTGACTATTCTTGGCTCATTCCATTTCCGTACAAATTTTAGGATCAGCTTGTCAATTTTCATACACACACACGCGCACACACAGACAAATCTACCTTCTAGGATTTTCACTGGGACTGCGTTAAATCTACAGACCAAACATTTAGGTTGTTTCTAGTTTTTTGCTGTTACAAATAAGGTTAACATTCCTTTATTTAGTAAAGGAGTTGTAGAACTTTATAGGAATCTTTTCACTTTAGGCCCAAAGGAAAAAGAATAATATGGTGACTCAAAGCACACTGATCTTTTAAAACAAAACATTGAGGGAGATTTTATTTTGCTAAGTAGAATTTCTGGATCAACAAGTAGAATATATATTTTAAGACATTTCAATGGTTTTAACTTTTTGCATGCAGAGTTTGAGGTACCAGAGTGATCTTCAGGTTATTGGATATACGGGTTTGAGACTGAGCACAGCAGTCTGAACTAAAGATATAGACTTGAGACCTATTGACATAGACACATAACAGATATCTGTGGGCAAAGGTTAGAGTTTGTGGGGGAAGAAAAACAGAGGCTGTACACAGAGAATTGGGGCTCTACTTCACATCTATATTAAATAGTTTGTGGAGGAAAATGAGCCTGAGGAAGAGTAGATTAAGAAGGAAGGGAGCCCTTTATCTTATGTGTATGTGTTTTGCAGGTGGGTGCAGGCCTTGGACTGTGCCAGAGAGCTCCTCAGGGTGCCACTGGGCAAGGCTGTGTCAGTCCTGAGTTTCTTCTCCCTACCACCCTCCCACTCCCCCTCACCTTGTTCCCAGACCTTTGTGTGTTTTGGCTCTTGGAATTGTTACTGAACCAAAGTGAGTTCGCTTCCTGGTGAGTTAAAATCAAACTCTCTGCCAGAAGTAGTTGTCACAAAAAGTAAAGTATATTTGCAGCAAATAGAAGACCACACGGAATCATTTCCAAAGACATGGCAGGGGCCTTTTATTTTGGATGGGGAATAAATATTCAAAAGGGAGAGGTGGGCATTTGCAGGCTCAGTTGGCACCTCTCCGCTCATCTGCGCCGCGCTGCTCTTGTGATGGGGCTCAGTCTGGTTCAGGGTGGTTGGTGATTGCATCTCTTAACATAACAAAAAGAAAAAAAACAATTTGGAGAAACAGTTAAATGCTTCTGAAACCTCCCTTGAGTTTCTTGCGGTAATTAGTCAGTGATAGAGTCAGTACCTGTTGTTTTCTTTTTGCCAGTTGGTGTTGACTGTCTCTAGGTACCTGGGTTTGCCTGTCTGTCCAGGTTTGATACCGAACCTCTTAATCTCAAGTTCATTGCGCAGCAATGAGATTGGTCTCATGATCAATGCGCAGCAAGCCAAACGCTGAGACATCGGTGCTTGGAGATGGAGGAAGGCCCCATTCAAGTTGGCCAAGACAAGAAGGCAGGAACATGGGTTCACTCAAATTCACCTTAACCAAAGCAAAAAGCAGGGGGTTTTATAGAGCTAAGGGGCTTGGCAGGAGGAGCTTATAAGCCCCTGGGCAGTCTGCAACAGCTGCTAGGGGCCAGCCATCTGATGATTGCAACCTACTCAAAGCCATTCTCTTTCTTCTGCAAAACAAACTCACAAATCCTTGAGACCCGAGTCACCCCTCAAGTTAAACAGGAGGACAGCAAATTGACAAGATTCATAACAAGGTCAGAAGGCAATCATGTTCTTATTGAATACCTACAGTAACCCTCAGGTACCTGGCTTCAGATTCACAAAGATAGGAATTGAATTTGGACTTTCTTTGAGGATTTCTCCTACCTTCCCCTCTGTCTTGTCAGCATTCTACACTGTGGATTAGCCTTCAGCTCCTCCTGACAGTCATGCCCTCTCCTTGTGTCCATATTGCTAGACTCTAGTTTTGTTCAAGTCCTGGGACCCTTTGGCTTACATCTCAAAAGACAGGTGTTTTGTATAGTTTATTTGCAGCTTGTTCCTTTAGAGGAGGAGAGATTGTGTAAACTTTTGTCTATGCACAGGGCCCACTCAAATAGTTGCTTTTGTAGATAGAATTGATGCCGGCTCTGATATCAGTTCCACTACATTAAACCCAGCATATACGCGATTAAAACCAAAAGAGCTCATTCTCTTTCCCTGCTTCTCTAAGTTACATTCATATGTAAATATCAGTTTTTAAAACCTTCCTATCCCTGAACTTCACAAGGCAAATAGAAGTTACAAATCTTTAGAGCCCAGGTGGCTTCATGCTGACATTTTGGCTGGTTACAGGTCCTTTGAAGTTTTGTTACAGGGAAGCTGATATCCAGAGAATATCAAGAAGCTAAAGCTTCTCAGACCCCAACTCCTTGGCTTCCTGGCACCAGAATCCACCATCCACCACGGAGACAGACAACCAAGGACACCCACCTTTGATTCCCTTATCTTGCCATCCTCCTCCCTGACAGCAGCCTCACAAGGCCAAAGGCAGGCTGGTGGCAAGCGCCGACCAGCAAGGCCACAGGCTCCCCGACCCTACAGTGGTCACATTCCTCACAACCGCTAAAACCTCTTGCCTCCCATCTTTTGGGGAGACGGGACAAATTTGAGAGCTCTCATCTCCTGGCTGACATCACCCAAAACAAAAACCCTTTCCTTGCCATAAGCCTGGCGTTCCAGTTTTATTTGGCCCCTCTTGTGTGGTGGGTAAAGAACCTGGGTATGTATCCAGTAACAGAATCTCAGTGATGAAACAAACTTTCCCTGTTCCAATTGAAACTGAGATATTAGTTGGCATCACCCTTTCTTTTGAGATTAAATAAAATTGCATCTAACCCTTTACCCCACATTCAATGGGAAGCCCAGTGTCGTCCTACAGCCTTCCATGAATTCTAGGGTTATGGAGGAGCTTGCTTTCTCATGACCATTCTTGGCCTACAGTCCCTGGCCCTTGCTCAGTTTGCAGTTCACTGGAGTTTCACCTCCCGCAGCTGTTCTTTCTTTCGTTTTTTTCTAACCTAGACATGGAATTCTTTATTTCCCCCCAAAACCTCTCACAGTAGCAATTGTGAGTGGCAGCCTTCACTGAAGCTTTGTGGGTAATGTAAGGGGTAGAAATGTATCTACACAAAGAACTTAAAATTGAACATTGGGACATCTCATTTCCTTAAATATTCTTTCAACCATTCCATGATATTTTTTTGACACTCTCTCATGATTCCCACCCACATCTCTCTATTCCTTATGCTTTATCAAACCAAGCAATTCCTCCACACCCATTTCCTCTAGGAGTTTATATTTGCATATCAAAAGGTTCATTGTTATAGAAGACAAAACCCTTAAAGAAAACCTCTTTATGGGTCACTAGGCCTTCTAACCCCAATCCTGAAGGGATGTGTCCTTTTTTTTTTTTTTTGTGAGGAAGATCAGCCCTGAGCTAACATCCATGCTAATCCTCCTCTTTTTGCTGAGGAAGACTGGCACTGAGCTAACATCTAT
Organism: Ceratotherium simum simum; assembly: GCF_057802395.1. Classification (NCBI taxonomy): domain Eukaryota; kingdom Metazoa; phylum Chordata; class Mammalia; order Perissodactyla; family Rhinocerotidae; genus Ceratotherium; species Ceratotherium simum. Next base: position 40,756,260 of record NC_141928.1, on the reverse strand, counting down.
TGCCAATCCTCCTCCTTTTTTTCCCCAAAGCCCCAGTAGATAGTTATATGTCATAGTTGCACATCCCTCTAGTTGCTGTATGTGGGATGCGGCCTCAGCATGGCCGGAGAAGCGGTGCGTCGGTGCGCGCCCGGGATCCGAACCCGGGCTGCCAGTAGCAGAGCGCACGCACTTAACCGCTAAGCCACAGGGCCGGCCCAGGATGTGTCCTTTTTTGATAAGGAAAATAAATTAGCAGATTATTGGAGTATTATTTACTGTTTTAAAACAAGTTACTTTAAGATCTGGTGCCTCCTTTCCCAGAAGATAGGCTACATATTGCAATAACAAAAAAGAGCATTTAATATTTACAAATTAATTGTTAAAAGTCCTTTGTTTTGACATAATGCTTACTTGCTTGTTATCTTTCTGTTAAAGTATAGTGTCGCAAATGAAGCGGGAGAATTATTAGTGTAAGTCACTAAGGAGACCTCCATTTTGCCTCAGGAGAGGTTGTAAAAGGCATGAGAATCCCTGGCATCTGCCCTGCTGTTCCCCCTCCATTTAGAATTACAGGCCACTTTCCTGCAGGGACCAGGCTGCAAGCATACTCTTTTGGAGGTCATTTGCCTCCAAATCCCAGGAAACACCAATTTAGGACCTAGAATGGTTTGGGGAATTAAAGAATCCCTTAGTGTTCCCCAGTACTCCCAGCTGCAAGAAAATGTAGCAGCTGAAGAAGTATGTCCAAAGAAAATAAATTCACATAAGACTGTTTGCCTTTTGGTGAGAACGTTTGCTTGGAGAGTTGAGGACATTGGGAGTTTCAGGGTAAATGAAAATTAATTTCTCCATTTATAAAGGGTAAAGAGACCGTTTACCCTCTCCTCTTTTCTTAGAATGTTTTCTTGGAGACATAGTAAATCTGACTCCTTACTCTAGCCCTTGGAATAAAGATAAATCTCTCTAGGATTAAGCCCAGTCTCTGATTTTTACAATGTAGAGATATCTCCAAGGTTGTGGGCCAAATGACCTCTAGATCTGTAGACAAGGATCTCTTTGGAGGTGTACGGGGATTATCAAGAGGTGCAGCCCTGTGTCTCTTGAGGAGATACTGTTCTTTCTTCTGCTTTGCTCTATAAATTATGTGAGATTTTGTCCTAACTTTGCAGTCATTTTCAGGCTACTTTACATATATGTAATCTATTAGTGCTTATTCAATAATAAAGCATGCTCTCTTACTCTTCTATATTGGCAGGGAGGGGTCTTTTTGTTAGCAGGGTTGTTTTGTTTCCCCAAGAAGAGTGACACAATAGCCAATTAAGAAGACAAAGCAAATGATTTCAAGTGGTTTTCCTTGGCTCTTGATGAGTCCGCATTACCAACACTGCACAGTTTTTTTTTTGATTTGACAAGTCAATGCTGAATTTGAAGTGACTGAAGAATAAGCCTCTATGAATAGTCTGCATGAAACAAACAATTACAGGTAAAAATGTTTTCAAGGAAGTTGAGAAAACACTAATTCAGTATAATCTGAAGCAGAATCTGCTAAGATGTGTTACAACTGATGGTAGCAAAAACATATGTGGAGCAGAAAAAGGGCTTGCTTCCACAAATTTACAAGGCTTGTGAAAATGTAATGTGTTTAAAGTGTGTGGTTATTCATTACAGAAAGTACTTTGCAGAAAATATGTGAATTTATCACGTATTATTAAACTAGTAGTGTCAATGGTTGGCTTCATTTGCTGTCATAAACTTAACCATCATCAGTTTTGTGGGGTTTTTTTGTCAGAAATAGAAGCTGAATATCTTTTTTTTTTTTTTTTTTGCTGAAGAAGATTGGCCCTGGGCTAACATCCATGTCCATCTTCCTCTTTCTGCTGAGGAAGATTGGCCCTAGGCTAATCTTCCTCTGCTTTATATGGGATGCGCCACAGCATGGCCTGACAAGCGGTGCATCAGTGCGTGCCCAGGATCCGAACCCGGGGCTGCCAGCAGCGGAGCGTGTACAGTTACCCGCTACATCACGGGGCCAGCCCCTGTTATTTTATTTTGAATGTTATCAATTAAAAAATTGTGGAAATTTGTGTTCTCTCTTGATAATTATATAAGTACTTACATAAATAGCCTCAATTTTGCTTTTGTGACTCACAAAGCCTAGATATTTAGTGTATGGTCCTTTACAAAAAACCTTTGTCGGTCTCTGCTCTAGACAGTGCCCAGTACTAAAACTGAAAGTACCCCAGTAAGTTCTTTGGCTTGTTTCCAAGTCTTGGATAATTTTTTCCAATAGAGAGAAGCACGCATCTCTTCCCTCATGAAGGTTATGTTCTATATGGGGAAGCCAGGCAATAAATAAAAATGGATAATAGATAATTAAGGGAGTGCTATGACGAAAATGAGATGATATGATAGAGTGATGTGGATGCAGTTAGATTGGGTGACCAGGGAAGGCATTACTGAGGAAGTACCTGTGAACTAAACTTGAATGACAAGTGGCCAGATGGGTAAAGATCTTGGGGCAGACTGTACTTGCATTGGGAATAATAAGTGCAGAAATCTTTTGTTGTTGTTGTTGAGGAAGATTGGCCTTGGGCTAACATCCGTGCCCATCTTCCTCTACTTTATATGGGATACCGTCACAGCATGGCTCAACAAGCAGTGAGTCGGTCCACCCCCAGGATCTGAACCAGTGAACCCCGGGCCACTGAAGCGGAGTGCGTGAACTTAACCGCTAGGCCATGGGGCCAGCCCCCTTAGTGCAGAAATCTTAAGGCAGAAATGGATTTGGTGCTTTTGAGGGAAATAAAGAAGGCCAATGTGGCTAGACCAAGGTAAGAAATGAGCTATAGGGAGAGGGCTGGCAGCACCCAGGTCTCATGTCTGCTTCCTGTATCTATCATGAGGCCTTGCCCCTGGTTCCAAGGATAATTCATCTTGTTTGCAAGGGGTTTTACCATTCATGCTTTGACATTTGCTGTCTTTTTTGCCTCACAGAGGCCCTGTGGTGAAAGCCACATCACTGAGGCAACTGAAGCTCAGAAGCTTACTTTGCAGTTGATCATGTTCTTGTTACTTCCACTCTCTTATCTTATTTGCCTGACTGAGGATGCACTAGGTGAACTCTGAAATCCAACCCGGCCCTGACATCTGGTACATTGTAACAGTAGAACTGAGAAGCCTGGTTCAGTGCTTAGTCTGCTATTTCATTCTTTTCCTTTGTTGTGACATCCTGGGGAAGAGTAGGGTTGATATGGAGGTTTGAAAACTTGGCTAAAGTGAGTTTTAGGGATCATTTGTGGATTCCAATTGATCAAGCTATTTCATTCCTCCTAGACTTAGGCTCATGGAGAGAGGTATATATCTCCGTATATTGAAGGTAAAAGTAAGTCTGTATGTATTTGCTAAGTTAAAAAAAAAAAAACAACTTAAGTATTTAAACAGTTCTAAAACCTCTAAGTACATATGCACAAACAACCCCCTTCTTCCTCTTATCCATGATGGTAGCACTTTTCACGGTCAATTTATCCCCAGACTGTGCATTCTTTGATGGGATGTCTTGTTCCTCTTTGTACCTGTAGCTAGCATTCTATGTAATATTTAGTAGATGCTCAATAAATTTTTCTGTTTTTTTCAATAAATTTTTCTTGAATGCTGAACCCCTACATCTCTTGTATGGCCTCCTCTTCTAATATTTATCTACTTCTATAAGATTACAGTGTTACTCATAAATAGGTATTCAGTAAATACTTGATAGGAATGAATAAATTGATTTATTAGAATTCATTGAATTTTTGGGCATTCTGATTTTCAGATTTCACTACTTAGAAAATGCTTATACAAATATATTTTTGCACAGGGCTTTCCCCCTTTATTTGAATTATTTTCATGGAATATATTCCCACAAGTGGAATTTTATTCATTTCACAATATTTACTGAATTCCAAATATGCCAGGCAGAGCCATGGATTTCAAGCATGGGAGTAACATTTTTACTCTGGTTTTGCTGCTTTGGGATTTATAACTTTAATTTTGCTGATTTTATAGCTTCAAAATTATTTCTTGGCTATTTTAGTTTCCAGTTTCTTTTGTTTTTGTTATAGGTTAATGAATTTTGTCCTAAATATCAGACATTTTAAAGGAGTGTCTACAACTTGTTACTTTTACTCCTTATCCTTTTTCAGAATGGATTCAGGCTCTGCCTTTGAAACCCTTTGAAGGTCGCCTGTTATATCAGTTAAGATTCTTACCTGCAAACAGTAGAATCCACTTCAGCTAGTTTAAGCAGAAAAAATTGGGGATATTGGGAAGTTCATATAATCTCTGGGAGGCTTGGAGGCTAAGCAGTCAAGAATAAGAAGTACCCAAGTTATACCACAGAACTGCACCAAAACGGCCTCACTGTCATTGCCCTGGACATAGACTTCACAACAAATGTCACAGAGATCAATTACTTACACCAGACCATCCATCACTACTGACTCTGAAAGCTGAAGGCCCAAACACTGCCTTCTCCTGAAAATGTATTCCACAGGGCACCTGCCTCCTCATGTGGCTTCTTCTGGTTTGAAGCCTGAGGGTGGGGGAAAGGAGGCAGTGGGAAACTGAGAAAATGAATTTCTAGATTCTAGAAAAGTGTGAACCATAATGTGATTAAAAGATGTTGGGAAGTTCCCAAAATGACAGTTGTCTACCATAGCAGTGATCACAAATTGCCAAATTCAAAGGCCTCGATCCTCAAAATCTCTGCAGTATAAGAAGACAAATAACTCAGTAAAAAATGGGCAAAATACTTAAATAGAAGGCATTCACCAAAGAAGATATATGAATGGCTAAGAAGCACATGAAAAGGTGCTCAACATCATTTGCCATTAGGGAAACGCAAATTAAAATCATGAGATACCACTACATACATACACATATAGAATGGCTACAACCAGAAACACAGATAATACCAAGTGTTGGTAGGGATGTGCAGAAACTGTAATCCTTATACATGCTGGTGGGAATGGAATATGGTGTAGCTACTTTGTAAAAGAGTTTGACAGTTTCTTATGTCCACACACAGACCTATATGTGATTATTCATGGCAGCATTATTCTTAATAGCCCCCAAATGGAAACAACTCAAATGTCCATCAGTTGGTGAATAGATAAACGTCTCTATCCGTACAATAGAATACTCTTCATCAATAAAAAGGAATGAAGTATTGATGAAGGTTGCAACATGGATGAATCTCAAAAACATTATGCTGGGTGAATGAAGCCAGATACAAAAGACATAGTGTCTTTGTGTTATTGTATAGTTCCATTTATATGAAAGGAATAGAAAAGCAAATATATAGAGGCAGAGGGTAGATTAGTGATTGCCTGGGGCTGGGGATGGGAACAGAGAGTGACTGCAGATGGGTACAAGGGACCTTTTTGGGGGGCAATGGAAATGTTCAAAAACTGGATTGTGGTGATGGTTGCACAACTCTGAAAATTTGCTAAAAATCATTGACTTGTACACTTGAAACAGGTGAATTTTATGATATATAAATTATCCCTCAATAAAGCTGTTAAAAAGAAAGCTCTGCAGCATTCAACAATATTTAGTAATGACAAAGAGTCTCTTGTTAACCAAAGTCTAGCCAGGTTCCTCTGAGCCTTCTTCTTGATTTGCCCTCAACCTTGGCCTATAAAGACTTGAACAAACACTAATGTGGTTTCTGACAGCTCAAGGTCACATCCCTAGGCTGACTAGAGCCTCTCTTAAAGCACCTGCCTGAGAAAACTCAAGGCTGCCAAAAAAACTGTTTGTTCCCTATCTTCAGTCTCTGTGGGAGGGTAGGAGCCTAACTTCGATAAGCACCAGTTAACAAACCCAGATGGGTTTTGCATGGACCAACTCCCCTTTCCCGCCTTCTGTAATTTTTCACTTCTCTAACTCTACTGAGCTCCCCCACCCCCAACCTCCTCCCTATTCTGTCATTTTCCCTTTAAAACACCTACTCGCCTCTGTGCAAATCGAAGTTTTGCACAGATAACTAGACTATTGTCCCTATTACAGTAGTATATTACTGATTGAAATCTGTCCTTACTGCTTTGACTAATGTCCAGCTTTGTCTTTGACAATAACCAATTCTTAAAACATTCTCACTCATTAATTCATTCGTCAACGAATCTTTTTTGGGCACCTTGGCCAGATGTTGTGCTATGTGTTACGGATAAGGATAGACAAAACATGTCCTTTGCTATTGAGGAGCTCTGAGTCTAAAAAGATAGATGTGCAATTATTCCTCAATAAGTTAAGATTTATAATGGAAGTATTTACAAGTGGTTTGCTTATTTTCCTATTTTCACTCTCTGACAATTCTTTTTCTGTCTCTTCTTCCTACTCCTTAAAAACAGATGTTCTCTGTAAGCTGACCTTTGTTCCCTTCTCATTCTATAGTCTACTGGCAACTTTATGGCTCCAACTCTCCAACTCTCTGCAGCTTACTCTTAAATGCCTGTGCAAGTTTAATGTTTCCATTTCCTGATTTGTTTGTGATACTTATTCTCTGTGTATGGAATACCCTTTCTTCCATCTTTGCATGTCCTGTCCTATCCATACTTTGAGATCCATCTCCTCCACAAGCTACTTCCCTTGTGAAGCCTATCTTGATTTCTTCCACAGCTTCTGCTGAATTCCTCTAGTGCTTGAGAGGCAATATAGCATTATGGCTCACTGCTTAAGCTCTGGTGAAAGAAAAGTTTGGGTTTGCCTTCTGGCTTTGCCTCATTTTCTGTATCAATGAAATGGGGATTAAAATAGTTATATCTTTATTGATTGAAATCTCTACCTCTGGCCTGGTCTGCTCTCTCAGGGTCCAATTCTATGTCATCTACTGTCTAATGGGTATATCGGCAAGGATAGCCCATGCAATCTCAAACTTAGTATATGTGTCCAAAAGGAAACGTTTCTTTCTCCCCAAACCTATTCCTCCTGGATTTCCTATCTATCAGTAGCATCATTCTTCTAGCCAACCTGACTTTAAAACTCTCTCTCTCCTTTGCCCTCTTACCCAATCGTTTGTTACAAAAGAAAGGATATTCTCTACCATGTTTGTAGTCATTGTGTGCCAAGTTCTATCACTTTTAGCTCTTTAACACTAGTGGGAAGTGTTAAGGGGATTGTCCCTCCCCTTCCCCCTCAGTTCCGTATTTACTGCCCTAGTTTAGTTACTCCTCATTCTCTCTCACAGATCTTTACTATCACCTTAAAAACTTTTTAAGGATAGGAACTGTGCTTTGTTTACTTTTGTATCCTCTCACTATGCCTGACCTGAAAGATACCTAATAAATCTTTGTTGAATTGAGTTATTTATATTAAATTTCTCTGTGGAGGCATTGGGAGACATTTCCCAAGGGATAAGGAACTTGCAGGAAGGGTAAACTTTTACTGGCCTTGGAGCATGGCTTAAAATTAGTCATCCAGTTGGTACAGGGTTCCCTGCAACAGGGTTCTTACCCCAGTCCCCTCCTGTTTTAGGACTTCCAAAAAGGCAACTACCGTGCCAACCCTGGGTATTTTGACCTTATCCTCTTGAGATTCTTGGGTTCCCTTCATTACCTACTTTCTTTGATCCCTTTTTCTCTCTCCTCTTCATTGCCTGGATCTCAGAGAATCCTAGCTCTCAGCTACCTGCCAGCTAAATCTAAGTGTAAGTTCCATTCAAATGCTGAAGAACTTTCAAGTACTGTACTGGAAAAACTAATGAAGACAGTGGGGCATGGAGGCTCTGGTTTTCTATTCCAGAGTTTGAGTTGCTTCTTAAAAAAGATATACTTACCCTGCTGATGAGTATAACTAGTCCTGGTCAAATGCCTAGAGGGCAGAGGACTTTATTGCCTTCTTCCTCTGAACTTATAGCTGGGAAACTGGGATGCCTGAGAGCTACATCACAACCTTCACACATTGACTCTTGCTCTGCTTAGCCTCTCTTCACATGCCCCCCAGCAACATAAGTAATAATAGACATATATTGGGCATTTAGTATGTACCGGGTAATTTAAATGCATTTCCTCATTTAAATCTCAAAACTATCTTATGAAGTAGATACTATTGTTATTCCCTGGGAAGTTGAGGTCATGTACGTAGCTTGCCCAAGGTCACAAGTACCAGAACTAGGACTCAGATCCAGGTGTGGTAGGCAGATTTCAAAGATGGCCCCCCAATGATCCTCCCTGCTGGTGGTATTCATGTCCTTGTGTAATCTCCTTCCCTTGAGTGTGACTTGCTTCTGATAAAAAGAATACAGCAAAAATGAGGGGATGTCACTTCTGTGATTAGGTTACAAAAGACTGTGACTTTCATCTTCCTAGGAGCTGCATCCCCTAGGAGAATCCCTGGTTCAATAAGAGCTTTATTTTTCATTGTCTCTATTCTCAGTGAGTTCCAGAATCAAGAAGTTCAACACCTTTTTAGTCCCTTACTGTTGCGGTTTAGGATAGCTGGGCTAAATAGCTAATTATTCCAACCTCCAGCAGTCCAGAGAATGTCCATTGTCTTTAAGATCAGGCATCTCTATTGACTAGGCTGGCTGAGTTGCCCTGCTCAAAATCTTCCTCAGGGTATTGCTTCAAATTTGGATAAACACTGGATAGATCAAGTCTTCTCCTTTCTTTCTCCAAGCTCCATCTTATAGCATTTAGACTGTCACTCTCTCATAGACCTACTCCAGTGAGAGGAATCACATGGTAACTAGGTTTGCTTTTCGAGGGCAAAGACCCTGTTAGATTTATAGACCCTCCCTGAGTCTGGCAGGCAGAACCCTATGGGGCCCAGAGCTTGCAAATGCTGAAACCTGAGCTGGGCTGTTGAGGCCTTAGAATGCACCTAGTCTAATGGTGCTCACCCCTGGCATCACATTAGAATCATCTGGGGAGCTGTCAAAAAATAGGATGCCTGAGCTCTACCCCAAACCAATTAAATCACAATTTTGGGGTAGAAGGGGTATTGGATCTGTACATTATACTACGTCTTCCTGTTTTTTGCTCTTGGCTTTTTCACTTCCTCCCTTCTACGTACATCGTCTTGCCAGAAGTTCTCAGCTTAAGGTGCCTATCTTCCCTCTATTCTTCATTCAGTAAATATTCTCGGACTGATTACTATATTGTAGGCACTTCTACGGATATTGGCGATACAATGGCGAGCATGAAAAGAGGTCTAGAGAAGAACTAAGGTCTCCAGACATTTTACTTTGTGCTCACTCAGGTTTGTTTGTTTGTTTGTTTTTGCTGATTTGTAGTTGCTGATTGAAACTTACTTGCCATGTGGTACGATCTTGTTAAATTATTACGGGTACTAATCACTGTACTCCGTCAGCTGTAAGGGATAGACTATTTAAGGAAGTCCAGTGGAAATTCTTCAATGAAAAAAACCTGTTCTTGGGTGGAAGCCCCCGCCCACGTGGGAGGAGCGGAAGGCTTCAAGCCCGCCTCACAGAGCTGAGGGGAAGCCCCGCCCCGCTCTCCGCCCGCTCTGCGGGCAGCCGCGTTAGACCCGCGGAGCTGCCGTCGCTCTTGCGAGTGAGGAAAGCGGCAGAGGACCCCGCCTCCTGCGTCTCGTGAGGGCGGGGTCGGCGGACTGGGCGTGAGTTGATTGGCTGGGAGGCGGGCACCGCGGGTCGGCTCCGCCCGGCGCTCGCCCGGATGCCGGGGGGAGTAGAGGGAGGGGTCCCGGTCGCTCTTGCGTCCCCGCGATGGCGCCGCGGTGCCGCGCCCAGTCCCCCGCCTGCCGGCCGGCGCTCGCGACTACCGGGTTCCCGCTCAGACGGTGAGAACGGGAGCGGCGGACGCTGCTGGAGACGGGGGCCCATGAGGCGCGGCCGGAGCCGTGGCGCCGCTAGCGGGAGCAGCCGCGGCACCTGCTGAGAGGACCCCGGGAGCGGCGGCGCGCCTGGGGCGGGAGGCTCGCGGGCGCCTCGGCCATGTCGCTGCTCTGTGTGCGCGGTGAGTGCGCGGACTGGGCTCCCCACACGCTCCCCCTGGGCGCTGGTCACCACCTGTTTCAGACTTCACTTCCCGTTGGTGCTCGGGGGACGGTTGTGTTAGCTCATTTATAAACGTTTCGAGAGTTCTTTCCATTCTTTTTCCTGGCTCTTCCATGAGTGACTGTTACCTCTCCATTCCGGTGGCCGTGTGACAGTGTTGTCTGCTGGCAGGCCCAGATCCTATTAAACAGTGACTGACTCTTCTCTAGTGAGAGGGGCCGAGCTGGAGCCCGCGCATAGGTGGTGTCTGTCAATAGTGGGCAGCCTCCCATTCTTCCATTCTTCTTCTCCCTGCACTGTACAGCAGTCGGCTCAGGAGCAGGTTCTTTTTATCACTCTTTGAACGCGTAGTGGTACAGCTGTCACATCCGTTCTTCCAGTGTATTTCTTGGCTTGCACCCCTCTATTGCTTTTCTTGTCCCCTGCTCCTTCTCTGTAGTCCACGCTAAGATTATTGCCATATTCCACTTTGAAAGGTGTGTTGGCTTCTCTCCTTTCCTAGCAAAGCATAGGAAGCATGATTGATTGATTTACCTCTGTCACAGTAACTAAAGGTGAAGGGCCTTGATTGCTTTTTCGCTGAGGACACTTGACCCATCTAAGAAGATATTTTAAGGCAAGAGCTTTGGAGTTTAAGATGAGGAAAAGTGCATGGACTAAGCTCTATGAGGGTGGAGATTTTTTTTTTACTGGTTTTTGTATTCCCAGTGCCTGACATAGTAGAAGATCAGTGTTGGTTTTGAATGAATGCAAGGACTGTGCCTTGAGAGGTTATCTGAGCAGAAAAAGCAGAGTTTGGATTGCCCATTGAATTTGATCTTGGGAAATTCACAGCCTCTCATATCTGTGTTGAACAAGATGGGATAAGGTGGCTTGATTGTGGATGAGAGAGAGAATTTATCCACAAGAGCCTTTTCGTGGCATCTTTTACTGGATAGTTGGAGTTCGTGTTTCTTTGGCTCTACGAGATTAGAACCATTGTTGTTTGTGGTCTTTCTGATAAGTGTTTCCCCAGCTGCTGGCAAAGCAGAACTGCTTTGCTCTGTTCTCTTCTACAGTTTTGTTAAATCTGCATTAACCCAAAATGGATTTGGCTATTTCCGGGGATTATGAGACAGGAAATTTTTCTTCTTTCATGGTTGATTTTTCATTAATGAGAATTCTGCATTGCTATTAGTAAGACATTTTCTCTCAGCGGCTGGGAGTCTATTTATTCCTTCAGATCCCTGCTGTTGAGTAGCAGGATTTGGGAGAGGTTGGGTTTTGCAGTGTCTCTTGGACAGTTTAAATCTCTACTGCCACATCGAATTACAGAGCTAGTCCTTATGCAAGACTCTTTAGGCAGGAGCACTATCAGAAATTCCTATTTAATTGAGTTTAAATAATTTCAATTATTTAAGAGAAGGAGCTGCTGCTGTTTTAATTTGTTCTAAGATTGGGCAGCTTTCATTGTCTAGAAATTCTGCTGTTTAGCTAACCTCTTTCCGTTTTAATGTTACATTAATCAAATTTCTCTTCTCTTGAACTAGGGGGATTGGAGACCAGCAGGTCATTGTCTTTTGAATGGAGATCCTGAAGATTGTTAATCACTGAAACAAGCAGCTACTTTGTGTAGAAGTATTCGTATTAAATGGCAAAGTATTCATCCTGGGGAAAGTTACAAAAATGGATCAAAACAAATCTTTCTACAATGACATTCTTTGCATTATGTTTTGGCAGTTAGGAGTGTTGTTCATATTCTGAAAGAAGCGTGTGTAATGATACTGTATAACAACTCAATTTCGGTTCATTTTGGAGTAGAATTAAATTAGAAACTTTTTCCGTGTAGTCAAAGTTCAAACAGTAGTTAACTTGATGTAGAAATTGTCAAACTAGTATTGATTTAATCACCTCAAACATCTCAATCAAGAAGGCAATTTCTTGTTCTAACCCTTTATTTATTTATTTATTTTTGCTGAGGATGGCCCTGGGCTAACATCTGTGCCCATCTTCCTCTACTTTATGTGGGACACCGCCACAGCATGGCTTGATAAGCAGTGTGTCGGTGCACACCCAGGATCCGAACCTGCGAACCCCGGGCCGCAGAAGTGGAGCGCGCGCACTTAACCGCTACGCTATGCCACCAGGCTGGCCCCTTGTTCTAACCCTTTAATCATGCCTTATTGCCTGCAGGTTAACAGCTCTCAACCAGTCTGACTCCAGCCCTCCTTTTTGGCCCTATATTCTTGCCTATCCTTACACAAATACTTTGCTCTAGCACTAACTTTGTTCATTCCTGCCTCTGCACTGATCTGCATTTGTACCTCCTGAAATATTCTTGCTGTATTTTCTTTCTTTTTTTGTGTGTGAGGAAGACTGGCTCTGAGCTAACATCCATTGCCAATCCTCTTCTTTTTGCTGAGGAAGATTAGCCCTGGGCTAACTATCTGTGCCTATCTTCCTCTATTTTGTGTGTGGGATGCTGCCACAGCATGGCTTGATGAGTGGTACATTGGTCTGTGCCTGGGATCCAACTTGCAAACCCTGGGCCACTGAAGCAGAGCACAGGAACTTAATGCCATCGGGCCGGCCTGCTGGCTGTATTTTCTGCTTATCAAAAATGTATTCTTCCTTTCCCAGCTTACAGTCTACTTTTTTTTTTGTTGAGAACTTCCTCAGTCCCTCAGTCCACAGTGATCTCTTTCTCCCTTACACTCTTTAAACTACTTTAAACATAAATTACTCATGGTCTGAACAGTGCCACTAATTTGGCAATGAATTGTATACTGCCTGGCAACTAGTCTTGTACTGTTATGCTCTTGGTGACCTAGACAAAGGAGATAATAGCACTGGTCAGATCAGATCTGGAATTTTGTGTTCAGTTGGGGTATTTGATTCTAAGAGGCACAATGAGAAACTAAAATTTCTTCAGAGGAGAAGGATTAGAATACTGAAGGGTGTAGAAACCGTTTGAGGAATTGAGAGGTTTAGTTTTGAGAAGATTTAAAAGGGAGAGGATCATAATAGTAGATGAAAATTGTTCAAAAAACTGTTGCTCCAGAGGACAGAACTGGGACAGGTCGACCAGTGATTGAAAATTATAGGAAATTAGATTTTAGCTTTACGTAAGGAAGAACTTTAACAATTAGGATTGTTCTTCACAAATAGAATGGCCTGCTTATGAGGATTTTTTGACATAGGACATTTAAAAGGGTTGTCGACTTTGAGTGGGGTGTTAGACTTGAAGAATTTTAAGAAACTACCCTTTTATAGAATTCATTTAGTTTTTCTTCAAATATTTAGCACAACTTTCCTCATAATACTGATCTCTTTTTACTTCTGTAGGAGCCAGTACCACATGAGCAACCCCAGTAAACTGAATCACGGATTTTCTTTAGCTTTTGTTGTCTTAGTGTTCATGGCTAGTTTCTCCAAACAAATTATAAGCATTTTGAGAATTCTTTCCATATTTCTTTTGTAATTGCTACAGTGTTTATAATTGAGCTATGGATTCAACCTCCCCCCAAACCCTAATTTGAAGCAGAAGTGACAGCACTTGAGTTTGTTAAAAAATCAACAAAAAATAGTTTTGGGGATTTAAAAAGCAATATATGCTAACATATTGTTAATCAGAGGGGCCGGCCCCGTGGCTTAGCGGTTAAGTGGGCGTGCTCCACTACTGGCAGCCCAGGTTCGGATCCCGGGCACACACCGACTCACTGCTTCTCCGACCATGCTGAGGCCGCATCCCACATACAGCAACTAGAAGGATGTGCACCTATGACATACAACTATCCACTGGGGCTTTGGGGGAAAAAAAAAGGAGGAGGATTGGCAATAGATGTTAGAGCCGGTCTTCCTCAGCAAAAAGAGGAGGATTAGCATGGATGTTAGCTCAGGGCTGATCTTCCTCACAAAAAAATAAGTAAATAAAATAAATAAATAAATATCATTAATCAGAGAAAATTGAGATAATGCAGAAAAGTATAAAAAGGAAAATAAAAATCATAATAGTCCTACTACCCCCTCAGCACCGTTGTTAACTTTTTTTTTTTTTTGGTGAGGAAGATCAGCCCTGAGCTAACATCCGTTGCCAATCTTCCTCTTTTTGCTGAGGAAGATTGGCTCTGAGCTAACATCTGTGCCCATCTTCCTCTACTTTTTATGTGGGATGCCACCACAGCATGACTTGATGAGCAACGTAGGTCTGCACCCGGGATCCAAACCTGAGAATCCTGGGCCCCCGAAACGAAGCGCGTGAACTTAGCCACTATGCCACTGGGCCGGCCCCATTGTTAACTTTTTTGTTCATTGCTTTCATTGTTTTGTTCTTTTTATTATAGAGGTAATATATATGAGTGATAAGAAATTGAAACAGTTTGGGATGTGATATGAAGGGAAAAAAGTTCCCATTCCCTGTTCTCACTCCCCAGAGGTAGCTACTGTTTGCTGTTTCTTGCATATCCTAGAAATTTTCATTACATATGAGTATATAGATTCTACAATATTGTTCACCTTTTTCAAAAACTTGATATATTTTCCTATCAGCTGTGTGAGTCTAAATCGTTCTTTTTAATGGCTGCAGAGTATTCCATTATAGGAGCATACATAATTTAATCAGTTTCATCTTGATGGACATTCATAATTTTTTTCATTTTGCTGTTATAAACAATGCTACAATGAACGTCCTTGCAGATGGTTTTGTTATGTGTGGAGATCTCATTCAGCTTTCCACCTGGACTTCCTGTGTGGTTGCTATTTTCTTGGTGTAATAATTACACTCAGCTGGGCCCATTAGCAGACCAAATGCCTCACCATCTTTCAGATCAGCATCCTCTATTAGTCAGGTCCTTCACCAATAGGTAATATTTTATGCCTATCACAAAGACCAAAGACCTCAGTTCTTGTAAATTTGACCTGTGATTTCAATGTACTTTTCTTTTGTATCTTCTTTGTATTATTTAAAAATTATTTTCCATATTGTACATTTATCACTTGTGTTTTTAAAATGATGTTGAGAACTGTACCAAGTCGATTTATGTTGTGACTTGCCGTTAGAAAAGCTTATCGTAATTTATCATCACTTATCAGCCATCTAATTAACTGAAAGGATACTACTGGAAACTCTTAGAGGGTGAACTCTGATGGACACTTTAGGACACATATTGATTGTGGATTGATTCTAGCCCCCAGGGGGAGATCCGAAAGATATAGTAGTTTGGTTTACTGCTATGGTGGAAAGTAGGAATAGTAATAATTTTAGAGTTTTCAGGCATAAGAACAGATTGGTTAAGTACTTTCTTCTCATCTTATTTTTTTCCCCAACATTATTGTCTTCTGCCTCAGCTAACTCCTTGCTGCTGGGTTTCCATCGTGTCGTGGTTTGAGTAGTTCCTGCCCTTGCAAGCAGAGTTGCTGCTTGGTTCCTTTCTCTTAGCTATGGCATCAGGAAGTTGATTGTACCTTGTCTGTGCCAGGCAGCAGTGAAGGGGGAAAGGACCAATTTCCCCTGCCATAGATAGCTGTTGTCATAAATTGTTCTCTTCCTTATAAGCAGTACTTTCTGTAATCTCTTAGTTTCTAAAAGTGGGGTTTATGGAAGTTGCACTCTTTAGGCCAATAGGCTGAGTTTTTAATCCTATTTTACCTATGCCCTATATTTCAGACTTTGCTGTGTGAGTTTGTTTAAAGTTTGGGCTGTGTATCATTAGTAAATATTTGCTGAGTACCTTCTTTGTGCCTGTTTATGATACATATCTATATGGTAGATAAGAGCCCAAGGAATCTACATACATTTTAAAACATCTCCTTTCTTATATAAACCCAGAATCCGTTAGGACTATTAGATATGACTTGGAATAAGCAGAATAAGTTAAGTTCTTGCTGGACTGGGGAAACACGGCACTGTTTTTTCTAACTTTTAAAGCAAGATTTTTTACGTTTGGGGAGTGTATTATACATACCTTCTAGTGGACTGTCTTTATTAAAGATCTGAGATTTGCTATTTGTATTTAAAATTTTTTCTTTATTGACGTATATGTACAAAAAAGTACATAAATCTTAAGTGTATGGCCCACTGAATTATCAGAAAGTGAACCACAACCTAGATCAAGAAATAGAATGCTGTTAATACCCCAGAAGCCCACCTTACCCATTCCTTCAGTCATTACTGCCTTCCACTTTCCCAGAGGTAACATTGTCTGACTCTAACACTGTAGAGTAGTTTAGCTTAGTTTTTCTTTTTCGTTAATAAACTTAATTTTTCTGAACCAGTTTTAGGTTCACAGCAAAATCAAGCATAAAGCTTTGCCTGTTTTTTTTTTTTTAGGTAAAATTGGTATTTAACATTATATAAGTTTCAGGTGTACAACATTATAATTTGATGTACATTTACATTACAAAGTGATCACCACCAAAAGTCTAATTAAGTTTTGCCTGCTTTTGAACTTTTTTTATTGAGGTATAATTGACATTGAACTTTTTTCATAAATGGAATTGTACAATATTTCTTTTGGGCTGGTTTCTTTTGCTTTAACGTTATTCTTTTCAGGTGCTTCCACTTAATGCATATAGCAGTAATTCAGTGATTGTCATTACTGTGTAGTATCTCATCATATGAATATAGCAGTTTATTTACCTTTGCTGGACATTTGTTTTTTCCCATCTTAGGCTATCATTTATAATACCACTCCAAATGTTCTTGTACTTGTTTTTTGTATCTTTTGGTCCTATGTCCTATGTATTTCTTTCTTTTTTTTTTTTTTTTTTGGTTGCGGGGGAGGGGTGAGGAAGATTGACCCTGAGCCAACATCTATTGCCAGTCTCCCTCATTTTGCTTGAGGAAAATTGTTGCTGAGCTAACATCTGTGGCAATCTTCCTCTAATTTGTATGTGGGACGTCACCACAGCATGGCTTGATGAGTGGTGCGTAGGTCTGCCCCCAGGATCTGAATCTGTGAACCCCGGGCAGCCGAAGCAGAGCACACGAACTTAACCACTATGCCACTGGGCCAGCCCCTGTATTTCTGATGGGTTTATATACATCTGGGATTAAAATTTCTGGGTCATTGGTTATGTATATGTTCAACTGTGGTTGATAATATAAAGTAGTTTTCCAAAATCTACCAGTTTACCTTTCTAGTAACTATTTCTAATATTCATTTTTTAAAAAAGGTAATTGAATGGCCCCTAGTTTTCAATGTTTGGCCGGTTTATCAAACTACTTCACAGGCATTAGTACATATTTTTTACATGTTAATCCAGGCTTGATAATGTCTTTTTTTTAAAATGACCTGAGGAGATCCATTATACTCAAAACAGTTTCTCACATTTAAGACTAAAATTTGTGGCCATCGTTTTATTGAAAGAATTATTGAGTTCATGTTTATGTTGCTGAACAAAGATAATAGCCTAGCCCCTGAACTTAGTGGCATTACATACTTTTAAAAAGAAATACCATTTTTCTAAAGAGAGAAGTAATTCATTCATTCAACAAGTATTTATCAGCTTTATACATGTCGGGCACCATTAGGCACCCTGAGAATATAGAGGTGAACAAGACAGATAGGGTCTCTGCCTTCACAGAGCTTACAGTCAGCAGGATAGGCCTAATGAAGACAGCTTGAGAATATGGGAAAGTGCTAAGGTAAAACAAAACAAAGGACAAAAACTAAAAATCACTTAAAATCTCATCCCTCAATACTACTGTTAGTATTTTGTTTCTTAAACTTTTTTATTATGGAGAATTTAAAACATATGAAAGTAGATAGAACAGTATAATGAACCTACAGGTTCCTGTCACCCAGCTTTGGCATTTGTCAGCTCTTATTTCTTTAATAACCCCATCCAGTCTCCCTCCTTTCTATATTATTTTGAAGCAAATCCGAATACCATATCACTTCATCTATAAATATTTCAGTATGTATCTCCAAAAGATAAGGATTTAAAAAAAAAACCACAAAACCAATATCACACTTTAGAAAATTCCTTAATTCCATTAAATATCCAGTGTTTGAATTTCCAGTTGGTTCATAAATGTTACAGTTTTTTCTTTTTTACAGTTTGTTTGAATCAGGACCATAATAAAGTCTACACATTGCTGTTGGTTGATGGGTCTTTTATGTCTCTTTTAATCTATATGTTTCATCTTCATCTCTCCTACTCTCTTTTTGTTCTTTGCAATTTATTTGTTGAAAAAACTGGATCATTTGTCTTGTTTCTCAGTCTGGATTTTGCTCATTGTATCCCTGTGGTGTAGTTTAACATGTTCTTGAGTCCTTTGTATATTTCCTATAATGTTGATGTTAGATTTAGAGGCTTGATGGGATTGTTTTCCTTTTCTCTTCTTTTCTTTTTTGGTGAAGGCTACTTAATGGATGGCTTTGGGTTCTTCGTTGCAGGGCCTAGAATATCTGGTTGTCCCTCTCGCTCATTCCTTTTTTTGTGATGTTAGTGCCTGTTAATGCTTAATGTCTAGTCTGTCAATTCATTAGGTGCCACAAAATGGTGATATTCTAATTTAATCATTCCCTTTTCATTTATTAGCTGGAATATGTCAATAAAGAGAAACATCGCCATTTTTACTATTTAGCTACCAAGTGGGTCTTATAGGAAAGTCAGGATAAATGCTTGATTCTTTCCTTTTATTTACCAATTTTCAAAACAGTGATTTAGTCCCTTGACATCCTCCAGCAGAGACCAATTAGTTGCTATTGTTTTCAGTATTAGTATGAAGTCATAGATTTAAGCATATTTGCTGTGTTTTAGTCCATGTGGCTGTTATCCTTATTGATATGCAAATTGTCCATCTTTGGCCATTAGGGGCCTCTCGCTGTTAATATATATTTATATATATTTTTAGGAAGATTGGCCCTGCTCTAACATTTGTTGCTAATCTTCCTCCTTTTCTTTTTTCTCCCCAAAGCCCCGGTACATAGTTGTGTATCATAGTTGTAGAGTTCTAGCTCTTCTGCGTGGAACGCGGACTCAGCATGGCTTGATGAGCAGTGAGTAGGTCCGCGCCCAGGATCTGAAGCGAAACATGTAAACTTAATCACTAGGCCACCAGGCTGGCCCCTCGCTGTTAATATTTTGAGGTGGGTCTTTTCAGCCTTTTCCCCCATACAGTTACATACTGTTTGGCCAAGTCTCCCCACTGCCTTTTTCTTTTTGTCATTGAGCTCCATTTCACATGTTGGTAATTTTTTTTAACTAGAAATAATTTCAGATTTACAGAAAAGTTGCAGAAATAAAAATACTACGAAGAATAACCATTTGAGGGTAAGTTACAGACATCCTAGCTCTCTAGCCCCTACATACTTCATAGTGTATTTCCTAAGAGTAAAGATAGTCTCTGACATAACCACAGTAGTTATCTCCTTCAGTAAATTTAGCAATGATACAATACTTTTTTTTAATGTCATTTATATTCCAGTTTTGTCAATTGTCCCAATTGTCAAATGTCCCTTATAGCATTTTCCCCTTCTAGTACAGGATTCAGTCTAAGAGTTGGTATTTTTTTTTTAATTTATTTTATTTTATTTTATTTATTTTTTTTCCCCAAAGCCCCAGTAGATAGTTGTGTGTCATAGCTGCACGTCCTTCTAGTTGCTGTATGTGGGACGGGGCCTCAGCATGGCCGGAGAAGCCGTGCGTCGGTGCGCGCCCGGGATCCGAACCTGGGCCGCCAGCAGTGGAGCGCACGCGCTTAACCGCTAAGCCCCGGGGGCCGGCCCTAAGAGTTGGTATTACATTTAGTGGCCATGTCTCTTTAGCCTCCTTCATTTTCACAGCCTTTACAAAATTTTTTATTAAATTAACATTGGCGTTTTGTACAGAATACAATCCTCTCTTCCTTCCTAGTAGAATGTTCCTCATCTTGGGTTTGTCTAATGTTCAGCATCCTACATTGGAGTACTACATAGTTGATGTTGTGTCATCAGGGCATCACATCAGAAAGCGCACGTTGTCTGTCTGTCTCTCGTTGGTAATGTTAATTTTGATTACTCAGTCAGGTATTGTTTGCTTTCTCTCTTGTTTCTTCTCCACCGGCCTGCACCTAATAAGTACTTGGTGGGAAACACTTAAAAACCATTCAGATATCCTGTCTAATAGAATTATTATAAAGATTAAATGGAATAATACATCTCAAAGTGGCTGAGACAGTGTCATGATTCTGGGTTTGTTAAATTTGAATCTGCCTGACATGATGAAAGCACTGCTTTAGTGTATTTATTAATCTGGTGACAGTGTGTAGATTTGATTAAGTGGGGGAGAAACTGGAGGCACTTAAATTGTAGCAGGAGTAATTTAGATTGAACATAAATTAAGATTTCTTAATGAGATTTGAACTGTCCCAGAAAAGCAGTGAAATCCATTTTCCTAGGGCCCTTGAAGAATAAGCCGTATTTCCTTATCTATGGAATACCTAGGTGTAGCTCTTCTTGGTGAGGAAAGTTAGATAACCAGCTTTGCATTTCCTGCTTTGTTGTTATCCTTTCTGTGATTACTGAGAAATGGAATAAAAATACAGGCATGTGGTAGAATTTTGTGTTCAACTTCTTAAAGGAAACAATTTTATTCTTCTATTTGTCTTTAGTAAAAATGAAATGTTCATTCTCAAGTGCAATCTCCAGAAGCAGCTGTCCACTGAGCATGTGAGAGAGGCCCATGACATCAAAAGAAAGAGTCTGAGGGCTTCTTTTTTTGTGCTAATGAACCCCATAGTGATCAAGTATGTGGTAAATATGACAGGAGAAAGTTTGTGCTAGGGTGCATGTATACAAACTATTTTCTCCTAAAGAATTATATAAATAGGGAAAAGCAATTCTTAGTCATTAGGAAATATAGATTTCCAAAAAGAATTTTTTTTTCTATTGCTGCTTCTGCTTCTCCCATTTCTGTGCGCTAAGTACTTATTTGGGGCTATGGAAGACAGATAGGCCTGTGGATTGTGTTGGGTTGTTAATTTTCTCTTGCAACTGTTTGCTTTATTAATTTCTATAGCGTTTCACTATCAGTATGTTGAGAAGAGGCCAGAGGGCAGTGAGTGAGGAAGATCTGCCTACCAGTTAAGGAGGGGCTGGCAGTTGGACAGTGGGAAGATGATTGCTTTTATATGTGATTCAAAGTGGGATAGGGCCGGCCCTGTGGCTTGGTGGTTAAGTGCGCGCGCTGCGATGCTGGTGGCCCGGGTTCGGATCCCGGGTGTGCATCGAGGCACCACTTCTCCGTTCATCCTGAGGCCGAGTCCCGCATACAGCAACTAGAAGGATGTGCAGCTACGACATACAACTATCCACTGGGGCTTTGGGGGAAAAAATAAAATAAATAAAATCTTTAAAAAAAAAAAAAAACAAAGTGGGATAAAGATGATTCAGTCAAAGAGCTAGCTCACTTATATGATTTCTATTAGTTATGAGCCAAATTTGTAGAGCCTTCATCTGCAAATGGATGAACGAAATCTGCTTGCCAAGGAGAGAGGGTAATGATATAGATATAAATATAAACCTCTGTCCAGCTCATTTCAGCCATCCATACCCATGATCACATAGAGCATGTCACTCCTTGGCATGGTGCTCTGCTTTTGTAATCTTAAACTTTGTCATGTGACTATATGATCATATCCTCCGGTCTGTCTTTCTAGTTTTTACTCTCACTATGCTTTTACTATTGTGATATAGGGTAGCTGCTAAAAGCTTTGGTGAATCTATTAGCTCCATCACTTGTAAGTTGTGTGCACTTACGTATGTACTTGACCTCATTGAACCTTAATTTCTACATCTTTAAAATTCATACATCCATTCAAAATATTTCTGAAGTTCCTGTTCTTAATGAGTTTCATTCTATTAAAGGAAGATACGGAAATAAAATAAACAAATATAATTTCAGATAATGATAAGTACAGTGAAGAGAAGAAAGTAGGGTAAAGGGATTGAGAGTGATCTGAGTGGGAGAACTATTTGAAGTAGGATTGTGCAGGAAGACCTCACTGAGGAGGTGATATTTGAACTGAGACCTAAATGATGAAAAGGAACCATCAGTCAGATCTGAGGTAAGTTTTTCAGGCAAAGTGAGTTGGGATCAAATATCTTGAGGAGAAAGAGAAGAAAGAAGAGGTTATGGGAAGGAGGGGTGGTATACAGAGTTGGGCAGAGACTAATCATATGAGGTCCTGTAGTCCATACCAAAGAATTTGGATGTTATTCTAAACAGCATTGGAAGCCATTGAATGGTTCTAAGCAAGAGTGATGCTTTCATTTATGTTTTACAAATGGCTAGTTTATGGTGCATGGACTAGGATGAGAAGCCATGGCTAGCAACACTGGAAGAAGGGTGCCCACTTGGAGTGTCCAGGTGAGAGATGGATAATGCCTTGGACTAGGGTGGTAGTACTAGAGATGGTGAAAATATCTATAGCAAAGTGTTGCTGAGATAATTGTTGTGAAAATGATTAGCGCTATCCCGGGCATAGAGTGAGTACTTATTTTAATATAAAAGTAGTATTAACAGTCCTCATGCAGCTCTGTGACGTCTATTTATCTAAGAAGCTGGAATTCATCCTAGACTTCTCAATTGAGGAAGAAAATACATAGAGAGGAAGGACAGTTGTTAGGTTCCGTTGAGTTTATGGTGTCTGTAAGATAAGTTACCTACAAGATATGTTGAGTTGAAAGTATCAATAATCTCGTTGCAGGTAACCCTTGAAAATGATACCTGAAAATGTAGATCTATAGCTTAGTAGAGAAGTCTGTTAGAGATGAATGTTTGGGAGTTGTAGAATTTGGTAGTGAAGCCATTGGCTTGAATAAAATTGTCTATAGAGGATAAAAGAGGAGCAAAGTTGTAGCTAAGGAAGTGGCCAGAAGAGTTGATAAGTGTAGTCAAAACTGCAGGAAAAGAGAGAATGCTGTGCTGTGTCTGAAGCCTGGAGTAGAGGGAGTTTCAGGAAGGAATGATTAGATGATAGAGACGAATGATACTGGTTGAAGATAAAAAATAATGAGGTCATTGGATTTGAAAATAGAGCAGTTTCATTAGAGTAGTGTGAGAGTAGACATCATATTACAGTGGTTGAGGAGTGTTTGGGAAGTGAAGAAGTGGAATCAGCAAGTGTAGGCTACTCATTCAGAAGTTTTGCAATAAAGAGAAGGGTTGAGAATGGACTTAAGAGAGAGGAAATTTGAATGGTTGGAGCCTGAAGGGAAGGTATCTATAAGAAAGGGAAAGTTGAGATGAGATGGGAGTAGGGGAGAGGATAACTATTTCTATGTAAAGTAGGATGTAAGATTATCAGCTGAAAGTGAGGTGGTGGGGATGATTTAGCCAGCTTGGGGAGAATGCTAAAGGATTCATTCATTCTTTCTTTCTTTCAACACCTATTGTGCCAAGTACTTGGGACAGAATTGTGATAAAAAATCTCTTGCCTTCTTGGAAGTTATATAGGTTAGTTAGGGAGCTAGACATTAAGCAAAGAAGAATCGTACTAATTAATATAAAATTACAACCAGGAAAAAAATACAGTCATGGTTTGTGCTATAGGGGGAGTACATGTTATTAAGAGAACATGTGATAGGGAAAGTTACCTACTCAGGTCAGAGAAGCCTTACCTAATGACGTGAAGATTGAACTGAGATTTGGAAGAAGAGGAGGTCTTAACCAGGCAAGGGAAGGAGAAGAATATTCTAAGCAGAGGAAATAGAATGTGCAAAGGTCTTATGGTGAGGAGAAGGAGCTGAAAGAAGGCAAGTATAGTTGGCATGCACAGAGGAAGGGAAAATATGGGTCAAAATGAGGCCAGGGAGATAGGACCTCACTATAGGGCCTGTAGGCCACATTAGGGTGAAAAATTAGAGGGAATGAGACTGAGGGAGGGGCAGAAGAATAGAAGTTTGTAAAGTGAAAGCATGGGACTTGTAATTAGATTTGAGTTTGAATTCTTTTTTCTACCACTGAAAACTTTTGACAAGCCTCTTGACTATTAAGCCACAATTTAAAAATGAAGTGTTACTGTCTGTTCAGTATACCTCATACAGTTGAGAATTAAACTCTAAATGAGATCATATGTGTGAAATCCCGTTGTAAGTTATGGTAACTTTTACTCTTGGATAGTCCCTCTTTTCTCTCTTTATAGAGCTTAAGTATTCTGAAACTTATAAACAAAGAGGATGTGATCAGTTCCATAGACTTTTATTGAGCACTTAACTATGGGTGAGGCATTGAACTAGTTACCTTGGGTATATAAAAATGAGTAAGAAATGGGCCTTGCCCTCAAGAAACAGTGCCAAGATGGGGAGACAGCCAAACGTACAACTAAATATGTTGCAAGATACAGTTTGGTAATTTCTGAAATAGAGGTACAAAGTGGGGTGTAGAAATGGAGTGTTTGATTCCAGCTGAGAGACAGGAAAGGCCTCAGCTGGGAGAGGAAAAGGACGGAGATAATGGTAGTCAGGTTTTTTATTATGATGTCATTAATTGGGATAGGAAACAGAAAGAAAGAATAACAGCTTCTGGGGAGATGATGATTTTGGTTTTAGACACGTTAAATTTGAGGTGCTGGCCGTCTGTCCATGTTGGAAACATGACTTGGGAGATCAGGGTTAGAGGTGTATATTTGATCTAGTCTTTGTGGATTTGTTGGGTGGAGGAATGGTGGCAGGATAAACATTTACTCATCATCATCATCCTAATACACTGCATTTCATCGACTGTAAGATGCCGGAGATTGTAAGATACATCATTATTTTATGTACCATTAAAAAAAAATACTATTGACTGACCTATAACACATCATTGACTGTAAGACACATTTTGATTTCAGAGTTGTTAAAATATGAGAAAATGTTCCACCATCTTAGAATCAGTGAAATACTGAACCTAACATTTAATGAGCCTTTACTCTTTGCCAACCTCTCTGCTAACAAGCAGGTAAGGATTAATAACTTAATTCTTGTAATAACCTTGTTAGTTTATTATTCTCATTTTACAGATGAGGGCACTGGGCCCACAGAAATTAGTGTTTTTACATACTGTAAGGATGAATTTAGATTTTCTGCCTTACTATAAACTACAAAATTAATAATATAGAATAGTGCTTTGGAACGTGAAAAAAGTCTTATTTTATAAATAATGTTTAGGAGAAGATGACTCTGCAGTGTTGGCTGTGAATCAGAGTCTCACTATAGCTGTGGTTTCTGTTTGCTTAGGATATATTCAGGGGCAGTGTTATAGCAGGTGTTTTATAGACTGGAGAATTCATTATGGCTCTAGTTTAATAGTGTTCACAACTTAAACTCCTTTTTTCCTTGGGAGGACATGTGGTATAACGGAAAACCCAGGATTTTGGGTTCAGGAGAACTCTGTTTTGAGTCTCACTAGGTTGTGACTAAAATTTTATTTATAAGTCTCTTAACTTCAGTCAGAATCATCTTCTGTCAAATGGGAAAGATAATACCTGTGCCAGTCTCACTGGATTGGAGTGAGGGTCAAATGGACAGTAGATATAAAAAGTACTCTACAGTTTTAAAAAAGACTCAGCCAATGCACAGTGGTAGGTATAATTGTTTTGAAAAGTTTAGGAGCTGGAAACTATTCATAAAGGCTGACCTACGATATAAAACATACCTGGAAATTAATTGGGCTTCCACTGAAATACAGTCACCTTTCATGTAAAATGAGAAAGGTAATCATTATATTGGGATATTCTAGACCAAGTCAAGATAAAATTATAGACTTTCCTGTTTGCCTAGGTCTGGCAAAGTGCTGGTCTGCTGGCTTTAGGCAAATGGTAGTTGAAGATTGTAACATCTGCTAGTCTTGAATGTATCTAGTTAAGAGAACTGTCATGTTGGTACCTGAATTTAGTATATATATATTAGTTTTTGTTGTTGTGGATTCAACAGGAGTTGTATTCAAGAGACTAAGATCCTGTGTTATATATGAAGTTAGCCTAATATGCCTTACTGTTTTCACCTGAAGCACAATACACCCTTAGAGAATACATATTAAGGTATTGTGTACACCATGTTTTGTTGCTTACAAAGATAGATAAACAGATGTGTTGCTTCGAACTAGTTTGCACTCTTACAGGAAAGACAGATATGAGAGAATGTAACTGTGATATAGAACAGACTATGATAAGTGACATTGTTGGAGGAACAACTAAAATAGGACAGATTTCATCTGGGAGGTGGTAAGTGAAAGCTTTTTGGTGAGAATTATTTTTTTTCGTTATAAGAGCAATATATGCTCACTTTAGAAATTTTGGAAAATACTTCATCAAGAGGAAAATTAAAAGTCATAATTCCACTGGTCTTGTCTTCTCTGTAATGTGTGTATGTGTGTGTGTGTGTGTGTGTGTGTGTGTGTATATATATATATATAAACTTTTTTCTTTTATATAAAATTACATCATACTGTATATACGATTTATCCTGATTTCTTTTTCTTAGTGGAATATCATCATATAGATTAGAATTTGACAGGGCTTCTCTGGGTTTACATCTTTAGTTTTTGGAAACTGGAAAGGATCTTTTAGAAATCTCTAGTAAGCTAAAAGTTGCCAATGTACCAATGTAATGATCATTTGAAATTATGATAGCTTATAAACTGGTATTTGAAAATGTGTATGAAAAATCAAACAGAATACAAAGGAATATATTAATTGCTGCATCAATAATTCCAATCTGCTCACTGTTAAGAGATCATTGTGATGAAATAAACCACAATGCATAAATCACTGAATATTTGATATTTGAGTGTTGGTTGCAAACACATCTGTGGTGTTGGTACCTGTTGCTTGGTTGGAAGGACCCAGCCACTCTGGCAGCACTCCAGTCCAGAGTCCCTCACAGCCTCAGCCTCTGTGGATAACAGGTGTTTCTTGCTATGCTCTATAAATGCTGTTTCTATACTGTCCAGAAAACTTGCTTTCTACCTTTCTTGAGATCTAGATCTGTACTCTCTTGCAACCGGAGAAAGGAGGTAAGCTATTAGAAAACCCCACGCTTGTGCACACACATACACATATTAATGACTTGAATTCTAGCTTGCAGCCAGTTGGAGGTAGCTTAAACAGGACCACAAAATCTTTCACATAGTAAGTAATGTTCAATAAACATTTGATTTGATTTAATGTGTGTATATATCAGCAATTAATAACCTGTGGGCTTCCCTGTGGGATATTTGATGGATTTTAATAAAGACCAAGATCTAGTTATGATTTATGTGCAAGATAAGAGATTTTACTATAATGGCTTTAGGTATTGAAGTTAAAACATTAAGCTGAGTGAATTAAATAATGTCCTAATTTTTCTTTACACTCCACTACAGCCTGGAAGAGTTAGTTGCGTAATGAAGGAATTAATTAGGTGGATAGACGGCTAGACTGACTTTGTGTTGTCCTTGTATAACTAAGCTTGAATTATTTCTGATAAATAGTAACCATAGAAATCTGATTGTGTATTAATGTCAACAACTGAGGTTTGTTTAGACAACATTTTAAAAGATATATTTGAATACTTGTACATTTTCAATTATAACCTGGACTGTGTTTACTTTAGAATTAGTCATTGGCTTTGTTGTAGTTTGACGTAAGAACTTGTTTGTCTTTTGGTTTGAGAAGGAGCTTATAGGTAATAAATTTTGTTGATTCTTCCAGAAATTAATCTTTTTTAAGGATAGCATAGCATATTTATGTATACTTCATCAGTGTTCTCTTTATGATAAATAGCTATCAAGTAAAATAGAAGCTTAGCAGTGATATGAGTTTTTCAGAAATGTATGTGTACGAATGAAATCGTAGGTATATTACTGGTTTGCAACTTCGGTTTTGTTTATTACTCTATCCACACCACTATGTTTTAACAATTTATTTTTCTTTGGCTTGGTTCATATGGGCATAAATTGAAGCATTAACTGTTTGAGTTGGTGTGGGTTTGGTATTAATACTGCAGGGAGAAAGCTGTAGACTGCAACTGTGGGCTTTTGAATCTGTGTTTGAATTTCAGATTTCACTATTTATTAGATCTTGGGCAAGTTACTTAACCTCTCTTTGTTTTGGTTAATCTGTAAAGTGGAAATTGTACACTCCATAGCAGTGTTTTTTCAAACTGTAGGCACGATTCATTAGTCCTGAAATCAGTTTAGTGGGTGACCAGCATTAGGAGAAAAAGATACAGAATAGAGTTGCAGCTAATAACGGAAAGTATTGTTTTGTGAGACTTTTGTCTTATAATATTACATACTTACATAATACGTATGTATGTAAGCAGGTGGGAACTTTTTTGCAGTATGAGCTATGTTTCTTACCCTAGGCTGGGTTAAAAAAAAGTTTGATAAACATTGTTCTATATGTTTATTGTTGTATAAAGTCATTGTTAGGATTAAGTGCCTAGCATAGCTCCTGTTTCATAGATAGGCATTGAAAGAAAGATGGCCTTGGAGAAGTCTTATTGGATATTTTGGCCTGGTTGGATTTTGTTATGTTTATATAGCTTGGGTCTTTATTCTAAGAGCTATAAAATAAAAGCTGGCTTGTTACTTTAAATTGTTATTGAGTATGGAAAATTATTTGACACAGAAAGGTCTTTTTGAAAAGTATTGTTTGGGGAACTCACATACAATAGGTGGGAGTTAAATTTATATGAGCACTTGGTGTGCAATTTGGCAATACATCCTAAAATTGAAGATATGCGTACTCTACAGCCTAGTGATTCCGATTCTTGTGCTTGTGTCAAAGGAGACATGCTGGAGGATGTTCATTGAAGCATTGTTTGTAATGGCAAGAATTTGGAAACAGCCTAAGAGTCCCATGGTAGAAGTTTGGATAAATAAATTGTGCTATGTTCATCAAGTGGAATGCTAAACTAAACTAAGTTAAATGAATAAACTAAGCTTCATTTATCAATAATGATAAATCTCAAACCAAAGTGGGTAGAAAAGCAAGTTGCAGACAGATACAGTATGTATACAGTACAGTATATTAAATATATTTAATATTTAGAAACATGCAAAAGCAGTACTGTATATTGTTTATGGATATAAATATATGTAGTAAAAATAAAAATTTGGACTGGGCTGATACATATCAATGTCAGGATAATGGATACTTCGAGGGAGGGAAGGAATGGTATTAAATAGAGATTTCACTTTTCTCTCTAATGTATTATTAAATCTTGAAAAAAATGATCTGAAGCAAATATGGCAAAATGTTGAGATCTGGTTAGTCTGGCTGTTAGGTACATGAGTGGTCATAATTTTCTTTCTTTTCCTTGTTGTATGTATTAAACATTTAAATAATATACATTTCTTTAAAAGGTTTAGTGCATAATTCATGACATATTAAATATTCAGTGGTATCTGTTAAAAATAGCACATTGTTTTGGGGTGCAGAGAGCAATGAATTTCCTAATAACTAGGGCTTAACCTACTTTGGTGATGTTCCAGGCTTTCTTGTAAGATGAAAATTCAGTTCAGTGTAGACATAGATTAAAATACATAAAGTAGAATTATTGAGTGTCTGGGTTCTTTTCTCACTCAGGGAACCATACTGTTCCCTGTCTGTCGGTTGTCATATTGTGGCAGCTGCATGTTCCTGTGATACTGAAAGCTATGCCACTGAGATTTCAAATACCAGCAGGGTCACCCATGTTGGACAGGTTTCTGCAGAGCTTCCAGACTAAAACAGACTAGGAATAAGGACCTGGCCACCTGCTTCCAAAAAAATTGGCTATGAAAACCCTATGAATAGCAGCGGAGCATTGTTTGAGATAGTGCAGGAAGGTGAGAGGATGGCCCAAAAAGACCTGACTCTGCTGTACACAGGGTTGCTAGGGGTCAGAATCCACTCCAAGGCACTAACAACAACTAATGACTTCATCTTAACTAATTACATCAGCAATGACCCTATTTCCGAATAAGGTCACATTTCGAGTTGCTGGGGGTGAGAACTTCAACGTGTGAATTTTAGGAAGACACAGTTCAACCCATAACAATAATATTTGATCATTGAAAGCATGGTAAAAGTCCTGTAGGGGAGCTGTCTTAGCGTAGGCTGCTACAACAAAATACTATGGCCTGGGTGGCTGAAATGACAGACATTTATTTTTCACAGTTCTGGAGACTGGACGGTCCAAGATCAAGTTTCCAGCATGGTTGAGTTCTTGGTAAAGGCCCTCTTGGCTTGCAGATGGCCATCTTCTCACTGTGTCCTCACATGGTTGAGAGGGAGAGAGAGCTAACTTTCTGGTCTCTTCATATAAGAACACTAATCCCATCATGAGGACCCCACCCTCATGACCTCATCTAAATCTAATTACCCCAAAAGGCCTCACCTGCAAATACCATCACATTGAGGGTTAGTGCTCCAACATATGAATTTTGAGGGTGATACCGGCTCAATACAAGGTTGACATAAGGGAATCCATATTGTAGAAAAGAAACCATATTGTAACTTTGAATGACCTCTGATTAACTGACATGCTCTGTGGACTTTACAGCCCTTCCCAGCTGCAGTGACTTGATAACTTGGGTCCTTTGAGTTCCTTAGGAATGTGATGACCCCTGGACAGAGAGTCTATGGTGATGGCCATCATCAAGGACAACTAAAAGATCAGGCTATAGGGAGTTGCTCTGATCTCTGATGCATATCCAATAAAAAAAAGACTATCAGGAACTAAGACAAGATATCTGCCTCCACCTGGAGATCACATGGATGCCCCACCCTGAGATGAGATGCCTCCCCCACCCAGAGACCTTCCCCCTATATAACTGGCCTGTAATCTTTGTTCTGTAAGATGGTTCTTTCAGACATTAGTTGGCCATTTTCCCTCTTGCTAGCAAGCTGTAATAAAAAGTCTTTTCTCTCCTACCTTCTTGCCTGTTGACTATTGGCATGTCTTGCGGTGGGTAGATGACCCCTGCCTTGGGCAGTAACACTTCGGTGACCACAAAGGGACCTTAAGTCCTGCTCGTGGCCAGTCGACCTCAGACGGGCACCCTGTTGGGTAAGTCCCTCGTGGCTGCTGAGGCTCTCTTTGTCTTGGGGAACTGCCCTTCCTGCTTTCCTGTACCGACACCGGCTGCCTCCTGAGGCTGATTTTAGTAGGAAGAGAAATGGCTACATCTGGTGAGTTGACGGGCTCAATCTGGAATAGGGTAAGTTGCCTCAAGGATGCTCATGAACTCCTTTCCCGTCCATCTGGGGTCCTTCCATTTATGGCAGGGCAATCTGGGGTCCAATAGGACTCTCTGGGTGGGCACTTGGAGTGGGAACAGTTGTAGGACTTTTTACCCTAAATCTGGGAACTAGTTCACTGGTGTCTGGTTTTTTTGTGTCAGTGTCCATGTCTGTATCGGTAAATAGCTTAAAATTGGGTATTTGGGGACTGAGTTTCTTGGTGAGCATAACAAACTCTCTTTAGAAATTACTTTGTTATGGCCATCTTGAGAAAAGCCCCCTAAAATGGAGATAACTGTAAACAGCTGGGAAGATAACCTGGGATTATTTTAAGTTACAGTGGCCACTTTTGGCTCGTTTTGAGCTTTTGAACCAAGAAACAAAGAAATCTTTACAGAAGCAAAGGCTCCATCCCTGGGAGCTCCCCTCTGGTTTCCAGGCCTAATCACCCTGGCGACTCCAAGTAGGGTGCCCTCTCTTGGTGGTTCTGGTTTCTGTTAATTTGTTTGGGCAACCTGGGGTGATTTCCAGGTTGGCCCCTAGGTCAGTCATTTGACTGGCAATCTGGAACCCTGTTTTGTTTCCTGTCAAGAACCCGTTGAGTATTTTAGGCTCCTACTGATTCAGTTATGGGGACAAGAGACTCGTAATTTATTCTGTAAACTGTCCTTTAGGGTTGTGTGCCCCAGCATGGGAACTGTTGTTTGTGTGACCCTTATCTTGATAATGCTTGGGAAGAGGCCATGAGGGCGAGGCCTGATCACCTCTTTCCTTTCTGTGCCTGTCTCGTTCGTTACCTCCTCTTATCAGCAGGTCGAGGTTAAGGTCAGGCTGGACCTCGACAGAACGTGGACCTTCTGTAAAACTGAAAACTTAAAACCTTTTGCCAGGGACTTAACTCAACCCCAGTATTGGGAGCCCCAGCCCCCAGCCTGCTCCAGGTTTTTGCCTCTTGCCTACGTGGCTTGCCTTGTGGCTCAGGAAATAAGTGCGTGGGATAAGTGGGACTTGACTAAATCTTATAACTACATTGATGCCCGCAGTGGGGCTCTGCACTCTTCTCTGGCATGCTGTCAGTGGGACACCAGCTTTACTGCCGTGGGGAATGCCCCAAACATCCCTGGAGTCTCATCCATCGGGTGCATTTTAACTAATTAGAAACATTTTCAATTGGGTGGGTTATGCCCCACAAACTCCATCTTGGAGAAAACTTGAGTGGTTTCTCTGTGCCTTTGTGAGGTAGTTGGACAGGTAGATCAACCTATAATGTCATTTGAGTTATAACCCAATTTCTGAGAAATCAAGAGCAATTGTCCTTAAAAAAAATAAAATCCTTGGGGCTGGCCTGGTGGAGGTTAAGTTTGTGTGCTCTGCTTCGGCAGCCTGGGGTTTGTGGGTTTGGATCCCGGATGTGGACCTGTGTACCGCATGTCGGGCTATACTGTCGCGGCATCCTATATAAAGTAGAGGAAGATGGGCACAGGTGTTAGCCCAGGGCCAATCTTCCTCACCAAAAAAGAGGAGGATTGGCAACAGATGTTAGCTCAGGGCTAATCTTCCTCAAAAAAAAAAAAAAATCCATGTAAGACTGGAAAAGCAGCTCTAGAGGCAGTTTAGGTTCCACACATTTCCCTTATCTCAAAGAGCTTACCAACGCTCCAGGGAATATCTAGTCCACCACCAGTTCCTAAGGCTGAATAAAAAAAAAGGGGGGGGGGGAGAAAAACAGCCATAAGAGCACCCTTGCCAAAAATCTAGCATCTTGAATGTCTTCTCTACAAATATTGGTAAAAAGCCTTAAAAGAAAATTTGGATTCATAACGAGGGAGCTTTGTATTACTGTACCTGGTTCATGGCAGTAATTTTAAACCAGTAGCTATGCAGTCTCTGTGTGTGTGTGTGTGTGTGTGTGTGTGTGTGTGTGTGTGTGTGTCTGTATGTCTGTTATAAATGTGAGATATTTTTCTACCTCCAAATAGTATGGCAAAAATTAAGAGCTCTATTGAAATCGGCTTAAAGTAAGTCCTTACATAAATTCTAAATGTAATAGAAATTAACCTGAATGTCTTTCAAGTTAACATGATATAAATTAATCTTTGCTACCTGAAAGGTTAGTTAAGTTTGTTGGTTTGATTGAAATAGGCATGTCCTCAGAGTTGTATTTGTATATGATGCCAACAGGCAGCCTGGGTTTACTAGTCAAATAATCTTGTGTTATCTGTTACAAATTCGTCAGTGGAATAATAGCTTCAAATGATAGCTAATTTTGTCTAACATCTCATGAAGTTTTTCTGTTGTTACCTAAACATAAGTGTTTGGAAACAAATTATTTAGATAGATGAAAATGAGTAAGAGTTTTTGGATATAATAATTATGTTTTATGGTCTATATACTTGAAAGAACAGCTTCCAAATTCTTTTTGGTAACTTAAAACTTTACAGTTTCGCTAAATTAAGTTAAATGATAAAAATTTGTTGAGTATCTGGGTCATTTTCTTTTTTTTTTTTTTTTAAAGATTTTATTTATTTTATTTTTCCCCCCAAAGCCCCAGTGGATAGTTGTGTGTAGTAGCTGCACATCCTTCTAGTTGCTGTATGTGGGACTCGGCCTCAGGATGAACGGAGAAGTGGTGCCTCGATGCACACCCGGGATCCGAACCCGGGCCGCCAGCATCGCAGCGCGCGCACTTAACCACCAAGCCACAGGGCCGGCCCTGGGTCATTTTCAAATAAGATAAAATGTTGAAACTTTATTGCTAAATGTATCTAAGTTTATCTACTTTTGACTTCTTATTACAGAGAAACTAAAGTATATTTGGGTCTATTAGTGAACACGCCTTGTGTTTTATTACTATGAAGTAGAATGTTTCTAGAAATTATGAAAAGTGTTTAGAATGGTAATGTAAAAAAATTTAATTGCTTCCTTAGTTTTTACTTAAAAATTAAGGTATCTAAGGGTTAAAAATTCTATTATGTGATTAAAGCTACTAAAAATTAAGGAAAGTATGTTTATATTCAAGGAAAGATGTATGTTTTCAGTAAAGAAGGTGTAAATAATGGAAATATTTTTGTTTCATCAAGAAAGATAAATTTGCCTTAAATTACTAGAAGGGAAGAAAGGAAGGCATGGGACAAATTCTGAATGTAAAAAGTAAGTGATAGAAAGTTTGTGAAAGTAAAACCCTGAGGAGTTTTATGCATGGTCAAGTTGGCAAAGATTAAACTAAATCCAATTAAGTAAATGAGTTTTAATGTCAAAAAGTAAGCTTGTGCAAAATTAAAATTTGGTGTTCTTTCTCTTAAAAGGATAATTTTCTTGAACTTTTTTTGTTTGCTCTTGATAAAGAGGTTATGAAAGGTTTTTCTTTACCTTTGAGTAAGTCTACCTAAAAGACAGAAAAACTATGTTTTGTTAAAATAATTTCCTATGTTCAAAAGACTGAGGTCTTTCTATTAAGATTTTTTTTTTACTGTTTTAACTCTCTGTTTGCCCTTGACTGTTTCTCTTGTCATTTTGATTGAATGGATAACTGAGCATTGTTTCACAGTGAGCATTGTTTCCTACTTGATCAAGTGTTTTAAAACCTTTTGATAACCCTTGAGTCACCCCTCAGGTTAAACAAGAAAACAGCAAATTGACAAGATTAGCTTCCTTTCATAACAGGTTGGAAAGGTAATCTTATTGAATATTTACCAGTAACCCTCAGGTACTGGGCTTCAAAACTAATTCCTAATCCTTTATGTATTTTATTTTACCAGATCTTTTTAACTATTTTCACCTTTACTATGTAAATGCAAGCCACCATCATCTTTTGTCTGGACCACTGCAGACAAAGCTTTGGCTTTCCACCACATCTTCTTTTTTCCATTTATGCTCCCTGGAGGTACAGTCTCCGAACAGTAGTCAGAGCTATCTTCTAAAAACGTAAATCAGATTGCGTCACTTGTCTACCCTGATCTTCTAATGGCTTCTAGTGTGTATTTCTCACTTTTTAAGTTGGTTCCATTCCTGGGTTAGGAGAGCTGACATTGTGATACTGAGGGATTCTTTTGTAAAGTATTTCTACTCCCCCACTCCCAAACACACATACATACACACAATATACCTAGAAGAACTTTGTTAGCAGCAGTCAGAAAAGCTTCAAAAGAGAGGAACAGATATTTTTTAAGAACTCAGATCCAATTAAAACATTCATATGAAGGTCCTTATACCCTTCCAAGTCTCTCATCCAGTTCCTCAGCAAGGCCCTCTAGTGTACATGCATGACATGTAGTGGAGTCACCCACCGAGCCCATCTCTATGTCTGAGGGAGGAAATGAGGAGATTACTAAGTTCCTTATGCCTCTTCCCCTCAAAATGGAGGAAGCTAACAAGGATACCTACAGAAAAGATATCCATGCTATCCACACCGGGAAGATGGCAACCTACCATAGTGCTTAAGACTGTAGATAGGTCTTGAAGTCAGGCTGCCTGATTTGAGTCCTAGCTCTATGGCTTACTGGCTGTATAACCTTGAACAAATTGCTTAAATCTCTCTAAGACCCAGTCTCCTTATCTGTAATGTGGAAATAATACTACTGCTTATCTTATAAAGTTTCTGTAGAGATTAAGTGAGCATTTAAAGGATTCAGTGACATTAGTGTGTTTTCAGAAATGTTAGTTGTAGTTACTGTTTTTACAGTTCTCACTGTCATCACTGTAGTCCGGTCCCATTCCAAGGGATGTCTTGTGTTTACCTCCATTGTAGCATTTATGTTGTAACTTTGCATTTCTACATCTGTTTTCTCACGGTCTTTAAAAGACTGATTTTTAAATTTGTGTTCCACTGGTGCCTAGTATACTTGCCACACAATATACATTTGGGTTAACCTGAAAAAGATTAATGTTTGAGTTCCTCTAAATTAGTGGCACTTGATACAGAGAACACAGACTTACAAAATCTGGATAAAACATAAGCAAGCTTTAATGCTGCCTCCCAAGATCAAGTGGGAGAAGGGGACAATTCCTTTGTGAAATATGGAAATTGAAGGGTATATTTTTCGTTATATGCCAACATCAAAGAAGGTTGGGTAGAATTCTTCTGATAGCCTTTGGATCCCCAAAGAACCTGAGTCGTTCACCTACCAGTTCCATTTTCTCAAGCTGTCCCACAGAAATGGCCTTTGGTCCTTTTGTTTTATGGGTACAACTAGGTATGATCTTGACTCTTTAATATGTCCAGGCATTTTGGGACTGGGCATAGATAATCCATTGATCTTTAAAAAATACAGAAATAAAAAGCCAATCACGTTTATATTTTAGATGTAGAATTGGCGTCTAAACTCAAAACTGCTTTATTATAATTACACTATATCAACCAATTTCATATCTAAGGCCTATAGAGTTCTAATTATGTGAAGGAATCGTTAGTCTGGTTACTAAGGAAAGTCTTGTTGCAAAAAGGTTTTGTGGTATTTGAGGGAGTGTTACAGATTCCCAAAAAGGAATTGTCTCAGGGGCCTCTTACCAAGATTACACTAAAAAAATTTTGGAGAGAGGCCGGCTTGGTGGCTCACCGGTTAAGTGCACGCACTCTGCTTCGGTGTCCCGGGGTTTGCAGGTTCAGATCCCGGGCACGCAAAAGACGCACCACTTGTCAAGCCATGCTGTGGCGGTGTCCTATATAAAGTGGAGGAAAATGGGCACGATGTTAGCCCAGGGCCAGTCTTCCTCAGCAAAAAAAGAGGAAGACTGGCATTGGATGTTAGCTCAGGGCTGATCTTCCTCACAAAAAAAAAAAAAAAAGAAAAATTTTGGAGAAATAATCTGATCAATTAAAAAAAGAATCCTGTTCTTAAAGAACTTTGCCCATTATAGGAGTTAAGATTTTGATATAAATAACTGCTGAGGGGATAGAAAGCAAGAGGTGCATGAGGTACATATAAACTGCTGTGGGAATTTGGAGCAGGGAGACAGTATTTTTGACTGACAGCATTTGTTTGGGAAAAAAAATCAGGGGACTTTTAGTTGGAGAGATAATATTTGTGTTTTGTGTTGAAGAACAAGGAATATTTTGAACATGTGGAAATGAAGTGTACTGTGAATGTCCTTGTTAAGGGCAAGAGTCACATATTTATTAAGGTATTTTCTTTTTCGCATAGTCTACCTTTTGCCATTTTTGGTAACAGTATTAATCATCATCATCATAATAGCTGACATTTATTGACTTCTACTCTATGCCAGAATTGGTTCTAAGTGCTTTACATTTATTAACTCAGTCCTCACGTACTGTTATCTGTGTTTTAAAGGGAATGAAACATGAGACAGATTAAGTAACTTTCCCAAAATCACACAGCTAATAAATGCAAGTAGCTTGGATTCTAAACTCTGTAGTCAGATTCTAGGACCAACCACAACTGACTATTAAGCTAAATGTTTTTTCTGTATAATCTCTTTTTCCCCTGCTTTGTTCTTTCCTGCCAGACATTGCTTTTTATTTCTTTTACATTTTTATCCAAGTTATATGTGCATAGAGTTTGAAGAGTCAATCAGTCAGCACTATAAATTTTGTTAGGGCAAATAGCAGTCCACCCTCCTTCCTAGTAGAAGTTTCTTTTTTTTAAAAATTTTTTGTTTATTGCAGTAACATTGGTTTATGACATTGTAAAAATTTCAGGTGTACATCATTGTACTTCTATTTCTGCATAGATTACATCATGTTCACCACCAAAATACTAATTACAACCCATCACCACACACATGTACCGAATTATCCCTTTCACCCTACTCCCTCCCCCCTTCCCCTCTGGTAACGACCAATTCAATCTCTGTCCCTATGTGTTTGTTTATTGTTGTTATTATCTACTACTTAATGAAGGAAATCATACGATATTTGACCTTCTCCCTCTGACTTATTTCGCTTTGCATAATACCCTCAATGTCCATCCATGTTGTCACAAATGGCTGGATTTCATCATTTCTTATGGCTGAGTAGTATTCCATTGTGTATATATACCACAGCTTCTTTATCCATTCGTCCCTTGATGGGCACTTAGATTGCTTCCAAGTCTTGGCTATTGTGAATAACGCTGCAGTGAACACAGGGGTGCATGTACCTTTACAAATTGGTGTTTTCCATAGGCAGTACGCTCTTCGACATCGGTCTTAGCAACATCTTTTCAAACACCACATCTGACCGGGCAAGAGAAACAATAGAAAAAATAAACAAATGGGACTAGATCAAACTAAAAAGCTTCTGCACAGCAAAGGAAACCATCAACAAAACGAAAAGACAACCTAACAATTGGGAGAAGATATTTGCAAACCATACATCTGATAAGGGCTTAATCTCCAAAATATATAAAGAACTCATGCATCTCAACAACAAAAAAACTACCAACCCAATTAAAAAATGGGCAAAAGACCTGAACAGACATTTCTCCAAAGAAGATATACAGATGGCCAATAGACACATGAAAAGATGTTCAAAATCACTAACTATCAGGGAAATGCAAATCAAAACTACAATGAGATATCACCTCATGCCCGTCAGAATGGCTATAATTAACAAGACAGGAAACAACATGTGTTGGAGAGGATGTGGAGAGAAGGGAACTCTCATACACTGCTGGTGGGAGTGCAAACTGGTGCAGCCACTATGGAAAACAGTATGGAGATTCCTCAAAAAATCAACGATAGAACTACCATATGATCCAGCTATTCCACTGTTGGGTATTTATCCAAAGAACTTGAAAACACCAATTTGTTTTTTTTTTTTTTTTTTAAGCTTTCTTTGTTTTATTAAAGGATCTCTTTTTTTTTTTTTTAAGTTTTTGTTTATTGCAGTAACATTGGTTTATAACATTGCAAAAATTTCAGGTGTACATCATTGTACTTCTATTTCTGCATGGACTACATCATGTTCACCACCAAAATACTAATTACAACCTATCACCACACACATGTACCGAATTATCCCTTTCACCCTACTCCCTCCCCCCTTCCCCTCTGGTAACCACCAATCCAATCTCTGTCCCTATGTGTTTGTTTATTGTTGTTATTATCTACTACTTAATGAAGGAAATCATACGGTATTTGGCCTTCTCCCTCTGACTTATTTCACTTTGCATTATACCCTCAATGTCCATCCATGTTGTCACAAATGGCTGGATTTCGTCATTTCTTATGGCTGAGTAGTATTCCATTGTGTATATATACCACAGCTTCTTTATCCATTCGTCCCTTGATGGGCACTTAGGTTGCTTCCAAGTCTTGGCTATTGTGAATAAGGCTGCAATGAACACAGGGGTGCATGTACCTTTGCAAATTGGTGTTTTCAAGTTCTGTGGATAAATACCCAACAGTGGAATAGCTGGATCATATGGTAGTTCTATCGTTGATTTTTTGAGGAATCTCCATACTGTTTTCCATAGTGGCTGCACCAGTTTGCACTCCCACCAGCAGTGTATGAGAGTTCCCTTCTCTCCACATCCTCTCCAACACATGTTGTTTCCTGTCTTGTTAATTATAGCCATTCTGACAGGCGTGAGGTGATATCTCATTGTAGTTTTGATTTGCATTTCCCTGATAGTTAATGATGTTGAACATCTTTTCATGTGCCTGTTGGCCATCTGTATATCTTCTTTGGAGAAATGTCTGTTCGGGTCTTTTGCCCATTTTTTAATTGGGTTGTTAGTTTTTTGTTGTTGAGATGCATGAGTTCTTTATATATTTTGGAGATTAAGCCCTTATCAGATGTATGGTTTGCAAATATCTTCTCCCGATTGTTAGGTTGTCTTTTCGTTTTGTTGATCGTTTCCTTTGGTGTGCAGAAGCTTTTTAGTTTGATGTAGTCCCATCTGTTTATTTTTTCTATTGTTTCTCTTGCCCGGTGAGACATGGTGCTTGAAAATATGTTGCTAAGACCAATGTCGAAGAGCGTACTGCCTATGTTTTCTTCTAGAAGTTTCATAGTTTCACGTCTTACATTCAAGTCTTTAATCCATGTTGAGTTAATTTTTGTGTATGGTGTAAGGTAATGGTCTACTTTCATTTTTTTGCATGTGGCTGTCCAGTTTTCCCAACACCATTTGTTGAAGAGACTTTCCTTTCTCCATTGTATGTTCTTGGCTCCTTTGTTGAAAATTAGCTGCCCATAGATGTGGGGGTTTATTTCTGGGCTTTTGCTTCTATTCCATTGATCTGTGTGTCTGTTTTTGTGCCAGTACCATGCTGTTTTGGTTACTATAGCTTTGTAGTATATTTTGAAATCAGGGAGTGTGATACCTCCAGCTTTGTTCTTTTTTCTTGGGATTCCTTTAGCAATTGGGGTCTTTCGTTGTTCCATATAAATTTTAGGATTCTTTGTTCTATTTCTATGAAAAAAGTTGTTGGAACTGAGATAGGGATTGCATTGAATCTGTAGATTGCTTTAGGAAGTATGGACATCTTAACTATGTTAATTCTTCCAATCCGAGAGCATGGAATATCTTTCTATTTCTTTGTGTCATCTTCAATTTCTTTCAGCAATGTTTTATAGTTTTCAGTGTACAGATCTTTCACCTCTTTGGTTAAGTTTATTACTAGGTATTTTATTCTTTTTGTTGCATTTGTAAATGGGATTGTATTCTTAATTTCTCTTTCTGCTACTTTGTTGTTATTGTATAGAAATGTTTATCTGATTTTTCTTTTTTTTTTTTTTTTTTTGGTGAGGAAGATCAGCCCTGAGCTAACATCTGATGCCAATCCTCCTCTTTTTTCTGAGGAAGCTTGGCCCTGAGCTAACATCTGTGCCCATCTTCCACTACTTTATATGGGACGCCGCCACAGCATGGCTCGACAAGCAGTGCGTCGGTGCGCACCCAGGATCCAAACCGGCGAACCCTGGGCTGCCGCAGCGGAGCGCACGCACTTAAACACTTGCGCCACTGGGCCGGCCCTGAAATGTATCTGATTTTTGTATGTTGATTTTGTATCCTGCAACTTTACTGTATTCATTTATTACTTCTAAAAGTTTCTTGGTGGATGCTTTAGGATATTCTATGTATAAAACATGTCATCTGTAAGTAGTGACAGTTTCACTTCTTCCTTTCCAATTTGGACGCCTTTTATTTGTTTTTCTTGCCTGATTGCTCTGGCTAGAACTTCCAATACTATGTTAAATAGGAGTGGTGAGAGTGGGCATCCTTGTCTGGTTCCTGTTCTTAGAAGGATAGCTGTCAGTTTTTCACCATGGAGGATGATATTAGCTGTGGGTTTCTCATATATGGCCTTTATTATGTTGAGGTACTTCTATACCTATTTTATTCAGAGTTTTTATCATAAATGGATGCTGTATCTTGTCAAATGCTTTCTCTGCATCTATTGAGATGATCATGTGATTTTTATTCTTCATTTTGTTGATGTGGTGTATCATGTTGATTGATTTGCAGATGTTGAATCATCCCTGCATCCCTGGAATAAATCCCACCTGATCATGGTGTATAATCTTTTTAATGTATTGTTGTATGCGATTTGCTAGTATTTTGTTGAGGATGTTTGCATTGGTGTTCATCAGTGATATTGGCCTGTAATTTTCTTTTTTTGTGTTGTCCTTTTCTGACTTTGGTGTCAGGGTAATGTGGGCTTCATAGAATGAGTTAGGGAGCTTCCCCCCCACCTCAATTTTTTGGAAGAGTTTGAGAGGGGTAGGTATTAAGTCCTCTTTGCATTGTCTGGTAGAATTCCCCAGGGAAGCCGTCTGGTCCTGGACTTTTATTCTTGGGGAGGTTTTTGATTCCTGTTTCGATCTCCTTACTGGTGATTGGTCTATTCAAATTGTCTATTTCTTCTTGATCCAGTTTTGGAAGGTTGTATGAGTCTAAGAATTTATCCATTTCTTCCAGATTGTCTAATTTGTTGGCATATAGCCTTTCATAGTATTCTCTTATAATCTTTTGTATTTCTGGGGTGTCCGTTGTAATTTCTCCTCTTTCATTTCTGATTTTACCTCTTTGCGTTTTCTCTTTTTCTTGGTGAGTCTAGCTAAAGGTTTGTCAATTTTGTTTATTTTTTCTTTTTTTTTTTGTGAGGAAGATCAGCCCTCAGCTGACATCCATGCTAATCCTCCTCTTTTTGCTGAGGAAGACCAGCTCTGAGCTAATATCTATTGCCAATCCTCCTCCTCTTTTTTTCCCCCCAAAGCCCTGGTAGCTAGTTGTCCATCATAGTTGCACATCCTTCTAGTTGCTGTATGTGGGACGCGGCCTCAGCATGGCCGGAGCAGCAGTGCGTCGGTGTGTGCCCGGGATCCGAACATGGGCTGCCAGTAGCGGAGCGTGCACACTTAACCGCTAAGCCACGTGGCCAGGCCTGTTTAGCTTTTCAAAGAACCAGCTCTTGGTTTTATTAATTTGTTCTATCATTTTTTTAGTCTCTATTTCATTTATTTCTGCTCATTTTTTTTTTTTTTTTAATTTACTTATTTATTTATTTCCCCCTCAAAGACCCAGTAGATAGTTGTATGTCATAGCTGCACATCCTTCTAGTTGCTGTATGTGGGACACGGCCTCAGCATGGCCGGAGAAGCGGTTCCTCGGTGCGCGCCCGGGATCCGAACCCGGGCCGCCAGCAGCAGAGTGAGCGCACTTAACCGCTTAGCCACGGGGCCGGCCCTCTGCTCTGATTTTTATTATTTCCCTTCTTCTACTGATTTTGGCCTTTGTTTGTTCTTCTTTTTCCAATTCCTTTAGGTGCGTTGTTATATTGTTTATTTGAGATTTTTCTTTTTTCTTGAGATAGGCCTGTATTGCTATAAACTTCCCTCTTAGAACCGCTTTTGCTATATCCCATAAATTCTGGCATGTCGTACTTTCATTTCCATTTGTCTCCAGGCATTTTTCTTTTTATTTCTCCTTTGATTTCTTCATTGACCCATTCATTGTTCAATAGCATTTTGTTTAATCTTACATGTTTGTGGCTTTTCTGATTTTCTTCCTATAGTTGATTTCTAGTTTCATACCGTTGTGGTCAGAAAAGGTGCTTGGTATTATTTCATTCTTAAATTTATGGAGACTTGTTTTGTGGCCTAATATGTGATCCATCCTGGAGAATGTTCCATGTGCATTTGAAAAGAACATGTATTCTTCGGTTTTTGGATGGAATGTTGTGTATATTTTTACTAGGTCCATCTGTTCTAGTGTGTCATTTAAGGCCAATGTTTCCTTATTGATCTTCTGTTTGGATGATCTATCCGTTGGTGTAAGTGGAGTGTTAAAGTCCCCTACTATTATTGTGTTACTGTCTATTTCTGTTTTTACGTCTGTTAATAATTGCTTTATATATTTAGGTGCTCCTACGTTGGGTGCATAGATATTTACCAGTGTTATATCTTCCTGTTGGATTGTTTCCTTGATCATTATGTAGTGCTTTTCTTTGTCTCTTGTTACAGTTTTTGTTTTAAAGTCTATTTTGTCTGACCTGAGTATTGCTACCCCAGCTTTCTTTTCATTGCCATTAGCCTTGAGCATCTTTTTCCATCCCTTCACTTTCAGTTTGTGAGTGTCTTTAGGTCTGAAGTGTGTCTCTTGTATGCAGCATATATATGGGTCTTGTTTTTTTATCCAGTCAGCCACCCTATGCCTTTTAATTGGAGCATTTAGTCCATTGACATTTAAAGTAGCTAATCATAAGTATGTACTTACTTCCATTTTTTAACTTTTTTTCTCGGTGTTTTAGTAGTCCTTCTCTGTACCTTTCTTCTTTTCTTGCTCTCTTATTTGTGGTTTGATGGCTTTCTTTAGTATTATGTTTTTGTTCCT
The DNA here is from genome assembly GCF_057802395.1 of Ceratotherium simum simum. NCBI lineage: Eukaryota > Metazoa > Chordata > Mammalia > Perissodactyla > Rhinocerotidae > Ceratotherium > Ceratotherium simum. The sequence continues at coordinate 40,712,330 of NC_141928.1, read as the reverse complement.
TTCTGTTAGTTTTTTGTTTATTTATTATAGGTTTCTGATTTGTGATTACCATGGGGTCCATATACGGTAACCTCTGTATATAGGAATCTATATTATGTTCATGGTCTCTTTATTTTGACCTCTGTATGAAAGCTCTACTCTTTAACTCCCCTACTTCCACATTTTATGTTTTTCATATCCTATGTAACCTCTTTTTTGTGCATTTGTATCCATTACCCTTTTATCATGGAAATAGATAATTTTTTCTATTTGTGATCTTCTCTTTTCCCCTTAAATAAGTCCCTTTAGCATTTCTTGTAGTACTGGTTTCTTGGTGACAAATTCCTGTAATTTTTGCTTGTCCTGGAAACTTTTTATCTGTCCTTCCACTTTGAATGATAACCTTGCCAGGTAGAGTATTCTTGGCTGTAGCTGTTTTACTTTTAGTACTTTAAGTATATTGTACCACTCTCTTCTAGCCTGTAAGGTTTCTGCTGGAAAGTCAGCTGATAGCCTTATGGGGTTTCCTTTATATGTAACTTGTCTTTCTCTTGCCGCTTTTAGGATTCTCTCTTTCCTTTAATTCTGGACATTTTAATTATGATGCGTCTTGGTGTGGGCCTCTTTGGGTTTATCTTGTTTGGTGTGCTCCCTGTGCTTCTTGTACCTGGATGTCTGTTTCCTTCCTTAGGTTAGGGAAGTTTTCATCTATTATTTTGTGAAATAGATTCTCTGCCCCTTTGTCTCGCTCTTCTCCTTCCGAGACACCTATAACATGGATGTTAGTGTGCTTGATGTTGTCCCAGAGGTCCCTTAGATTGTCCTCACTCTTTTTAATTCTTTTTTCTTTTACCTTTTCAGCTTGGGTGATTTCTCCTAGTCTTTCGTCCAACTCGCAGATCCGTTCTTCTGTATCCTCTACTCTGCTTTTGAGTCCCTCTAGTGAATTTTTCATTATCAGTATTGTATTCTTCATTTCTGATTGGTTATTTTTTATATCTTCCATTTCTTTTTGACGTTCTCACTGACTTCATCCATTCTTCTCCCAAGATCACTGAGCATCCTTAACACTCTTTGTTTGAACTCTCTGTCAGGTATGTTGCTCATTTATGTTTCACTTAGTTCCTTTTCTGGGGTTTTGTCATCTTCTCTTACTTGGAACATATTTCTTTGCCTCCTCATTTTGCCTCTTTCCCTGTGCTTGTGTTTGTGCATTAGGTAGGTCAGCTATGTGTCCTGCTCTTGGAGAGGTGACCTTACATAAGTGATACCTTATGAGGCCTGGCAGGGTGCTTCCCTCAGTTGTGAATGTTCCAGGAGTGACCCCTATGTGGGCTACGTGTGTCCTTCTGTTGTGGCGTGGTTGCTCTCCCTGTAGGTGCCTAGGGAGGCTGAGCTATGCTTCTGGCCAGCTGTTGTAATGCTCAGCTGCTTGTAGTTGTTGTGGGCCCTTTAGTCTCTTTATCAGGTGTGGGGGCCCCCAACACAATTGGCTGCAAGTTCTAATAGCTCATTTGTGTTGCAGTGTTTCTTTTAAGTGAGTAGGCCCCCAGCTTGGCAGGTTGTTAGGCTCAGGGGCTTACAATTGATATAAGCCTCCAGCCTTTAGGTCTCTTGTCAGCTCTCTGAAGATTTTTGCTGTGTGGGGCTGGCCTCAGGCACGGGAGCACCCAATTGTTTCAGGCTTTGGAAGGTGGGGCAAACCCCCTATGTGGGTCTTTGAGAAGCACAAGTCTTCTGCAGCTGATAAGCCCCGCAGCCCACAGGTCCACACACACAGTGAGCAGAGTCCTACCCCGTGTGCACACCCTGATCTCCTGACGTGGACCCAGTCTCTCCAAGGGGGGAGCCTCATACAGTCTACCTCCACCCCACACTCTCCACCCGCTCCTTGCACACGCCCTGCCCCACAGAGGTGGACCCACTCGCCCAGCTGTGGGGAATCCAGGCAGCTCACTTAGCAGGCCCACAAGTTGCTCCAGGGCTTGTTGTTGTGTGGGGCCAGTCCCTAGGGTGGGCTGCCTGCCCTGGCTGAGCTGGATTAAATCGGTGCTTTAGTGGGTGGGGCAGTGTCTGGGCTAGCAGACCCCTGGGAATACCCCAATGGCATCTGCCATTGTCTGTGTCAGCATGCTCACACCAGGCCACAACACTGGCCGCCGCCAGTGTCTCAGTCCCTGGGGAGATCTCACCTCTCACCAAGATGCACTTAGAGCCTATCAGGTGAGTCTCTTTTCACCAAAGCACTGTGCACCTTTGTTTCTGTTGATTTTAGGTTGCTTTCTGAAATAGATGAATTTCTGCCTTGGCCCTTTAAAAGCCGGCGTTAATTTCTTTGTGGACCAGCTTTTCTGGGCGTACTCCACAATGTTTTAGGAGCAAGGAAAGTCTCGATTGTGCTGGGTCCAAAAAATGTCTATAGCGGGGGCGCTCCCTGGCTCAGGGCCCCGCTCCTCCAGTTTCGGCTGTGTGCCGTTGGGCTGCTCCCGGGCGGCCGTGAAGCGCTGTGGCTTGTGAAGGTGGCGTTTTTTCTCTCCAGAAGGGAATTTCTGCCTCTTCCACCTCAATTAGGATTGTCATTTGTTGCAGGAGTTCCTCTTATCCAGTTTTCAGTTCTCTCTCAGGGGTAATTTTTCCACGAGTAGTTGTAAATTGGCTGTGTCCGTGGGAGGAGCTGAGTTCAGAGTCTGCCTGCACCACCATCTTGACTTTTCCCCTTGGGTATGAAGTTAGTTTTTTTTGAAGGTAAGACACAGTGTATCTTCTCTTATTTCTTCTTTTATTTGTAAGGAACCTGGGACAAATGCTTTGCCTGTGTGTTTTCTCTTTAGCCTTGACTTCCAGGGTTTTCATGTTGCCTGGAGTCTTAAAGAGCCTGAGTGTGTTCAGTCATGACTGTTTCTTCCCACACATTTTGCTTTTCTCCCACTTGTTTTTTACACATAGTAGTAGAGTGGAATTAGATGGTAAGGAGGGACTGTGTGCTGTAGCTGGAGCCCCTCCCAGCTTTGACTGTACTACTTTTAAATTACCTTCATAATTAGATAGATATCACGTTTGTTGATTAATCTGTTTTTTTTTAACAATTTGAGAAAATACTTGATAGTGTAGAGCCCTACTGTGTAATGCTTTCTTACTTTAAATATATATGTTTAATGTTTTTCAAACGTGGAACTTTTCAGACTTTCAAATTCATATCTGCCTGTTTTATTGGGGTAGCAGTACTTATATTAGACAGAATAGACTTTAAAACAAAAAACTGGGGGCCAGCCCAGTGGTGTAGTGGTTAAGCTTGTGTGCTCCACTTCAATGGCCCTGGGTTCGCAGATTCAGATCCCAGGTGTGGACCTACACACTGTTCATCAAGCCGTGCTGTGGTGGTGTCCCACATACAAAATAGAGGAAGATTGGCACAGATGTTAGCTCAGGGACGATCTCCTCAAGCAAAAAGAGGAAAATTTGCATAGATGTTACCTCAGGGATGATGTTCCCCAAGCAAAAAGAGGAAGATTGGCAACAGATGTTAGCTCAGGGCCAGTCTTCCTCATCAAAAAACAAACAAACATACAAAAGTCCCAAAACTGTAACAAGAAACAGAGAAGGGCACTACATAATGATAATGGGAACAGTCCACCGAGAGGATATAACACTTGTGAATATCCATGCACCCAAGATAGGAGCACCTAAACATATAAAGCTATTATTAACAGACATAAAAGGAGAAAGAGACAGTAACACAGTAATACTAGGGTGCTTTAACACTCCACTTACATCAGTGGCTGTATCATCCAAACAGAAGATCAATAAGGAAACATTGGCCTTAAATGATACAATAGACCAGATGGACTTAGTAGATATATACAGAACATTTCATCCCCAAACTGCAGAATACACATTCTTTTTGCATGCACATGGAATATTTTCCAGGATAGATCACATGTTAGGCCACAAAACAAATCTCAATAAATATAAGAAGATCGAAATAACACCAAGCATTTTTTCTGACCACAGCAGTATGAAACCAGAAATCAACTACACAAGGAAAATTGGAAAAGCCACAAATATGTGAAGATTAAACAAAGTGCTACTGAACAATGATTTGATCAATGAAGAAATTAAAGGAGAAATCAAAAAATACCTGGAGACAAATGAAAATGAAAATACGACATGGCAAGATTTATGGGATACAGTAAAAGCAGTTCTAAGAGGGAAGTTTGTAGCAATTCAGGTCTACCTCAACAAACAAGAAAAATTTAGAAACAATCTAACAATGTACCTAAAGGAACTGGAAAAAGAAGAACAAACAAAGTCCAAAATCAGTAGAAGGAGAGAAATAATAAAAATTAGAGCAGAAATAAATGTAATAGAGACTAAAAAAAAATAGAAAAAATCAGTGAAATGAGCTGGTTCTTTGAAAAGATAAACAAAATTGACAAACCTGTAGCCAGACTCAGCAAGAAAAAAAAAGAGAAGGCTCAAATAAAAAAAAAATAATCAGAAATGAAACAGGAGAAATTACAACAGGCACCTCAGAAATACAAAAGATTATAAGAGAATACCATGAAAAGCTATATGCCAACAAATTAGATAATCTAGAAGAAATGGATAAACTTTTAGAATCATATGACCTTCCAAAACTGAATCAAGAAGAAATAGAGAATTTGAGTAGACCAATCACCAGTAAGGAGATTAAAAGAGTAATCAAAAACCTCCCCAGGAATAAAAGTCCAGGTCCAGACGGCTTCTCTGATGAATTCTACCAAACATTCAAAGAAGACTTAATACCTGTCCTTCTCAAACTCTTCCAAAAAATTGAAGAGGAGAGGAAGCTTCCTAACTCATTCTACGACGCCAAGATTACCCTGATACCAAAACCAGACAAGGACAACACAAAAAATGAAAGTTACAGGCCAATATCACTGATGAACGTTGGTGCAAAAATCCTCAACAAAATACTAGCAAATCTGATACAACAATACATTAAAAAGATCAAATACCATGATCAGGTGGGATTTATTCCAGGGATGCAGGGGTGTTTCAGCATCCACAAATCAATCAACGTGATACACCATATTGATAAAATGAAGAATAAAAATCACATGATCATCTCAAAAGATGCAGAGAAAGCATTTGACAAGATACAACATCCATTTATGATAAAAACTGTGAATAAGATGGGTATAGAAGGAAAATACTTCAACATAATAAAGGCTATATATGCTAAACCCAGAGTTAATATCTTATTCAATGGAGAAAAACTGAAAGCTATCCCTCTAAGAACAGGGACCAGACAAGGATGCCTACTTTCACCACTTAACATAGTATTGCAGGTCCTAACCAGAGAATCAGGCAAGAAAAAGAAATAAAAGGGATCCAAATTGGAAAGGAAGAAATGAAACTGTCAATATTTGTAGATGACTTGATTTTATATATAGAAAACCCAAAAGAATTCACCAAAAATCTTTTAGAAATAATAAATGAATATGGTAAAGTTGCGGGATACAAAAATCAGATAAACATTTCTATACACTAAGGATGAAGTAGTAGAAAGAGTAATGAAGAATACAATCCCATTTACAATTGCAACAAAAAGAATAGAATACCTAGGAATAAATTTAACCAAAGAGGAGAAAGACCTGTACGCTGAGAAATATAAAACATTGTTGTGGGCTGGCCCCGTGGCTTAGCGGTTAAGTGCGCGCGCTCCACTGCTGGCGGCCCGGGTTCTGATCCCGGGCGCGCACCGACACACCGCTTGTCCAGCCATGCTGAGGCCGCATCCCGCATACAGCAACTAGAAGGATGTGCGGCTATGACGTACAACTATCTACTGGGACTTTGGGGGGAAAAAAAAACTGTTGAAAGAAATTGAAGACGACGCAAAGAAATGGAAAGATATTCTGTGCTCTTAGATTCGAACAATAAACATAGTTAAAATGTCCATAATTCCTAAAGCAATCTACAGATTTAATGCAATCCCTATCAAAGTACCAATGACATTTTTCACAGAAATAGAACAAGGAATCCTAAAATTTATGTGGAACAACAAAAGACTCCAAATAGCCAAAGGAATCCTGAGAAAGAAGAACGAAGCTGGAGGCATCACATTCCCTGATTTCAAAATATTCTACAAACTATAGTAAGCAAAACAGCATGGTACTGGCACAAAAACAGACACAGATCAATGGAACAGAATCGAGAGCCCAGAAATAAACCCACACATCTATGGACGGCTAATTTTCGACAAGGGAGCCAAGAACATACAGTGGAGAAAGGACAGTCTTTTCAATAAATGGTGTTGGGGGGCTGGCCTGGTGGTATAGTGGTTAAGTTTGCGCCCTCTGCTTCCACCATCATCAACTTTTGTCTGGATTATTGGAGTAATTAGTCTGTTTCCCCTCTTGTTCCCTGCAATTCATCTCACAGAGAAGCCAGAGTGATTTTTAAAGTGTAATAAAATCATATCCCTGGGGCTGGCCCACTCGCGCAGCAGTTAAGTGTGCATGCTCCGCTTCGGCGGCCCGGGGTTCACAGGTTCAGATCCCGGGTGCGCACTGATGCACCGCTTGTCAAGCCATGCTGTGGCGCCATCGCATATAAAGTAGAGGAAGATGGGCACAGATGTTAGCCCAGGGGCAGTCTTCCTCAGCAAAAAAGGGGAGGATTGGCATTGGATGTTAGCTCAGGGCTGATCTTCCTTACAAAAAAAAAAAACCGTAATTCATATCCCTCTCTTGTTTAAAACTCTAAATGTTTCACAATACATTAGAATAAAATCCAGGGGCCAGCCCGGTGACGTAGTGGTTAATTTCGCATGCTCTGCTTCAGCAGCCTGGGGCTTGCAGTTTTGGGTCCCGGGCAGGGACCTACTCACCATTTATCAAGCCATGCTGTGGCAGGTGTCCCACATGTAAAGTAGAGGAAGATGGGCACGGATGTTAGCTCAGGGCCGACCTTCCTCAGCAAAAAAGGAGGATTGGCAACAGATGTTAGCTCAGGGCTGATCTTCCTCACCAAAACAAAAAAAAAACTTAGGAATAGAATTACCATAGGATCCAGCTGTTCCACTGCTGGACATTTATCCAAAGAACATGAAAACACGAATATGCACCCCTGTGTTCATAGTGGCATTATTCACAATAACCAAGACTTGGAAACAACCTAAATGCTCATGAAGGGATGAATGGATAAAGAAGATGTGTATATACACAATGGAATATTACTCAGCCATAAAAAAAGATGAATTTTTGCTATTTGCGCCAACATGGATTCACCTTGAGGGTATTATGCTAAGTGAAATAGGTCTGAGGGAGAAAGTCAAATAATGTATGATCTCACTCATAAATAGAAGATAAAAAACAACAACAAACAAATACTTAGATACACAGATTAGATTGGTTCTTACTAGAGGTGAATTGGGGAGGGAGGAGAGCGAAAGGGGTGACTTGGAACGTGTATGGTGATGGATTGTAATTGGTCTTTGTGTGATGAACATGATGTAATCTACACAGAAATCAAATTATAATGATGTACATCTGAAATTTATATAGTGTTATGAAACAATATTACCTCAATAAAAAAAATCTGCTTGTTTTAATAAGTGAACAATATAAAGGTATATAAGGATTTAAAAACTTTTAAAAACCTGATAACCTTACATTTGTCCCCATCTCATTTGCTGAGGTAACTAATGTTAACAGCCCACTTGGTATGTATCTTTGCATACCTTTCTTCCTATTCATAACAAATATACAAGCGTATATACTCTATAATACGTTTTTTTGTTTCCTTTTCAAAATAACAGCTTTTTTGAGATGTAATTCACATAGCATACAGTTTATCCATTTAAAGTGTACAGTCCAGTGTTTTTTGGTATATTCAGAGTTCTGCAGACATCACTACAATCAATTCTAGAACATTATGATCACCCCAAAAATTAACCCACTACCCATTAGCAGTCACTCCCCATTTTATTGCAATCTTTCCAGCCCTGGGCAACCACTAATCTACTTTCTGTCTTTATAGAGTTACTTATTCTGGACATTTCATGTAAATAGAATCATACAATATAATTATCTTTTGTGGCTGGCTTCTTTCATGTAGCATAATGTTTTTGAGGTTTGTCCAAGTTGTAGCTTTTATCAATACTTTGTCCCTTTTTATGGCCAATATTCCATTGATTGGATATACCACATTTTGTTTATCCATTCATCTTTTAATGGATGTTTGTGTTGTTTTCACTTTTATATGTTATCATGAATAATGCTGCTAGAAACATTCATGTACAAACTTTTGTGTATACCTTTTTTAAAATTGAGGTAAAATTCTTGCAACGTACAATTAAGTATTTTATTTTTTTTTTTAGATGGTAGTGTCATTTATTTATTTATTTTTAATTGAGGTTACATTGATTTATAACATTATGTAAACTTCAGGTATACATCATTATATTTTGACTTCCGTATAGACTACATCGTGCTCACCACCATAAGTCTAGTTGCCACCTGTCAGCGTACACATTTTAGTATATTTACAATGTTGTGCAATCACCACTGCTCTCTAGTTTTAAAACTTTTTCCTCATCCTTGAAAAATACCCCATACTCATTAAATAATTGCTCCCTTCCCCCTCACTCCCTTGTAACCACTAATCTGCTTTCTGTCTCTATAGATTTTCCAATCCTGGATATATCATATAAAAGGAATCATACAGTATCCAGTCCTTTGTGACTGACTTCTTTCACTTAGGGTAATGTTTTCAAGCTTCATCCATGTTGTAGCATATAACAGTATTTCATTCTTTTTTATGACTGAATTATATTCCACTGTGTTGATATACCACATTTTATTTACCTGTTCATCAGTTCATGGACATTTGGGTTGTTTCCTCCTTTTGGATATTATGAGTACTGCTGCTTTATACATTTGTATACATGTTTCTGTGTGGACATATGTTTTCATTTCTCTTAGGTATTTACTTAGGAGTAGAATTGCTCCTAGGAGCCAAATGGTACCTCTGTGTTTAACGTTTTGAGGACCATGAACTGTTTTTTCAAAGTTGTCCATATCATTGTACATTTCTATCAGCAGTGTATGTGGGTTCCAGTTTCTCTGTATCCAAGCCAACAGTTGTTATTATTCTCTTTTTGATTCTAGCCGTCCTAGTGAGTGTGAAATGATATCGCTTTTGTGAATACCAATTTTGATGTACATTTTCGTTTTAAGTACATTTCCCTAATGAATAATGATATTACACATCTTTTCATGTGTAATATCATTATTTGTATATCTTCTTTGGATAAATATCTCTTCAGATCCTTCACCCATTTTTTAATTGAGTTGTAAAAATTCTTTATATATTCTAGATACAAAACCTTTATCAGATATATGCTTTGCAACTATTTTCTCCCATTCTGTGTGTTATCTATTCACTTTCTTAATAGTGTCCTTTGGTGTGAAAAATTTTTAATTTTAATGAAGTATAGTTTACTTTTTATTTTGTTGCTTGTGCTTTAGGTGTTGTATATAAGAAACTTAGCTAATCTAAGGTCACAGAGATTTACATCTATGTTGTTTCCTAAGAGTTTTTATAGTTTTAGCTCTTACAGTTAGGTCTTTGATCTATTTTGAGTTAATTTTTATATATGGTGTGAAGTTTTTGGTTTATTTTTACATAATAGAATTATATTATGCAAAGTATATTATATAATTTTACTTGAAAGTACATCCTGGATATCTCTACCCGTCAGTAGATTTCTATGTACTTTTTAAAGTCTGTGGATAAAAGTAGGTGTTACTTTCCAATTTGTAAACTTCCCATTCTAGAACAATACCACCTATGAGTCCACCCCTAGTCACCCTGCCCGCTGCTAATTGCTTCACACTCTGTTCAGAGCAAAACTCTATACCTGTTGCTTTCAGGCTGTAGTCTACTTTCCATTTTAATATGGCATTCATCCACTTTGTGTCAACTAGTACCCTGCCTGGAGTGTTCAGTGATGCCTTAGTATTCATATAGTTACATGCTACTGGGAAGGCACACTCTAAACAGACCTGCCCTTTCATATTAACCATTCATACTCTTTAGACTATTACTCTGATGGTTTCAAGGGAATACTTTTGTGTATTTGTGTTAGGCAATCAACAGGTGCCAACATTGAGATAACACAAGGGTTGGAATTATCTGACAAGAATTTTGAAACTGCCATTATAAAAATGCGTCGGTCAACAATTATGAACACTTGGAATAAATGAATAGCTAGAAAATCTCAGTAAAGAAATAGAAGATATAAAAAAGAACCAAGTAAAAATTTTAGAACTAAAAAACGCAATAACCAAAATAAAAAACTCAGTGCATGAGCTCCATAGCAGAATGGAGAGGACAGAGGAAAGATTCAGTGAACTTGAAGATAGGATAATAGAAATTACTCAATTTGAACAAAAGAGAGAAAATAGACTGGAAAAAAAATGAAGAGAACCTCCGAGACCTGTAGGATAATAACAAAAGATCTGACATTCATGTCATCAGAATCTCGGGAGAGAAGAAAGAGGATAGGGATGAAAAAGTATTCAAAGAAATAATGCCTGAAAGCTTCTCACATTTGGCAAAAGGCATAAACCTACAGATTTAAGAAGCTGAGCAAACATCCAACTGGATAAACCCCAAGAAATCCACACCAAAACACATTATGATCAAACTTCTGTAAACAAAGGCAACAATATTGAAAGCAGCAAGAGAGAAATGATATTATAGGGTAAAAATAATTTGAATGATACTAGTATCTCATGAGAAACCATGGAGCCCAGAAGGAGGTGGCACAACATTTTTCAGATGCTGAAAGAAAAACACAGCTCACAATTCCATATCCAGTGAAAATATCTTTTAGGAATGAAGGAGAAATCAAGATGTTCTCAGAAGAAGGAAAACTAATAGAACTACTTAAGGATGGCTTAAGGAATTTCTTGAAACAGAAAGAAAATGATAAAAGAAGAAATCTCAGGACATCAGGAAGGAAAAATGATGGAAAGAGAAAAAATATGGGTAAATATAATAGACTTTCCGTCTCTTGAGTTTCTAAATTATGTTCAACAATTGAAGTATTGTTCTATGTGGCTCTTATCTTTGTAGAGGAAATATTTAAGATGGTTATATTATAAATGGAGGAAGAATAAAGTGACTTAAGAGAGATACAGCGGCTATACTTCACTTGAACTGGTAAAATGTTGACATCTGTGGACTGTGATATACATGTAAAATGTGATACCTAGAGTAACCACTAAAAAATCTATACAAAGTGATACACTAAAAAATACTATAGATAAGTTAAAATGGAATTCTAAAAAAATATTTAAGTAACTCACAGGAAGGCAGGAAAAAGAAAACTGAGAACAAACAGAAAACAAAAAGTAAAATGGCAGACTTAAGACCTAACATTTTAATAATTATATTAAATGTGAATCATCTAAGAACACCAATTAAAGACAGCATTTGGCAGAGTGGATATAAAAACATAACCCAACTATATGTTAATACATACAACAACTTGGATGGACTTGAAGGGCATTATACTGAGTGGAAAAAAACAATCTCAAAAGATCACATTCTGTATGAACCTATATAGCATTTTCAAAATGACAAAATTATGGAGACAGAACAGATTAGTGGTTGCCAGGGGTTAGTGATGATGAGGGAGGGGGTAAGTATGACTACAAAGTGGTAGCATGAGGGAGATCTTTGTGGCGATGGAATATTTCTCTACCTTCACTGGAGTGCCCACATGTGATAAATGGCATAGAACCACATACACACGTTGTACCAATGTTAGTTTCCTGGTTTTGATATTGTACTGTAGTTTTGTAAGATTTAACTCTTGGGGGGAACTGGGTGAAGAGTACATGGGACCTCTTTGTATTATTTTTGCAACTCTCTGTAAATCTATAATTATTTCAAAATAAAAAGTTAAACCTATAGCAGGGGCCGGCCCGGTGGCGCAAGCGGTTAACTTGTGAACCTGCGAACCCCAGGCCGCAGAAGTGAAGTGCGCGCACTTAACCGCTGCGCCACGGGGCCGCCCCGAGTTTTTTTTTTTTTCTCTAGCTTTATTGAGGTATAATTTCCATACTATAACATTCATCAACATTAAGTCTGTTCTTTGAATTTGATGAATAAATGTAGTTAAGTAAACTTCACCACAGTCGAGACACAGAACAATCCCATCACCCCACAAAGTTTCCTTATGTTTCTTTGTGCTGCTGTGCCTTCTGTGGGGGTTTGCCTTTTCCAGCATGTCCTGTAAATGGAATCATACAGTATGTAGTCTTGTATCTAGCTTCTTTCACTTCACAAAGTCTGCTTCTCAGATTCATCTTTGTTGTTCCAATTTCATTTGTATTGCTGAGTAGTATACCATTGTACAGAGATGCCACAGTTTGTTTATCCATTTACCAGTTGATCAAGACATTTGGGTTCTTTCTAGTTTTTGGCTATTATGAATAAAGTTGTTATCAGCATTCATGTACAAGTATTTGTGTGGACATAAGTTTTTATTTCTCTGGGGTAAATACTTAGAAGGCTAATTGCTGGAACATATAATAACTGAATGTTTAATTTTGTAAGAAACTGCCAAGCTGTTGCCCAAAGTGGTTGTACCATTTTGCTTTCTCACCAGCAATGTATGTGAGTTCTAGTCACTCAGCATCCTCACTAACACTTGGTATTGTCAGATTTTTAAATTTTAGATAATCTAATAGGTATATAGTGGTATCTCATTATGGTTTTGATTAACATCTTCCTGATGACTGATGATGTTGAACATCTTTTCATGTGCTTACCTGCCATCTGTATATTCTTTGGTGAAGTGTCTGTTCAAATCTTTTGTCCAATTTTAAAATGTAGGTTCTTTGTTTTCTTAATATTGAGTTTTGAGATTTCTTATAGTCTTTTATCAGTCTTATCAGATATGTTTTGCAAATATTTCCTCCCAATCTATGGCTTGCCTTTTTAACAGTGTCTTTTGAGGAACATGTGTTTTAAATTCTAAGTTTGATTTGTCCATTTTTTAACTATAAATTTTATGCTTTTTGTATCCAAGTTAAGAAATCTTTGCCTAACCCAAAGTCACTAAGATTTTCTCCTGTGTTTTCTTCTAGGTGTTTTATAGTTTTAGCCCTTACATTTAGTTCTCTTCATGATTCATTTCAAGTTAAGTTTTGCATATGCTGTGAGTAAGGATAGTATATATATATTTTATATTTATGTAATTATATAATATAGTATGTTTATATATATTTCTGTTTTATTCCATTGAGCTATGTCTGTTTTTATGCCAGTGCCACACTGTCTTGATTACTGTAGCTTCACAGTAAGTTTTGAATTAAATGAAATTAATGAAGAATATTTGGGAAGAGGAATTGACATGCGACTACAAGAGGCAGTCCAGTTGGAGACATACTTTGATTCAGTTAAAAAAAAATTTTTAGCACTCAGTGCTGCCTGAAAATGGAGAGGACTTTGTGAAAGGTACTGAATCACCTATCTCTTGGAAGTGTTAAGCAGGGCTTGGATGTGAGCTAAGGTGAAGCTTTCAGTTGTAACACAGGACAAGGAGAATGGGAGATCTGTACCCTTAAGAATCTTTTCAGGCATTTTGTCTGGGAATTTCCTTTTATCTTTTTCCGCCTGTGGTACTTAGCCCTAACGTTCATTGGTAGAAATATTTGATACATATTTGGTGCTTTCTGGAATTTAGCAGTTTCCCTTCATGTGTGGTCTGTGACCTTTCCTAGGAGCTGGCATGCTGCAGTCCCAGTGTGGGATTTTTTCTAGTGCAGTTCTCCACTGACGTTTTGGAATAGTGCTCTTTGTGATTATTTGGACAGGAGCTCCTCTTGATATTTACTTATTCCCAGAAAGAAATTACTTCTCACTGTAGTTTAAAACCTATTGTCTAGATCTGGCCTATTATGCTCTTCTTTTGACATGAATGAAATAGAGGGAGTTTCTATGATGGGTTTTATTTATTTATTTATTTATTTATTTTTAAAGATTTTATTTATTCAGTTTTTTCCCCCCAAAGCCCCAGTAGATAGTTGTACGTCATAGGTTCACATCCTTCTAGTTGCTGTATGTGGGACTCGGCCTCACGTTGGACGGAGAAGTGGTGCCTCGGGGCGCTCCCGGGATCCGAACCCGGGCCGCCAGCATCAGAGCGCGCGCACTTAACCGCTAAGCCACGGGGCCGGCCCTATGATGGGTTTTAAATAAGGAACATATGTAACTTAAATCTTAGAAAGATCTCTGACGTGGAATTAGTTGCTTCTCATATGTAACTTAAACCTTAGAAAGATCTCTGACGTGGAATTAGTTGCTTCTCATAGGAGTAACTTAGCTCCCTCTACCTCCTTGTCAGGAGGCTGTAAGAGATTTCTGTGTTGAGTGTGAGATTAGACCGGATGACTTTTAAGGGCCCTTCTAACTCTCTGCCTTCAAGCTTTGATCAGAAGTCCTAGCTTTTTTTCTCTTCTAAAGACTTAGACTTAAAAATTTAGTCCTAACTCTAACCTTGACACATAGTAGGTGCTCAACAAATGTTGGTTAAAAATTTAATTTGCAAAAATTCTTCATGGTGTCCTTTTTTTTTTTCCTGTTTCAGTTAAAAGAGCCAAATTCCAGGGTTCACCAGGTAAGGCCAGCCTTTAATTATTATGTCCTATCCCTCCCTGCTTGCTGTGATTTAAAAGCAGTCTTAAAAAATCAATTTCATTTAATTCATTGATTAAATTAATTGAATTCACTAAATTAATTCATTAAATTATTAGTTAAAAAAAATCAATATAAGGAGATGTTGGTGAAGGGTGCAGAGTTTCAATTATGCAAGGTGAATAATTTCTGGACATCTAATGTACAGCAGTGTGTCTATAGTTAACAAGTATTGTATACTTGAAATTTGCTAAGAGGGTAGATTTTAAGTGTTCTCAACACATACACAAAAATGGTAGCTATGTGAGGTGGTGATGAATATGTTAATGAATGTTAATGAATGACGAATATGTTAATTAGCTTGACTGTGGTGATTATGTCACAGTGTATACATACATCAAATCAAGTTGTACACCTTAAATATATACAATTTTGAATTGTCAATTATACCTCAGTAAAGCTGGAAGAAAATCAGTGCTGTTGTAAAACATTAAAGAAGTCTATATCTGTCTAGTGAAAAGTTAAAGTCCCCTTACCTCTTGGCCAACTCAGTTCTACTTCTCAGAAATAACTATTTTGAGGTTTTTATATACCTTTTCAAATTTTCTGTGTATATGCCTGTGTAGACTACTGGATCAGCTACACATAACTTTTTGCAACCTGCTTTTTTTCCAGCAATACATCATGAAAGTCTTGTGTGTGTATATATACATATATCTGGTTCTTTCTTTTAAAGTGTTGTACAGAATTTTGTTGTAGAGATGTACCCTAGGTCCCTGGTTGGTGAGTATTTAGGTTGTTTACAATTTTTTGCTATTATAAGCAATAAATGTTCTTGTGCATTTATTATTGCCTGCTTTTGCAAATGTATCTGTACACTAGAGTGAAAAAGTAGAATTGCTGGGCCACTATTTAAAAAAAATTTGGTAGCTGCTGCCAACTTGTTCTACTGAAAGTTTTTGCTAGATTATACTCAGACCGAAAGTATATGAGTGTTTATTTTCCCAAATCCTTGTCAGCATCAGATAATATGAAACTTTAATCTTTGCCTAGCTGAGGGTAAAAAATGGTATCTCTTTATTTTAATACACATTTCCTTAATTGTGAATGTCACATTACTCTGGTTACTGCTGGGGAAAAGGGAGAGTACTGGGAATTACTGGAAAAACATGAACATGCTTGGGAACCAGGGAATATCTGAAAAACTGAACCTGGCCTGCAACAGAAACTAAAGCAGTTTCTGAGCCTACTGCTCTCTCCGCTGGCTCTGGGTTAGGACTTCTCTTCTTTCTGAGACTCTGCTCTGTTCTCCTTTCTCTTCCAGCTGGTTTTCTATGCTTACCTGTCTTGCATACACTCCATAATCATATCGCCAATGGAGTTTATATGCCTCTCCTTTGAGCTTCATTATCAACCACCAATTGTCACTATTTCTCTATTTTCCCTTTTTAAAATTGTTATGAGAGGTTTGGGGATTCGATCGGAGACGTAAAAGAAACTTTTCATTCCAAACAAATGGACTGAAGGTATATTTTATTACATAGAGGATAGTAAAGGCGATAGTTTGCAAACAGATCCAAATAGGTCAAATAATAAGAGGCAAAAAACATCAGCTCGACTGGAAAGGGAAAACATCCACATCGGCTGAGATAGCAGCAGATCCGAATAGGTCATATAATAAGAGGGAAAAACATCAGATCGATCGGAAAGGGAAACACCAGATCGACTGAAGGGAAATGACACAAATCAACCAGAAAGAGAAACACCAGGTTGACCGAAAGAGAACACATCAGATCAATTACTTCACAATAAATCAGTTATTCACAACATCCACGCCCCACTGCTGGGAGAGTCCTGTCAGTCGACACAGCTGGGCAAGGCGTCCCTTCCACAGGTGGAACTCTCACCAGGTCTCAGTCTCCAGCAGTTTATATAAGCAGTTACAGAGTTTACAGAGCGAGCATCTAGTGTTCCCATGCACAAATGGTTATCAGTGGTGTACGTGCATTGAGCGCCTTGGCTAACGTCCCAGCCCAGTAATTGTGTACGTGCATTGTTCTCTTTGGTTATCGTCTTAGCCCGGCACAGATGGCCAGTCCATCCCGTGCTATGACGCTCCAAGAGCCTTGAAATGTTATAACTTGCAACTTTCTCCATGGGAGAAGGGCCAGTTCCCATCACGCAGAAAGCAGCTTTTATATTTCTTTTTGTCCTGGTGGCTGTAGGACAATGAAGCGGCCAAACATGGCTGTACTTAGACAGACAAAAATCTTTTGAGAGGAAATCGTATTGGTCTCAGCTTTTGGCCAGCCCATGGACTGGCTGCTCTTGGGTGGCATCTGCCCCTGGTCTGGTCAGCTGGGGTTGGATGTGGGTAGTGGAGTGCAAAATCGTATGATAGAAAATGTAGCTCGGTGGTATATTCCACTGGTACTTCTGGATATGGATGGGGATTCCCTCACGTGGGTGGGCTTGTGTCCTTATATATCATTAGTATAATTGTGGTAAACTTTCCATGTCTAAGTATAAAACTACATAATTTTTAATGATACTTAAGGGAAAGATTTATCTTCTGCTAGAAGTGCATGACAGGGCCCATTTTCTTCCATCTCGAAAATGAGGGTAATCATTTTAAGCAATCTTTACCAATTTGATTAGTCAAAAAATATAGTCTTCTTTTTTTCATTTTATAAAATTATGATTAATTTCTTACATAGAGAAGTGAACTCTCAATTCAGTGCCCCTAATCATGGCTAATGCCAAGTGTGCTGTGTTGAGCAATAGGTCAGATTTCTGAGTTTTGAGTTCCAGACCACCTACCTTTGTTTAGTCCTCAACGTACAGTCTCAGCTTAGAGAATTTCCTTTTCCCAAATCTGTGATGTTTCTTATAACTGAATAGGTTAGGCTTGAAATCCATTTCCTTTATGAGAGTTTTTCCTTAGTTCTTGTCCCTATCAACAGCTAGAGATAACCCTTTCCTCTTCTGCAATCCTTTATCACTTTTTCTCTTTCTCTTATGGTACTTATTTCTGTCTACATTTTATTAAATTTACATATCTTTCCTACTAGATCAGGTTAGTTTTTTTCAAGCTGCAGGTGAGCTATAAAATCAATTTAGTTAGTTATGATTAACATTTTAATAGATTAAATTAGAATAGGAAATATCAATGTATTACTTCTTGTATTTCATAAAGCTTTTGTTTTAGTTTATATGTGTGTGTATGTGTCTCTACTGGGTCAAATATAAAATATATTTCTTAAATTTACAAAACACTGTTACAGATTATACTTTAGAACGTAGTATGTGTTTTATAATTTTTTGCAACTCCACAATGCTTAGAATGATGCTATATTGTACAATATATATATTCCATTTTTTATTCTACATGTAATGCTTTAATTTGGATATTATTTAATTCCAGGGGCTTTGTGAGATTGGGTAACAATCTAAACACTATGTATTACCTCTTCGTTTTGCGCTTTTTTCAAAGATAAATTTAACACATACGTGACCCTGAAAGTGCAGAATGTGAAGAGCACAACGGTAGCAGTTCGTGGTGATCAACCTTCCTGGGAACAAGATTTTATGTTGTAAGTACTTTGTAGTAGCAGCATGCCTACTATATATATATTTTTTTTTGTGAGGAAGATCAGCCCTGAGCTAACATCCATGCTAATCCTCCTCTTTTTGCTGAGGAAGACCGGCTCCTAGCTAACATCTATTGCCAATCCACCTTCTTTTTTGCCCCAAAGCCCCAGTAGATAGTTGTATGTCATAGTTGCACATCCTTCTAGTTGCCATACGTGGGACGCGGCCTCAGCATGGCCAGAGAAGCGGTGTGTCGGTGCGCGCCCAGGATCCGAACCCGGGCCGCCAGTAGCAGAGCGCGCGCACTTAACCGCTAAGCCACAGGGCCGGCCCGCCTACAATATTTGATACTCTTCCCAAGGCAGTCACATTGGATTAAACAATTAGAGGCTGAAGATTTTTGTCTATGTCTAAGACTTATAAAATATGTTAAATATTTTAAAACATTTTAATATATTAACAAGTTATAGTATTCTTTTTGAAAACTACAGTTATAGGACAAGTAAAGTGTGTGGTAGGTGAAATATATGGGCAGTTTTTTTCTCTTGTGGATTTGTTCTTAGAGATGAATTATGAATGCGAGTAACCTCCCAATTAATTTATGTAGGTGGAAATACTACCTAGTCAGATTTTCCCAGTGGTCAGAATTAGGATATAGTACAGCATACCTAGCAAGATATGAAACATAACTTAATCTTTCTTTGATTCTCAGAAGGCTCGTTGAAGGAATGTGGTTATGCATGTGAGAGACTGTGTGTCTGTGTGTACCCAAGTTATTTGCTTTAGAGGATAAATATTTCTATGACTATAATCCTTTTGCATTATGGAGTAAAATGTCCTACATTCATCTCATTAATAAAAATGAGTGAACGTTAGTAGAATTTCTTATGTATAACACAAAATTTAGTCTATTATGATTGTGAGTTATGGCTTTGAAAACTTGGTGTTTCTTTTTATTTCCCCTCTTAAATTTCAGGATTTTTTCCCCCTGCTCTAGAAAAGGGGAGAAAAGTGTAGAATTTCATTTTTAAGGACTAGGCAAATCACTTAGCTTCTCTGAGTGCCAGTTTCCTTATCTGTAAAGTTCTACTTTTCTTACAAGGTTATGCTTGTTTTTTGGGAAGGTGGGCGCAAGGGAATCAAGCAAGAAAATGTATTAAAATTGCTGTGAAATTTGAGATTGAAGTGAAGTTGCTTTGCAAGTTTTATAGTGCATCTCAGAGAGACATAGGGATGATTATTATATTTATGGGAAAGTATTCCAATCCTCCAGGCTTTTAATATATTGCTTCTTAT
Source organism: Ceratotherium simum simum (assembly GCF_057802395.1). Classification (NCBI taxonomy): domain Eukaryota; kingdom Metazoa; phylum Chordata; class Mammalia; order Perissodactyla; family Rhinocerotidae; genus Ceratotherium; species Ceratotherium simum. The sequence goes on along the minus strand of NC_141928.1, from coordinate 40,692,767 downwards.
TGTATCATTTAGGAAACTTTGTTATAATAATTATTATTATATTGTTATAATAACTATTGTGAGGACTTGGGCTAAGACAATAGCAGAAGGGATAGGAGAAAAGGATGGATAGAAGATGTTAAGGAGATAGAACCAAAATTTGTCTTGAATGATGGGGTGAGCAGTGTGCCACTTACCAGGATAGAGGATAGTAGAAGATCAGTTATGGACAAGCTTATGTTTGAGATTCTTACAGGACACATAGGAGGAGAGGTACAGAAGATAGTTAGAAACCTGATACTGGCACTCAGGGAAGAAGTCTGGGTTGGAGAAATATTTTGGTCACCTGAAGCCATAGGCACAGATGAGAAAGCTTAGGGAGAGAGTGTATAGGGTGAGAATAGGGCCTGGGGTAGAAACTGGAGGTCACCAGCATTTAGGGGGGCAAAGGGATCTAAGAAGGAGTGAACAGAGAGGTCGAAGGAGAGACAGGAGATAGTAGTGTCCTGGAAGCTGAGGGAGAACTGGGGCTTCAAAAAGAAAGAGGCCAATGGTGTCACATTTCTCACTGATTGTCTCTCTCTCAAGATTATACACCTCATTCATTCCCTATCTCTATTATAGCAACGTGAGAATGAGACTGCTTATTCCTTTTTTTACACATATGGTGTGCAAAGTCAGCTATGAACAGTTTGTTCAAGTCTCTTCCTGTACCACTGTGTTAGCCGTACCCCAGTCCTGGCTATGGTGTATAAAACTAGCAATCCTACTTTCTTCCACCTTCTAGTTGGCCGTGATAATCACTTACTGTGATAACTGTTCCCAGCATGTGAAAAATAGTGACCTGCAGCCTCTCATCAGCGTAGCCAGCTTTATTCTTATGTGTTTATTTTGCAGTTTCCCGTAGCACAAAGCCTTTCAACCCTGCTGTGATATGTGTGAATTTCCTGTCTCCCACCTTGAGATACTGTGTGAATTTTGCCCTCTTCCCCTTTACACATGGGTTTTATTAGCTACTTTCTCTACCTTTCTGCACCTATTCCTTATTTCTCCTACCCTGTTCTTTTGTCACTGGCAACTCCACTGCTAGTCTCTTATCTCCCTTTCTCCTTTTTCCTTCTCCCTGATGTATTATGTGGCAGTATCTAATATTCACTTTGATATTTCTCATTATTTATCTTTAATATTTCTGTATCTTATTTCCAGGACTAGATTGTTCATTTCTTAAGGGCAAGGAGGGCATCTTCACTTATTATTGTGAATTTGCCTAGCCTAGGATCTTGTACACGCATATGCACATATACTGTTGATTAACAGAGAAAAGAAACTTTGCTAGAGCTCCGGGGATGAGGCATAAACAGAACTCTCAGACATCTTTAGTTGGGTCTGTGAGCAAATGTAGATAAGAGCCTTCTTGTAGAAAATATCCTTATTGTTTGGATGTTACTCCCAGAGTTCCTTGAAAAACAGATTTTCTTCTTTATCTGTCCAAGTCAAGCTGGCTTGACCTCTGGCTATTTCTTTTATATATTGACTTGAGATGCTATTTAGGAGTTGCTTTGGGAATATTATGTATGTATCCTCAAGCAGTTTTTCTTTTCCAGATTTAAAAGATTTGGGATTGTTACATATATTTTCCAAGGCTAATTGATTAATTGGACTGTGTGACAAAAAGCTTAGTTTCCCCACTGTGATACCCTGACTTAGTGGCTGGGTTTAGTCACTTAGTTTGTGGCTTTGAACAGCTCTCCAGATAGCTTGGAAGTTTTTAGAGACAGGATCCTGTGTTGTGTATCTTCCCCAAAGTACCAACCCATATGTATTATATGTACTCAGGAGACGTTAATTAAATGAACAAGTGAGCTCATTATTACATCCTCTGTTTTATTGTATTTATGTAAAGGGGGAAGATTTTCTTTGCTTCACTTGTTTTCAACACACTTGATATGAATTCTATGGCTATAATCCCATATCTCAAACTTGTGAATCTGAGAACATTCATCTTAATAGTACAACGGGGAAGCCAAGCTTTCTCTAAGGTGCAAACTTGAAACTTCTGCATGTGATGAATAGCTGTTGTTTTCCTGAGGATACCTTTCTGCTTTTTCTGCTGGAATTGGCCTTTTCTCATCTTTCTTGCATTTCTCCTCAAATAACCTGTATTTCAATAACAGCTTTCCGGAGAATGTTTTTAGCATTAACATAGGTGTTTGCTTGTTCCACCTTAATACTATAGTTATGTTTGAGTTTGCCATTCCAAGCTGATATTCCATCATGTATGATACTACTTTTGCTTAGTGGTTATCAAGCTCTGTCTGGAATGATTTCAAGTAATTTTTTTGCTAGTTGTTATTACAGGAAAATCATTGTGTTTTTCATTATCTTGTGATAATCATTTTGTTTATAAGTGACAGTGCCTACTTTAACTGATGCTGACTAATGGGTTCGCCAGGGGCTGAGTGGTGTCCACTGGCACACTGGTGTCCTTCACTTGCCTCTGACCACATGTTTTCATCAAACTGAGATGTTCTCAAGGGCCTTTTTACTTCTGCTTGGACTCCCTTTCATAAATCTTATAAAGAAGCCTTGCCTTTTCCTAAAAGTTTCCTGTATACAGTCCATAGGTATAAGTTGGGAGCAGTGTTGTTACTACTAACAATAAAACATAGAACTGTCACCTAAGGGTGGAGGTTGTAGGCTGGCAGGCCTGGCACTAATGCCCTCATTGCTTGACCTCACTTTTTATCAAATTGCATTAATCTAACCACGATTGTAGCTCCAAAGGAGAGGAGACAGACTGCCAAGGGCATTTTTCTACGGATATCGTACATAGATTTCTAGGAACCTAAAGAATGGTTGCAGCATTCTGGGACATATTGATTTTCCCTGACAACAGGATCCTGATGAGAAAGTATTCAAAGTTTAGTAAGACAGGAGATATAGCTGTTTCTTTCATATTATCTGGCTTTCTTTAAAGGGTTTTTTTCTTTCCTTTAGTGAGATAAGTCGCCTAGACCTGGGTCTAAGTGTGGAGGTATGGAACAAAGGACTGATCTGGGACACCATGGTGGGGGCCGTGTGGATTGCACTGAAGACTATTCGTCAGTCGGATGAGGTCAGTCAATGCGTTGCCCATTTGGTGGTATGGTTCTAGCCCTTACTTCTCCCCATCCTAGCTCCAGGCAACTGATATTCATCCACGCATCTCAGATTGCTTTGCCCCCTTTCTAATTAGAAGGCATGCAACCAGTCTAGTCCTAACCTCACCCAGAGGTTCAGGGGATTTTATTTAGGTCTGAGCTTCTTTCTGTCCTATGACTCATCTCACAGGTGCCAGAGCACCTCTTTAGCCTTATCAGGTAGACAGCCCCTTCTGAGTACTGTGTCTCTCTGTGCATGTATGTGTGTGTGATCTAGGATACCTGCCGTTTCTGTGTTCCCCTCTAAGACACTGTCCTGGGAGGAGTCTTGTTAAACTTCCTTACCCAACTGGCTGGGTCCTGTTCTCTGCTTTGTTTCTTTGAGTCACCAATCCCCAGGAAATTGGTTTCAGTTTTCCTTCTTCCACATGTAACCCTAATAGAGTTTAAGGAACTACCAGGCTTGGCATTTGGTATTCACACTCTCATTATATGCACTGCATACTGACATTTTGGTCAAGGACAGACTGCATATACAACAGTGGTCCCATATGATTAGTATCATACAGCCTAGGTGTGTAGTAGGCTATACCACCTAGGTTTGTGTAAGTACGCTATGATGTTTGCACAACGATGAAATCGCCTAATGACATTTCTCAGAACATATCCCTGTCATTAAGTGATGTGTGACTATATTTTCAAGACTGAACTCCCACTCTACTTTCCCAGATTAGAACATAACTCAGCATCATTTCCCCATGGACACTTATTTTGAACCTGGACAAAATCTGCTATATTTGGCTTTATAAAGTCCATGTTTGGCTTTAACATGGACTATGAGTTTTCTCTGGGAGTGGGGATGGTGAAGGTGTGCTTCTCTTTCCTAAATTTCTTTTAGTTCTGGCTAAGTCTCTGCGCCCTCTGGCAGATGGGCAGTTCATTTTCATTGTGGCCTCAGTTCAGGTCTACTTAACGAGCAATGTTAGTAGCTCTTTACTGATTAGAAGTAGCGACACATATTAAGTGACACAGTCATTAAGAATTGTGCAGGCTAAATATTGGTCCATGGAGATGCTTGGTTTTTGAGTTTGGCACTCTGGAAGTTCTCTCCTCAGTGGGCTTGTGGAGAGCTGAGCACAGTGATGCTGCTGTCCCAGCACAGAGGGACAACAGACGCCATATGCAGTAGAGGCAGGTGGTGACGGCACTGTGTTTCCCTCATCAGGATGTGAGTGGCTCTCAGAAGCTCTCCAACAAGGAAATCAGAGAAAAACACCTGGCTCTTAAACCAAGAGGGGAGCCGTGAAAGAATAACGTTTAATCTTAGATCTCTGTTTTCTAGGAAGGGCCTGGGGAGTGGTCCACGTTGGAGGCAGAGACGTTAATGAAAGATGATGAGATCTGTGGAACGAAAAACCCAACTCCCCATAAAATTTTGCTTGATACAAGATTTGAGTTGCCTTTTGGTGAGTCTATTTGATTTGATTTTAAAAACCATTTAATACCTTTTTACCATATTGTTTGAAGTTGTTTGCTTGTTTCATTACTGAGTTTTTTGTCTTGTCAGCCATCTCCTTTGTGGGCATTCTGTCTTCTTCCATTCTGTTCTATATAACCTAGCCCAGGAATGGTGCAAAGTAGATTCAAGAATGGTGCTCATTAAAGAATCCACATGACCTTCTCTTCAAATCTTTTAGTTTTCTGTAACTGTTTATTATAATGACTTACGAAATACCTGCTTATTAGAGAACATCAGTGATTTATTCTTTGGATAATATTTTAACATTTATTGTCCCAAAGTGAATATATACCTTATGATTTGTCAATGTAAGCATTAAAGTAGCACTAATAAATAGAAGAGTAATTTTTAAAAAATCACAAAAAAATACATGCTCATGATAAAAATTCGAATAGTATGGAAAGGTATATGGATAAAAAGTTAAAAATCTCTCTTCCCACTTCCTTCAACTCCTTTGCATTCCCCAGAGATAAACCACTGTTAACTTTCTTGTGTCTTGGTTTAGACATAAGACATTTCTTTTCTAGAATTATATTTTGACAAAATTTGGATCATACTCTGTATACTGTATATAGTGATATATAGTGTTGTAGAAACTACTTAAGCATACTCTTTTGGACATCATTCCATGTTAAGCTTCAAGGTCGGTCTTGCAGATTTGAACAGCTGCCTATACCATAAATTATCTCAGCAATCCTTTATTAATTGACATGTAGGTTGTTTCTAGTTTTTTTGATATTACGTACTGCGGTAATGAACAGCTTTGTATATCTGTGCCCATTTATGAGTCTTAAGATAAATTCCTTACAGTAGAATTTAAAGAATGGGTCAAAGGGTATGTGCATCATTACTTTTCATAGTACTGCCAAGTTACTTGTCAAAAAGATTGTACCAATTTATATTTTTAACCAACTGTGTCTGAGGTGTCTCTTTTCATGTACATCTTTGCCAACATTTTGTATTTCCCAATTTTTAACCTTTTTCCGTCTAATGGTTTAAGTGGTATCTTGTTTTAGTTAAATTTAGTTTAATGTTGACTGCTAACATTATTGATGTTCACAGATACTATTGTTATTGCTACTATTTTATGATTTCAATCTACTTGTATCTTGTACTTTATGATGATTTACACAAAAATGGCATGAATTTCCAGTAAGCTCAGAAATAACTACACTCAGAACAAATATTACTTCTGAAAAATAGAAAGGAAGACTTTCTTGTGTGTCTGTAGGCCAAGCTGCAGGTGAAGAGAAAAGCAGTTGGAGTTCTTGCTATGGCTTAGTTGCTTGTATTCTTAGTGCTGTGTTCTTGGCTATACTGGTCTGGAATGGAGTTCCTGTCTTGTCGAATTGGGCCGGAGAAGGGTGGGAGTGAGTCTTGGTTCGGATACCACAGAAATTGGCTGTTCTTAAAGTTTTAGTAGATTTTCCTTTTTCTTTTTTTTGGATGAGGAAGATTAGCCCTGAGCTAACATCTGTTGCCAAGCCTCTTCTTTTTGTTGAGCAAGATTGGCCCTGGGCTAACATCCGTGCCCATCTTCCTCTACTTTATATATGGGACGTCTGCCACAGCGTGGCTTGATAAGCGGTGCGTAGATCCATGCCTGAGATCCAAACCTGTGAACCCCGGGCTGCCAAAGCAGAGCGCATGAACTTAACCACTATGCCACCAGGCCGGACCTAGTAGATTTTCTTGAATAAATGTTTCTTCATTTACTGTATGCCCTCAGGGCCATTTCCAGAGACTTTAAATGGTGTTTTTTTAAATATATACAGTTTGACTAGGGAGTGGATCTGTGGAGCACCACACACTGTCAGGCTACAAGTCCGTCAGTCCATCCCTCATTGCACTTTATTTTAATTAATTAATTAATTTTATTGAAATCATATGGGTTTATAACATTGTGTAATTTCAGGTGTATGTTGTTATATATCAGCTTCTGTATAGACTGCATTGTGCTCACCACCAATAGTCTAGTTTTTATCCGTCACCATTCATATGTGCCTCTTTACCCCTTTTGCCCACCGCCCCACCCCTTTCGCCTCTGGTAACCACTAATCTATTCTCTTTATACATGTGTTTGTTTATCTTCCATATATGAGTGAAATCATACAGTGTTTGTCTTTCTCTGTCTGGCTTATTTTGCTTAATGTCATACCCTCAAGATCCATCCATGTTGTTGCAAGTGGGACAATTTTGTCTTTTTTTTATGGCTGAGTAGTATTCCGTTGTATATGTATATATACACCACACCTTTATCCATTCTTCAGTCAATGGGCACTTAGGTTGCTTCTATGTCTTGGCTATTGTGAATAATGCTGCAGTGAACACAGTGGTGCGTAGATCTCTTTGTATCATTGATTTCAAGTTCTTTGGATAAATACCTAGTAGTGGGATAGCTGGATCATATGATATTTCTATTTTTAATTTTTTGAGAAATCTCCATACTGTTTTCTTTTTTTTTAATTTTATTTATTTATTTATTTGTGAGGAAGACCAGCCCTGAGCTAACATCCGATGCCAGTCCTTCTCTTTTTTGCTGAGGAAGACTGGCCCTGGGCTAACATCTGTGCCCATCTTCTTCTACTTTATATGGGACACCGCTACAGCATGGCTTGGCGAGTGGTGCGTCTGTGCGCGCCTGTGGTCCAAACTGGCCAACCCTGGGCCGCCACAGCGGAACGTGTACACTTACACACTGCTCCACTGGGCTGGCCCCCTCCATACTGTTTTCCATAGAGGCTGCACAGTTTGCCTTCCCACCAGCAGTGTATGAGGGTTCCCTTTTCTCCACATCCTCTACAACATTTGTTATTTTTTGTCTTGGTGATTATAGGCATTCTAACGGGTGTAAGGTGATATCTCATTGTAGTTTTGGTTTGCATTTCCCTAATAATTAGTGATGTTGAACTTCTTTTCATGTGCCTGTTGGCCATCTGTATATCTTCTTTGGAAAATGTTCATATTCTCTGCCCATTTTTTGACTGGGTTGTTTTTTTTTGTTGTTGAGATGTAGGAGTTCTTCATATATTTTGGAAATTAACCCCTTGTTGGATATATGATTTGTAAATGTTTTCCGCCAGTTGGTGGGTTGTCTTTTCATTTTGTTCATGGTTTCTTTTGCCTTGCAGAAGCTTTTTAGTCTGATGTAGTGCCATTTGTTTATTTTTTCTTTTGTTTCCCTTGCCCGAGTAGACATGGAATTCGAAAAGATGCTATTAAGACAGATGTCAAAGAGTGTACTGCCTGTATTTTCTTCTAGGAGTTTTGTGGTTTCAGGTCTTACCTTCAAGTCTTTAATTCATTTTGAGGTAATTTTTGTGTATGGTGTAAGGTAATGGTCTACTTTCATTCTTTTGCATGTGATGATCCAGTTTTCCCAACACCATTTATTGAAGAGACTTTCCTTTCTCCATTGTATGTTCTTGGCTCCTTTGTCGAAGATTAGCTGTCCATAGATCTGCAGTTTTATTTCTGGCCTCCCAGTTCTGTTCCATTCATCTGTGTGTCTGTTTTTGTGCCAGTACCGTGCTGTTTTGATTTCTATAGCTTTGTAGTATATTTTGAAGTCAGGGATTGTGATGCCTCCAGCTTTGTTCCTTTTTCTCTGAGTTGCTTGGCTAGTAGGGGTCTTGTGTTGTTCCATATACATTTTAGGATTCTTTGTTCTATTTCCATGAAGAATGTCATTGGGATTCTAATTGGGATTGCATTGAATCTGTAGTTTCCTTAGGAAATATGGACATTTTAACTATGTTTATTCTTCCAATCTCTAAGCATGGACTATCTTTCCATTTCTTTGTGTCTTCTGTTTCTTTCAATAATATCTTTTAGTTTTTAGTATATACGTCTTTCACCTCCTTGGTTAAATTTATTCCTAGATGTTTTATTCTTTTTGTTGCGATTGTAAATGGGATTGTATTCTTGACTTCTCTTTCTGCTAGTTTGTTATTAGTGTATAGAATTGCAGCTGATTTTTGTAAGTTGATTTTGTACTTTGCCACTTTGCTGTAGTTTTTATTTCTGATAGCTTTCTGGTGGATTCTTTGGGGTTTTCTATATATAGAATCATGTCATCTGCAAACAGTGAGAGTTTCATTTCTTCCTTTCCAATTTGTTTTTCTTTTTCTTGCCTAGTTGCTCTGGCCAAAACCTCCAGTACTATGTTAAATAGGAGTGGCAAGAGTGGGCACCCTTGTCTTGTTCCTGTTCTCAAAGGAATGGCTTTCAGTTTTTCGCTGTTGAGTATGATGTTGGCTGTGGGTTTGTCGTATACAGCCTTTATTATGTTGAGATACTTTCCTTCTACACCCATTTTATTGAGAATTTTTATCATAAATGCTGGATCTTGTCAGATGCTGTCTCTGCATCTGTTGAGATGATCATGTGATTTTTATTCCTCATTTTGTTAATGTGGTGTATCACATTGATTGATTTCCAGATGTTGAACCATCCCTGCATCCATAGTATAAATCCCACTTGATTATGGTGTGTGATCCTTTTGATATATTGCTGTATTTGGTTTGCCAATATTTTGTTGAGGAGTTTTGCATCTATGTTCATCAGCAATGTGGGCCTGTAATTTTCCCTTCTTTGTGTTGTCCTTGTTTGGTTTTGGGATCAGGGTGATGTTGGCCTCATAGAATAAGTTAGGAAGCATTCCGTCTTCTTCAATTTTTTGGAATAGTTTGAGAAGGATAGGTATTAAATCTTCTTTGAATGTTTGTTAGAATTCTCCAGAGAAGCATCTGGTCCTGCACTTTTTGTTTTTTGGGAGGTTTTTGATCACTGTTTCAATCTCCTTGTGTGTGGTTGGTCTATTCAGATTCTCTATTTCTTCATGATTCAGGTTTGGAAGGTTGTATGAGTCTTAAGAATTTATCCATTTCTTCTAGGTTGTCTAATTTGTTCGCATATAGTTTTTCACAGTGTTCTCTTATAATCCTTTATATTTCTGTGGTATCCATTGTAATTTCTCCTGTTTCGTTTATAATTTTATTTATTTGAGCCTTCTTTCTTTTTTTCTTAGTGAGTCTAGCTAAGGGTTTGTCAATTTTGTTTATCGTCTCAAAGAACCAGCTCTTAGTTTCATTGATCCTTTCTTTTGTTCTTTTAGTCTATATTTCATTTATTTCTGCTCTAATTTTTGTTATTTCCCTCCTTCTGCTGACTGTCGGCTTAGTTTGTTCTTCTTTTTCTAGTTCTATTAGGTGTAGTTTAACATTACTTATTTGAGATTTTTCTTCTTTGTTGATGTAGGCCTGTATTGCTATAAGTTTTCCTCTTGGCATGCTTTTGCTGCATTCCATAAGAGTTGTTATGTTGTGTTTTCATTGTCATTTGTCTCCAGGTATTTTGTGATTTCTCCTTTGATTTCTTCATTGATCCAATGGTTGTTCAGTAGCATGTTGTTTAGTTTCCACATATTTGTGATTTTCACGGCTTTTTTCTTGTAGTTGATGTTTAGTTTCTTAGAGTTGTGGTCAGAAAAGATGCCTGATATGATTTCAATCTTCTTAAACTTATTGAGACTTGCCTTGTTTCCCAGCATATGGTCTATCCTTGAGAATGTTCCATGTGCACTTGAGAAGAATGTGTATTCTGTTTTTGGATGGAATGTTCTATATATATCTATTAAGTCCATCTGGTCTAGTATTTCATTAAGGCCAGTTTCCTTGTTGACTTTCTGTCTGGATGATCTATCCACTGATGTAAGTGGGATGTTGAGGTCCCCTACTGTTATTGTATTCCTGTCAGTTTCTCCCTTTAAGTCTGTTAATAGTTGCTTTATATACTTTGGTGCTCCTGTGTTAGATGCATATATATTCATAAGTGTTATGTTCTCTTGGTGGAATGTCCCTTTTATTATTATATACTGCCCCTGTTTGTCTCTCATTGTCTTTTTTATCTGAAAGTCTGCTTTATCTGAGATAAGTATGGCAACACATGCTCTCTTTTGCTTGCCATTTCCTTGGAGTATCATCGTCCATCCCTTCACTCTGAGCCTATGTTTGTCTTTAGAGCTGAGATGTGTTTCCTGGAGGCCACATGTTGTTGGGTCATGTTTTTTAATCCATCTAGGGCCAGCCCTGTGGCTTAGAGGTTAAGTGCACACGCTTCACTACTGGTGGCCCGGGTTCAGATCCCGGGCATGCACCAACGCACCGCTTCTCCAGCTGTGCTGAGGCCATGTCCCACATACAGCAGCTAGAAGGATGTGCAACTATGACATACAACTATCTACTGGGGCTTTGGGGCAAAAAAAAAAAAAACGAGGAGGATTGGCAATAGATGTTAGCTCAGAGCTGGTCTTCCTCAGCAAAAAGAGGAGGATTAGCATGGATGTTAGCTCAGGGCTGATCTTCCTCACAAAAAATAATATTAATAATAAATAAATAAATCCATCTAGCTGCTCTTTTTTTTTTTTTTTTTTTGGTGAGGAAGATCTGCCCTGAGCTAACATCTGTGCCAGTCTTCCTCTATTTATTAGTACGTGGGCTGCCAGCATAGCATGGCCACTAACAGAGTGCTATAGGTCTGCACCCGAGAACCGAACTTGGGCCACCCAAGTGGAATGTGCTGAACTTAACCAGTAGGCAACTGGGGCTGGCCCCACTCTGTGTCTTTTTATTGGAGAATTCCATCCATTTACATTTAGAGAGACTATTGATATATGAGGGCTTACTATTGCCATTTTATCTCTTATTTTCCAGTTGTTCTATATTTCCATTGTTTCTTTTCCCTTGTATTTCTGACTGCCATTTCAGTTTGGTGGTTTTCTGTGATGGTTTTCTCTTTATTTATGATTTGTGGCTCTGCTCTGATTTTTTGTTTAGTGGTTACCATTAGGTTTGTATAAAAGATCGCGTAGATGAGATAGTCCATTTTCTGAAAGCCTCTTATCTCCATTAGCCTAAGCAGGTTCCATCCCTTTCCTCTCCCCCTTCTGAGTTATTGTCATAAATTGTTCTTTTTTGTGTTGTGAGTTTGTAACTAAATTGAAGTGTTCATAGTTATTTTTGATGATTTCCTTCCCTTTGTCTTTTATGTTATAATTAAATGTTTACTGACCTATTCTGATATAGACCCGCAATTTTCTAGTTCTGTCTATTTATCTTCTTCCTCATGGTTTTGTAAATCTTCACTTTTTAGTGTCAGGTGGGAGGGCTCCTTTAAACGTTTCTTGTAGTACAGGCCTAGTGGCAATAAACTCCCTCAGCTTCTGTTTATCTCCATCGTACCTGAAGGATAGTTTCACTGGGTAGAGTATTTTTGGCAGAAAGTTTTTGTCTTTCGGTATTTCAATATATCATTGCACTCTCTCCTGGCCTGTAAGGTTTCTGCTGAGAAATCTGCTGAAAGCCTGATAGGGGTTCCTTTGTATGTTGTTTTCTTCTGCCCTTAATATTTTTTCTTTGTCATTGACTTTTGCCAGTTTTCATAGTATATGCCTTGGAAAAGGTCTTTTCGCATTGATGTAATTAGGAGTTCTATTGGCTTCATGTACCTGTAGGTTCAGTTCCTTCCCCAGGTTTGCGAAGTTCTCAGCTGTTATTTCTTTGAACAAGCTCTTTACTCCTTTCTCCCTCTCTCCTGCCTCTGGAATGCCTATAAATCTTATGTTGTGTTGCCTAATTGAGTTGGATATTTCTTGAAGAGTTTTTTCATTTTTTATATTTTATTTTATTTATTTATTTATTTATTTTTGTGAGGAAGATCAGCCCTGAGCTAACATCCAATGCCAGTCCTCCTCTTTTTGCTGAGGAAGATTGGCCCTGGGCTAACATCCGTGCGTACCTTCCTCTACTTTATATGGGATGCCACCACAGCATGGCTTGACAAATGGTGCGTCAGTGTGTGCCCGGGATCCAAACCTGTGAATCCCGGGCTGCCGAAGTGGAGCGCATGCCCTTAACCACTGCACCACCAGGCCGGCCCCAAGTTTTTTCATTTTTTAAAAATCTTAGTTCTCTCTCCTCCTCTACCTGAAGCATTTCTATATCTCTATCTTCTAAATCACTAATTCTGTCGTCCATAATGTCAGCTCTTTTTTTTATGGATTCTTCATATCCAGAATTTCTGTTTGTTGGGTGTTTTTTTTTTTGTGTTTCAATCTCTTTGGTGAAGTATTCCTTCTGCTCGTTAATTTTATCCTTGAGCTCATTGAACTGACTTTCTCAGTTTTCTTGTAACTCGTTGTGTTTCTTTATGATAACTATTTTGAATTCTTTGTGATTTAAATTGTAAATTTCTGTGAGTACAGGATTGGGTTCCGGAGACTTGTCATTTTCCCCCTGCTCTGAAGTGCTAATGTGGTTCTTCATGGTGTTGGATGAAGTGATCCTTTGCTGGTGCATTTGTGGTAGTATCTGGTTGCAGATTCCACCTGCCACCACTGGGGGTCGGGAGCAAGAGCTGTGTTTTCTGATCCCACCTCATCTACTGGAATTTGTGCTGGGAGGGCTGCTCTGTGTTTGCGTGCTGGCCTCAGCCCCTTGGCACATCATGTACTTACGTGCAAGCGGGGCCTCTGTGCTCCACCAGTGTGTCGCTCTCATGCGGGACCACTGTGCTTGGCAGGGGACCAGCCTAGCTGGTGCGCTAAGTGGGAGAGAAGGCGTGCTTTCTTTCACACATGGGCTGGCTCTGCACTTGCAGGTGGCTTGGCTGAGCTGCTGTGCTTGGTGGGGGCTCCTTCACGGGGGCTGAGCCACTCCAGGGGAGTATTCCCGTGGATGGGGCTACCGTGGCACAGTGGTTGCTCCCACAGGCCAGGCTACAACTCTGAAAGTGTTAAAGCAGGCCAGGCTGCCCCTGCCTCCTCTTACAGTCACACCGGCTGCTGTATGAGGATCTGCGACCTAGATCACTGCTACTGGGGAGGGAGATGGGGAAGGGTGCGCTCACCTAGTTCCGCTGCCTCCTGGGGATGTATTATACCTGCCTTCAGAGGCATGGCTGCGTGGATCTCTCAGACATCCTGTTGTGCTGTGCCGGGAATCCTCTGCTGGTTAATGAATATCCATTTAGTTGTAACATAGAGGGGAGAGACAAAGGGAATGACTCACTCTGCCCATGATGCTGATGTCACTCTCCCCTCATTGCATTTTAAACAAACATTCCTCTCCTGCAACACTGCATCACTTATATTGTATTATAGGTAGGAGTATACATGTCTACCTAGATCGAGTTTCATGAGGGCACTTGCGTAGTTTATTGTGTTATCTCTTGTGTTTGCTTGGCGCATAGTAAGTGCCTAATAAATGTTTTTTTGAACAAATGTTAAGGTAAAATTTCAGATAAGTAAAGTCTCTCTTTGACATGGATTAATATGAGTGTGCTAAGTTTTGGCCTCTGATAATAACCACATTTGGGATATAGTTTTAAAAACCTCAATAAGAAAGGGACCTTCTAAAGGAAGAATTTTAGCTTACAGTCTGCCCTATTTTGGCATAGGGATTTTCTTTCTTTTCTTTTTTTTTTTGTGAGGAAGATCAGCCCTGAGCTAACATCCATGCTAATCCTCCTCTTTTTGCTGAGGAAGACCGGCTCTGAGCTAACATCTATTGCCAATCCTCCTCCTTTTTTTTTTTTGCCCCAAAGCCCCAGTAGATAGTTGTATGTCATAGCTGCACATCCTTCTAGTTGCTGTATGTGGGATGTGGCCTCAGCATCTGGAGAAGCGGTGCATCGGTGCACGCCCGGGATCCAAACCTGGGCTGCCAGCAGTGGAGCGCACGCACTTAACCACTAAGCCACGGGGCCGGCCCTGGCATAGGGCTTTTCTTTTGAATAATTTAGAAACCTCTGACATATTCTATTTAATTCTATACCATCATCTTTTAAAATTAGTAGCTTGTATTTGTGTGTGTGTGTGTGTGTGAGGAGATCAGCCCTGTGCTAACATCTGCCAATCCTCCTCTCTTTTTGCTGAGGAAGACTGGCTCTGGGCTAACATCTCTGCCCACCTTCCTCCACTTTATATGGGACGCTGCCACAGCATGGCTTGCCAAGCAATGCATCGGTGCACGCCTGGGATCCAAACCAGCGAACCTCGGGCTGCCGCAGCGAAGTGTGCGCACTTACCCGCTTGCGCCTCCAGGCCGGCCCCCTGGAATTTTTTTATTATGTTGAAAGGTCAGAAAATACAAGTATGCAAAAAGGAAATAATTTCTTGCACTCTCACCAACTGAAGACGTTTTTTATATGTTGATATGTTTCTTTTAGTTTTTTTATGCAGGTATACAGGTATTCCTATAAAATGGCACTGTACATATTACATTTTAATCTGTTTTATTCACTAGTTACATAGTTATAATATAAACGTTATATAAACCGTTATTCCTATATAATATTTTCAGTGGTTGATTTTTATTGTATGAATGCATAATAGTAATAAAAATAGGGGCTGGCCCCGTGACATAGTGGTTAAGTGCGCATGCTCCACTGCTGGTGGCCCGGGTTCGGATCCCGGGCACGCACCGATGCACCAATGCACCATGTTGTGGCAGCGTCCCATGTAAAGTGGAGGAAGATGGGGACGGATGTTAGCCCAGGGCCTGTATTCCTCAGCAGAAAGATGAGGATTGGCATGGATGTTAGCTCAGAGCTGATCTTCCTCACAAAATAAAAAAAATAAATAAAAATAATATTTGTTGACCAATTACTGTGTACCAGTGGGTATAGCACTAAGCATTTACATATGTTGACTCATTTAATCCTCATTTCAGTCCTTTGAGGTGAACCCAGCTATTGTTTCCATTTTAGAGATGAGGAAACTGAGGCACAGAGTATTTAAGTCTTTTGCCCAAGGTCACATAGCTAGTAAGTAGTAAAGCCAGGATTTAAGCTTGGATGATTTGGCTCCAGAGCCTGGGCTTTTAATTCAACCACTCCTCTTCTTGCTATTTTGGTTGTTCAAAGTTTGTGCTATTATAAATAGTACTGCAATAAACATCCTTGTGGCTCTATATTTTTTCTTCTTAAAACTATTTTGAGGGGTGAGGCAGTCATACATGCACAATAGTTTAAAAAGTTATCCAGTGAAAATAAAGTCTCCTTCACAAGTCAGTTCTCTTCCTTATAGGCTACCATGATTAATACTTTCTTGCTTATCTTTCCAGAGTCGGTCTTTGAATCTATAAACATATATAAACCCCCAACCTCTCTTTAAAACACAAATAGCAGCATATTCTAACACTTTTGCTGCCTGTTGCTGTTTTCTACTTAAGTGTATCTTGGTGAATCCTTCTGCATCAGAATACACACCTGCACCATGGCAGTTCTTTCCCCCTCACTTCTTTTTAACAAGTGCAGAGTACAGCATTTTATGGATGAGGATGTGGCACACAAATTAGGTAGATTACTTGAAGGTTTTATTTAAGACTTTGAAATGTTGCCATCAATTGCTGAAGAGAGGTCTGAGGGGAAGGAATTGAAGTTTTGGACAGGAGGGAGAAACGAGGAGGAGCCGTATTTTATGCCTTCATGTGGACTACTAGAAAGTGTAACTGTTTAAATGTCTCCAGAGTTGATCTGATCCACATATTGCCTCATTGTTTCTCTTTCGTGCTGGATATATGGATATATTTGATGTGTTTAAAAGATTAATTTTTGGACTGGTCCCGGGGCTTCCGCTTCGGCGGCCTGGGTTCGCGGGTTTGGATCCTGAATGTAGACCTTCACCACTTGTCAGCCATGCTGTGGCAGTGACCCACATACAAAATAGAGGAAGATTGGCACAGATGTTAGCTCAGGGTGAATCTTCCTCCACCAAACAAAATAAAGAGGAAGATTGGCAACAGATGTTAGGTCAGGGTGAATCTTCTTCAGCAAAAAAAAAAAAGATGAATTTTTTTTTGCAAGTTGTTATAATCTTAAATATATGGAAATGAGGATATACTATTACTGTGTTTTCTTTACTCTTTTTTTATTGTGGTAATGTACACATAACATAAAATTAACTGTCTTAACCATTTTTAAGTATACAGTTCAGTGGTATTAATACATTCATAATGTTGTGCAACCATCACCACCATTCATATCCATAGTTCTTTTCATCTTGAAAAACTGAAACTCCATACCCATTAAGCAGTAACTCCCCATTCTCTTCTCCCCACAGCCCCTGGCAGCCACCGTTCTATTTTCTATTTCTATGATTTTGACTACTCATATAGGTGGAATCATATAATATTTGTCTTTTTGTGACTGGCTCATTTCACTTAGCATAATGTCCTCAAGGTTCATCCATGTTGCAGTGTGTCAGAATTTCCTTCCTTTCTAAGGCTGGATAACATTCCATTGTGTATATATATCACATTTTGCTTATCCATTCATTCACTGATGGACATTTAGGTTGCTTCTACGTTTTAGCTATTGTAAATAATGCTGCTGTGAACATGGGTGTGCAAATATCTCTTTGAGATTTTGCTTTCAATTTTTTGGGGTATATACCCAGAAGTGGAATTGCTGGATCATATGGTATTCTATTTTATTTTTTCAAAGAATCACCATACTGTTTTTCATAGTGGCTGTACCATATTGTACTCCCACCAACAGTGTACAAGGGTTCTAATTTCTCCACATCCTTGCCAAAACTTGTTATTTTCTGTTTTTTTGATAGTAGCCATCCTAGTGGGTGTGAAGTGGTGTCTCATTGTAGTTTTGATTTGTATTTCCGTAATGATCAGTGATGTTGAGCATCTTTTCATGTGTTTATTGGCCATTTGTATATCCTTTTTGAAGAAATGTCTATCAAGACCTTTGCCTATTTTTGAATTGGGTTTTTGTTTTGTTGTTAAGTTTTAGAGTATTAATCCCTTATCAGATAAATGATTTGCAAATATTTTCTCCCATTCTCAGGTTACCTTTTTATTCTGTTGATATTGTCTTTTGATGCAGAAATTTTTTTGATTTTCATGAAGTCCAGTTTGTCTATTTTTTCTTTTGTTGACTTTAGTGTCTTATCCAAGAAATCATTGCCAAATCCAATGTCGTGCAGCTTTTGCCCTATGTATTCTTCTGAGAGTTTTATTGTTTTAGGTCTTACATTTAGGCCTTGATCTATTTTGGGTTAATTTTTCTAAATGGTGTTAGATAAGGGTCCACCTTCATTTATTTGCATGTGGATATCCATTTTTCCCAGCACAATTTGGTGAAAAGACTCTTTTCCCCATTGAATGTTCTTGATACCCTTGTCAAAAAATCATTTTTTTTTTGTTTTGTGAGGAAGATCAGCCCTGAGCTAACATCTGTGCCAATTCTCCTCTTTTTGCTGAGGAAGACCGGCTCTGAGCTAACATCTATTGCCAATCCTCCTCCTTTTTTTCCCCAAAGCCCCAGTAGATAGTTGTATGTCATAGTTGCACATCCTTCTTGTTGCTGCATGTGGGACACGGCCTCAGCATGGCCGGAGAAGCGGTGTGTCAGTGCACACCCGGGATCCAAACCCCGGGCCGCCAGTAGCAGAGCACGCGCACTTAACCGCTAAGCCATGGGGCCGGCCCTCAAAAAATCATTTGACCATATATATGAGGGTTTTTTTTCTAGGCTGTCTTTTCTATTCCATTGGTCTGTATATCTGCCTTTATGTCAGTACCACACTGTTTTGATTACTGTAGCTTTGTGGTAAGTTTTGAAATTAAAAAGTGTAAGTCCTCCATCTTTGTTCTTCCTTTTCAAGATTGTTTTGGTTATTTGGGGTCCACTGAGATCGCCTATGAATTTTAGGATGGTGTTTCCTATTTCTGCAAAAACATCATCAAGATTTTGATAGCGATTGCATTGAATCTGTAAATCACTTTGGGTAGTATTGACATCTTAACAATATTAAGTCTTCTGATCTAATGGGAATAATAGTACATTATTTTGGTTTTTATGAAGATTCAAGATAGTGTTCATAGCAAGAATCAAGCCACTGGTAAAATTAGTCCATCAATACCACCCTTCTAACTTTGATCGTTTGATTGAATAAAGTATTATTGACCCGTGATTAAATTATTAACCTTGTAGTGTGGTTTCTTCTTTTTCATGGTAGATATCCCAGAGGAGGAAGCCAGATATTGGACCTACAAATTGGAGCAAATCAATGCCTTGGGAGCTGATAATGAGGTAGGAACTGCCTTATTTGTAATATAAAGAAATGAGGAAAAATCTTTTTATAGGACACTTTATGGTTTGTCAAGGCAGTGACCCAGAAGCATGTTGAAGAATGAAAGAATTTAAACTGCATTAAAGAAAAAAGCAGCTAGAAGATGGCCTGACATTTCGTTAGAAGGATTTATCTTCCACTTTTCCTGTTCCCATTGTCTCCCAGAAGTCGCTGAATTAGCACTAGTCTGGCTCTAGACTGTTGGGGAAGGAGCTTTTACTGGAAAAACTGTCCTCTTGTTACACAGATGAGCAGAGGCATTTCTTCTGCTTCTTTCCAGATGTTTGGATATATATCCTTATTTGTATACTCTTTTTAGGGATGTTTAGACTATTGCATTGCTTAGTTCTGCTGTCCTAACTTATCTCCAGAGATGAGTCTGGTGCACAGAAGAGAACACAATCAACTCAATCTGGACTATCAGGAACAGGGAAGGTTTTTGTTATTGGTGGTGGAGGGAAAAGATAAGTTTTTTTACTTTTGGATATGTTTGGCTATTAGAAAATTGGTCTGATTATAGGATAGAGTTGGGAGTGCCAGGGGATATTTCAGTGGAAATGTCTGGTAAGCAACTTGATGAAAGAATCTGAAGCTCAGGGTTGGATGGGGTGGCGAGATATAGGCATAGAGTTTGAATTCATCAACATACTGGAAGCATTTGAAGTCATAGGAATAGAAGAGCTCGCTCAGGTGGAGTAGGTAGAATGAGTATTGAAGAAGAAAAAGGACAGTACGTTGGGAAACATCAAAGGTAGGATGTGAAGAAACAAAAGAGAATGAGCCAGAGCTGCCTGAAAGAGAGGAAAACCAGAAAAAGGGTCATGGAACAAAGAAAAAAGAGTTTTAAGGCAGAAATTCTCTATAGTATCAGATGTTACTGAGAACAAAGAAGAGTAATGAAACGGAGCCTTTGGATTTGGCAGTTTATGACCACTATGCAGGAAGCCAGAATGAAATGGTTTGATGAGAAGTGTTAGTTCCTAGGGCTGCTGTGACAAAGTACCACAAACTGGGTGGTTACAACCACAGAGATTTATTCTCTCACAGTTCTGCAGGCTGGAATTCTGAAATCAAGGTGTTGGCAGGGTCACTTCCTTCTGGAGACTCTGAGGAAGAAACTGTTCCATGCCTCTTTTCTACCTTCTGGTGGTTCCCAGCAGTCCTTGCCATTCCTTGGCTTGTGCACACATCATTCCAATCTCTGCCTCCATTATCACATGCCTCCTTGTGTCTGTCTGTCCCCACAATATATTCTCTTCTCTTTGTGTGTCTGTGTCCAAATTTCCACTCATCTTGTCAGGACACCAGTCATTGGATTAATTTAAGACTAATTTAAGATTGCAGTGACCCTGTTTACAAAGATCACATTCACAGGTACTGGGGATTAGGACTTGAACATATCTTTTTTTTTTTTTTTGGTGAGCAAGACTGGCCCTGAGCTAACATCTCTTGCCAATCCTCCTGTTTTTTGCTGAGGAAGATTTGCCCTGAGCTAACACCTGTGCCCATCTTCCTCCATTTTATATGTGGGATGCTGCCACAGCATGAACATATCTTTTTGAGGGACACAATTCAACCCACAATGAGTTAAATAAAAGATGGATAAATGGAATTTGGGACAAGTGCAAATACTCCTTTCGGAGTTTTCCCTTACCTCATCTGATTACTTACTTAGTAGGCTTTGTATTATTAAACTCATAACTCGTCTCATACCCAAGCCAACACCCCAACTTTTCTTCTTTGTTGAAAGCCCCAGTATTTCTCCCCCCATTGATAAATGCCAAAATCCACTCTAGCCTTGCATCTACTTTACCTTTCGTGTTTTTTTCCCCAAAGCCTGGCTATGCAGTGGTATATAGCTTTCCAAACTCCCATCTTTATTTTCCTAGTAAAGAAACACATTGTGCTTTTGATTTTACAGGCTTTACTGTGTGTCACTATGCAGAATCACATGAAGGGATTAAAACAATAAAAAACTAAATGTAACTTAGGCAAATATTGCAGAATTTTACAAGTTCTAAAAATGATGCTTCTTGGTCTGTGGTTCTCAACTCCCTCTGAAATATTTGCTTTCTGTTTATATTCTAGGGTATGGAGCTCCCCCTTCTTTCATCCCTTCCTATACCATCCTGTAGTTTTTTTTTAAACAGCTTTATTGAAATATAATTCACTTGCCACACAGTTCACACATTTAAAGTGTACAATTAAGCGGCTTTTAGTATGTTCACTGAATTGTATATCCATCACCACAATTAATTTTAGAACATTTTCATTACCCCATAAAGAAACCTTGTGCACTTAGCCTTCGCACTCCAATCCCCTCATCTTCTTTAGTCCTAGACTGTCACTCAGCTGCTTTCTCTCTCTATACATTGGCTTTTTCTGGACATTTCGTATAAATGGAATTATACAATATGTGGTCCTTTATGACTGTCTTCTTTCACTTAGCATAGTATTTTCAGAGTTTATTCTATGTTGTAGTATATCTATACTTCTTTTTTTTAAATTTCTGAATAATATTCCATTGTGTGGCTATACTGTGTTTTATTTACCCATTTATCAGTTGATGGACAGTTGGATTGTTTCTACTTTTTGCCTATTATGGATAATGCTGCTATGAACATTCATATTCAAGTTGTTTGGGCATGTTTTCAATTCTCTGGGATATATACCTGGGAATAGAGTTGCTGAATCAGATGGTAACTATGTTTAACTGTTTTAGAAACTTCCAGACTGTTTTCCAAAGTGACTGCACCACTTTACATTTCCACCAGCAATGTATTAGGGTTCCAGTGTCTCAACATCTTTGTCAACACTTGTTGTTGTCTGTCTTTTTGATTATAGGCATCCTGGTGGGTATGAGGTGGTACCTCATTGTGATTACCACTTTGTTTAATAACTATTTTATTATCGAAATTTTTGAACATGTAAAGTATACAGAATTACTCTTCCCTCTTTTTATGCTGGAGTATTTTAAGCCCAATCCCAGACATCATCTTGTCTCACCCATAAATACATAAATACATTGGTATACATTTTTAACAGATAATGCCTTAAAAAAATAACCACAATGCCCTTAACACATCAAATTTAACAAGTTCTTTTTTTTATTTTTTATTTATTTATTTTTTTGTGAGGAAGATCGGCCCTGAGCTAACATCTGCCAATCCTCCTCTTTTTGCTGAGAAAGACTGGCCCTGGGCTAACCTCCGTGCCCATCTTCCTCTGCTTTATATGGGACGCCGCCACAGCATGGCCTGCCAAGCAGTGCGTCGGTGCGTGCCTGGGATCCGAACTGGCGAACCCCGGGCCGCTGCAGCAGAGCGCGCGCACTTAACTGCTTGCACCACCAGGCCGGCCCCAAATTTAACAATAATTTCTTAATGTCATGTAATGCCTAGTGTGAGTTCAAATTTCCTTTGTTGTCTCAAAGATGTCTTTTCACAATTGCTTTGTTCAATCCAAGATCCAAACAAGTTGTTCATATTTGGTTATTATGTCTCTTAAATCATTTTTTTTGTATAACTGTTTCCCTTTCCCTCATTTGTTTTATAGAATTCTGCACATTCTGGATTTGGCTGATTATATCCCCAAGGTTTCATTTACCATGTTCTTCTAACCCTCTTACTTCCTTTAAACTGGATATTGTATCTAATCATCTGAGGATTAGATTGACATTTAGATTGAAGTTTATTATTTTTTTTTTGGCAGGCAGATGGTGTCTTAACTCACTTCTAGTTATGTTAAAATTCAACAGTGGATTCAAGTGATGTCAGCCTGTTTCATCCATTATAAAGTTTTCCCACCAGCCTTTCACCCAATGGATTTAGCAGCAAATAATAATTATTTTATAAAAGCATGCAAAATGATGATTTTCTAATTATATTACCCCTTCAACATTTATTTGCTATGATTTGTCTATAAAAAAAGAACTTTTTAATAAAGTCTTTAATGAGGACTTTGTAATAAAGTCTATACAAGGAAAACATTCTCTTTATCCATTTTCAAACTAATGAGCTGTTGTCTAAGCAGCTTCTCAAGGCGACCAATGAGTTTTCTTTTTTTAGTGGTGTATCATTATGAATTTATGGATTTTGAAATACTTAATGTGTTTCAATCCATTGCAGTCATTATTCTGTTTGATAATAAAATCATCTCATCTTTGGTTAGTGGGAGTTTCTTCAAATTGGCTTCTGTGTCCTTATTTCCTTTTTTTGTGTTTTTATCATGAAAAATTTAAAGCAGACATAAAAATAGAGGGAATGGTAAAATGAAGCCTGTACACTTATCTCCAAGATACAATAATTATCAAGATTTTGTCATACTTGCTGTAAAATCATTTTAAAAAGACAATGTAGAGTCTTATCTTTTTATTCTTCGGTGTGTAACAGTTCCCGTACATAGCAACTTCTTGGTTCCAGAAACACTGAGTCAAGACTGGCTTGGGGGTCTACCACTTCACCAAGTTGGGTTGTACTACCATTTATTAATTTGGTTTTCACTATTACAAATGCATGCTGTAGTGAACATCCCTGAGCCTGTTTCTCTATACTTATGTATGAGAGATTCTCTGGGTATATACCTGGAAGTACAGTTGCTTGGTTGTGGGATATGCTCTGTTCAACCTTACTAGATATTGTTAAATTGCTCTAAATTAATTGTACCAATTTATATTCCCATTTTCCTGCTTTTCTTTATCCTTACTGATACTTGATATTACCACATTTAGAATTTTTGCTACTCTAATGAGTTTAGAGCATTATTGTTTTAATTTGCATTTTTCTGTTTATTAGTGACATTCATTCAATAGTTTATTCACCAAATAATGAATTGTGCACTATGTACCAGGCACTGTTCCAGGTGCTTGGTAAACATCGGAGATTAAACAAAGATCCTGTCCTTATGGATCAAATAGGAGGAGACAGACAATAAGCAGGAAACGTAATAAATATAGTAAATGTTAGAAGATGAGAAATGCTGTCAGGGGAAAACCTATTTTTCTCCATGCAGGTTTTACACTTATTTTGTTAGATTTATTCCTAATCCTTTTGTGAATGGTACATTTAAAAATTACATTTTCTAATAGGTCATTGCTATTATAAGGCAGTGCTTTGCCGCTCATTTTTTTTTTAGTACTGATCTTATTCAGCTACTCTTATTAGTTCTACTAGTTTAGAGATTCCCTTAGAGTTTTCTGTGTAACTAGTTTTTGCATCTTTGCATAATAACAGCTTTTATCTCTTTCCAATCCTTATGTTTTATTTTTTTAAGTGTTTTAATTTTTTATACATATATTTTTATTAACAGACTTTAGTTTTTAGAGCAATTGTGGATTTACAGAAATAGTGAGCAGGTAATGCAGGGAGTTTCCTTATCACCTCTTCTCTGCCCCCTCCCCATAGTTTCTCCTATAATTAACATCTTACCTCAGTGTGGTATATTTGTTACAATTAATGAACCAACACTGATATATTATTAATTAAAAAGTTAGTGTTTTATTATTTTGTTTTTATTATATTTATATTTTATTAACTAAAAAATAAAACCAGAAATCCATAGTTTTTTCAAATTTGCTTAGTTTTTACCTCATGCCCTTTTTCTGTTCCAGGATCCCACCTGGGACACTGTGTCACATTCAGTTGTCATGTCTCCTTAGGCTCCTCTTGGCTGTGACCTTTTCTCAGACAGTTCTTGTTTTTGATGGCCCCTTATTTTAAAATATTCATTGCATAAAACATCCAGTATAATTTTTAGTACTTGGAGTGAAAGTGAGGATTTCCTGACTATAAGGGGAGTGCTTCATAAGTCTTAAAGTTTGGTGTTTGCTATAGATTTTGATAGATACTATATCAGATGAAGGAAATTCTATTTTCTTCCTGATTTTCTAAGAATTTTTGTCATGAAAAAATAAGGAATTTTATCAAGGCTTTTTCTGCATCTATTGGATCACATAGTTTTTCTCCCTTTAATCTGTTTATTGTGGTGAATTACATGAATAGATTTTCAGGTATTGAACTATCCTTGCATTTAAAAGCACACCTGGTCATAATGTATGGACATTTATATATCAACATACATATATATGCACACATATGCATACATATTCCCATATAAATATTACAGCACTTATTTACGATGGATAAATAATATGATATGATGGATTTGGCTTAGTAATCTGTTTAGGATTTTTGCATTTATGTTCATAAATGAGGTTGGCTTGTATTTTTCCTTTCTTATACTAGTTTTTCCTGTTTTGTTGTACATAGGTATTATAGATTTTTTTCCTTAGCTCTCTTAATATTATTAATTAGGCTTTAGTTGGTCTTCAGTTTTCTGCTTTGGGCCTGGAAGAGATTCATTAAATATGTCTTCCAAAAATATCTACTCTCATCTCAAGTCTGAATTCTTCTAGTTTAATACTTAAAGTTTTAGGATTTCTTCACTGTTATACCTATGTACTGCCTACCAAAATCATTATTTATAACGGTTATTATTTATAACCAAATCCCTTTGGAGTGGGTTGCTTAACCTTTAAGAAGTTTTGAACATTTTTATGATTGGCAGTTTTCCTAATACTATCATTATCATTTAAATTGTGCTTAACTTCTGATTATTCCTTGTTGAATGTAGTAATAGCAGTATCTACCTCTGATATTTCCATCATAGTTTATTGCTTATAAAGTACTTTACATATAAAGTATATTTATATGCAAAAAGTGTTTTGTGTTTTGGATCGAACCACTTGAAATGCCCTTCATCACTCACACTCCTGTGTAAGCCATCATCAACTTTTGTCTAGATTATTGCAATAGTTAGTCTGTTTCCCCTCTTGTTCCCTACAGTTTGTCTCATGCAGCAGCCAGAGTGATTTTTAAAGTGTAATAAAATCATATCCCTCTAGTGTTTAAAACTCTAAGTGGTTTCACAATACATTAGAATAAAATCCAGGGGCCGGCCCGGTGGCGTAGTGGTTACGTTCGTGAGCTCCGCTTCGGCAGCCCAGGGTTCGCAGGTCAGATCCTGGGCACAGACCTACTCACCGTTTATCAAGCCATGCTGTGGCAGGCATCCCATATATAAAGTAGAGGAAGATGGGCACGAATGTTAGCTCAGGGCTAATCTTCCTCAGCAAAAAGAGGAGGATGGGCAACGGATGTTAGCTCAGGGCTAATCGATGTTAGCTCAGGGCTAATGTTCCTCACCAAAAAAAAAAGAATAAAGTCCAAACTCCTTACCATGATATGCAAACTCTACTCCCTCAGTGCCTAGAACAAGGCCTTGCGCATATAGGTACTCATGAAATATCTGCTGAATGAATGACTCTTTCATTGGCTGTGTTAGAGAAGCTCTGACTTGCCAAGGCTCTCCTAGCTTATGATAAGTGGCAGAGTCAGGATGTGAACTCCAGTCTCGTATTTGCAAGTTGTTAGACCATGTTATGTTTTTCTAATTCTCCAATGGGCTCTGAATCAAACTATTTTATCTTCCAGACTCTATGTACTTGTATTAACTTGTTTATTCCTTTCTCTTCTTGTTTTGCCTTTCCAAATCCTGCCCATCCTTAAGACTTGTACTTAATTCTTCTCCCTTTTATAGAACTTTTTTTTTAATGGCTTCAGCACTCTGTTTCTTGGTGGTGATGGTGCTTGGTTGAGTTGGGAAGGCTAGAATATAAATGGGAAGGGGACTCTACTAGGCACCAGATGTTGCATTACATGTGTGGGGGAAGAGAGAGAATCCCCCTCTGCCCTTTCCCTTAAGGTTCTTATGGCTGGCCAAATAATTAACAAGACAGGTTAGCAGGAGAAAATAATACCAAGTTTAATAACATATACATGGGAGAAACCAGGGACACTGCATTTCTCAACACAATAGCAGAAGTTCTCGTCTTAAATACCATCTTCAGCTAAAGACAAAGGAGGATGTTGGGGGTGGGGGGAGTCAGTTACAGGAGATCACCACTAAAGCACAGTAAACAAGAGTAAGGTTATTATGCAGATTTAAGGCCTCACCTTCCACATTGATAAGTTTCTAGAAATGAGGTCATCCCCCCTCTTCCCAATACAGAGAGGGAGATACCTTTACAAATGGAGATTTCCCTTATAAGTGTAAATGTTTGTCTGGCAACTCCTTGCAGGGCAATCTAGAGAATGTGGCCAGAGAGACAGAATTTTTGATAAGATGGGCTTGTTGGTGTCTTTCCTGTTGTAACATCTATTTTACGTTATATTACAGCCATCAGATAGTAACTCCTTCCTGGAACAGATCTTCTATGTCAAATTCTTTAGGCAGTTAGTGGGGGAGGTCAAATGTCCGTCAGAGAAAACAATCAAGGTAAAGAGATATATTTCAGGGTGGCCAAATCTTGATCTCCCACACATGCTTAAATAAGTAATGTCATTTACTTCCCACATGACCTTGTGAGGGAAGAAGCACTATTACTTTTTTAAAGATGAGAAAACTCAAGTCTCAGAGAGGTTTTCAGTTCCACCACCCAAAAGGGGAAATCTATACATTATTTACAGGAAAACTTAGAGGAATGAGTTTTCTAAGTCCTCTAAGGCTCGTATAAGGCTTCTAAGGCTAAGCCTTCTACAGCTGCCTGGCAGAGCTGGAAGGATGCCCAGGTGCCTGTGGTCGGAACAGCCTCTCTGCTCTGTTACTTTAGCCTGTGGCCCTGTGTCAGTGCCGTATCTGATAGTCTGGCCTGTATGTCAGGTTCACACAGGGAAATCAGCAGCAGGATGATCTGTTTCTGTTCAATAAAAATTTGACTCCAAACACTAAACCTTTTTACAGGTAGCTGTGATTTTTTTTCCCTCTTTGCCTGGGCCTCTTATTATGTGTTTTTTTTCTCCTTTCTTCTTCTAGTATTCTATTCAAGAAGAAAGCCAGAGGAAGCCATTGCCCACTGCTGCTGCCCAGTGTTGTAAGTGAGCAACTTGTCTCTGAATCTCTCAATAATCACAGCTTTCTGTCAGTTCTCCAAATGTGGCTTATTTTGAGTTAGGAAGGGTGGAGATGTGGTGTGTGTAAACAGAAGATATTCCAGAAGCACACTCATTCAGGCCTGTACTTCCAATGCTGTCTGCCCATTAGCTTTAGGAAGAGGTCTTCTGGTTTTGTGTGGCTGTAGGCTGGGCAATGGGGCGCATCTTTTTTCTCCATTTGCTAGCTTCTACCCCTGGAGGAATGATTTCTCCCACTTTCTCCCCATTTACCTGTTATTATTCTTGAAGGCTCAGTTTAAATGTGACCACCTTGGGAAATCTTCCTGCTGTTTCCTCCTTCCCCAAGTCAAGTTTAGGTGTCTCTCCTCTACTTCCATAGTACCCTGAGCATACATCATCGTATAACCTATCATATATGATAATCTATGTATATTTCTTTGATAAGAACATGAAGTTTTTAAAGTCATAGACATTGTTCTATTTTGTATTCCTAGCATCTGGCTCAATACGTGATACATAGTATAGTAAGTTTCAGTAATGTTTGATAAATGATTAACTGGGTGAGAGAACTTGTCATTTCTTCTGAGATTAATTTATCCAGATCACACGAGTTCCTTCTTGAAATGAGCCATGCATTGTTTGCTACCTTCTCAGTTTCTCTCAAAACAGTTTGAGGAGGCACTAAAGGATTGACTCAGAGCCTATTCTCTTTCACTTTTTCAACCTGTGGAGTGTGCATATGTGTTGTGCTGTGATTATTTTATATTGCCTTAGTTTTTCTGAATCAAACGCCAGACTTATCAACTGCAAGTTAAGGGCTGGTGATGGTGGCAGTAGTTACTACAGTAATGCTAGTAATAATAAGAATCATAGCAGCTAACATATTTTGAGGTCTTACTGTATGCCAGATGCTACTCTAAGGGCAAAATGTACTAACTTATTTAATCTTCACAGCAACCCTAAGACATAGATTTTGCTATTGTCTTCATTTTTCAGATAAGGAAACTGAGGCATAGAGAAATTGAGGAATTTTCCACAAATCACATAGGCAGTAAGTGGTGAAGTAAATATTCAGACACAGACAACCTGACTCTATAGCCCATGCCTTGAACATGTTATACTGCTTCTTTCATGTTCTTTCTCTGAAGGAAAACTTCCATTCATGGTTTATAGATCCATTGGTTGTCTTCCATTCTAATGCTACTTTCCTGATAAAAGTAAGACCAGTAGCAGAGGTCCTCATTTTTTTTTTTTTAATTTAAAGAAAACCTGCTATTTTTCATATGATTTATTACTAACTTTTTTTTTTTTTTTCATTTAGGACCTAGAATTTATCAAACATTTAGAGTCATAGGAGACCAAAAGAATCTGAATTGAAGACGAGGTTGTGAATTAAAGTTTATAGGTCCTTTTCAAAACTCACTGTAATGAGCTAATTTTAACCTTTTTAATCTTTTAAACCTTTTTCTAGGACTGCTAGTGAGAAGTAAAATGGAATGATTGAGATTTCACTTCTCATTCCTTTCTGGGCCCATTTGATGAAATGCAGTTGAAGTGATTAAAGAGCAAATGCCAAGAGGGCAGGAGGAAATAAAAGGTCATAAATAATCAGCAAGTTTATTAATTTTCATACATTTTTCATGTTTACTAGCTAATTTATTTTTCTATAAATAGTCTGTTCGTATCTTTTGACTGCTCCCTCATATATATATATATATTTTAATTATTTTATGTGTGTGTGAGGAAGATCAGCCCTGAGCTAACATCTGCCAATCCTCCTCTTTCTTTTTTTTTCTTTTTTTTTTTGCTGAGGAAGACTGGCCCTGGGCTAACATCCGTGCCCATCTTCCTCCACTTTATATGGGATGCCACTGCAGCATGGCTTGATAAGCGGTGTGTCGGTGTACGCCCAGGATCTGAACCGGCGAACCCTGGGCTGCCGCAGCAGAGCGCGCGCACTTAACCGCTTGCGCCACTGGGCCCACCCCTATATTTTTATTTTGAAAAATTTTAAGCTTATAGAAAAGTTGAAAGAACTGTACAATGAGCACCTATTTACCCTTTACTGGATTCAACGATTAACATTTTGCCACATTTGCTCCTCCACCTCCCCCTTTTTCCCTCCTCAGCACCTCTCTCTTATATCTCTGTCTCTATATGCACATACACAAAAATACACACAACATATTTTCTGGATCATTTGAATATAAGCTTCAGACTTCATGACACATTGGCATGTATCTCCTGAGAGCTGGGACAGTCTACATAACCAAAATACCATTATCAGAATCAAGAAATTTAACATTGATACAATAATGTTATCTAATATGCAGTCTATACTGAGAATTCCCCAGTTGTCCCCCAAATATTTTTATAGCTATTCCCTCCCCATTGCATGATCTAATCAAGAATCACATTTTATTTGGTTGTCCTGACTCTTTAATCTCCTTTATTCAAAAAAAAAAAATCCTTATCCTTTTTGGGTCGTTTATGACACTGGTATTTTTTTTTCCAATTAGAAAACTATTTTATTATAATTGAAATGTCTAGTGCAGATGGGAGTATAGATTAATTAGTACAGGTTTCTGGGAAGCGGTTTGGCAATATGTACCAAGAGCCTTTAAAATATTCATAGCCTTTGATTCAGCAATTGAATTTCTGGAAATTTATCCTAAGTAATCAAGAAGCAGACAAAAATATTGTGCAAAGATGTTCATTGCAAAATTATTTATATAGCAAAATTTGAAAATGACTTAATAGTTAAGCAACAGTAAATGGTAATAGTCATAAGATGGAATATGCATTTTTATTTAAAATTATGCTTTGAATAATGAGGGGAATTTTCATGAAATTTTAAGTTAAAACTATACAAAACTCTCTCTCTGTGTATATGTGTGTATGTGTATATGTAAATACATGTATAATTTAGGACTTATCGCTATGGACTGAATTGTATACTCCCCGAATTCATACCTTGAAGCCCTAGCCCCCAAGTTGACTATATTTAGATAGGGTCTGTAAGGAGTTGATAAAGGTTAAAGGAGATCATAAGAATGAAGCCCTAATCTAATAGGGCTGGTGCCCTTATAAGAAGAGAAAGAGACAACAGAGCTCTCTATGTGAGGACATAGCAAAAAAGTGGCCATCTGCAAGCCAGGAAGAGAACCTTCACCAGGAACTGAATTGGCCAGCACCTTGATCTTGGACTTCCCAGCCTCTAAAACTGTAGGATACAAATGTCTGTTGTTTAATCCACCCAGTCTATGGTATTTTGTTATGGTAGCTTGAGCAGACTAATACAGATTTTGGTACTGAGAGGTGGGGTTATGACTGTGGGCCCTCCAGGACCAGTTCAACTGACCCCATCTTTTATCAACAGAGTTGCCTTTCAAGGGGCCAGCCCTGTGGCCTAGTGGTTAAGTACAACGTGCTCCACTTTGGCGGCCCGGGTTCAGTTCCTGCGTAGAGACCTACACCACTCGTCGGCAGCCATGCTGTGGTGGCAACCCACATACAAAATAGAAGATTGGCATGGATGTTAGCCCAGGGCGAATCTTCCTCAGCAAAAAAACAAGTTGCCTTTCAGAAAATTTGTGAAGTCACATAGCCAGAGCATGTACAAAAGAAGAAATCTTGACCTGAAACGACCACAGAACCGAAGATTCTCTTCCCTATGGAACCAAGGGACTGGGGTGTGACCAGAACTTAAAAGTCGAACTATTATCAGAAGTGAGGGGTCCCTCATTCAGGAGGATCCAGTGTTAAAATTCCTTCCACAGCTCATTGTAAATGTTTAGAACCCTGTCATAAATGTTTAAAGAAGCCCATCAATCAAAACCTGTCCTGCCAGCATTTCCATGTGCCAGCCTGTTCTCCCTAACCTCTTAAATTTAGCCCTGAATCCTGAATCAGGGAGGCAGATCTGAGGGCACATGCCCCCTGTCTCCCTGCAGTTGGATCTCGCAGAATAAAGCTAATCTCTTTTCCCAAAGGCTGATGCCGTAATTAATTGGCTTGTTTATGTGCATTGGGCAAGAGAACCCCAATTTTGTGTGGTAACAGGGTGCTGCTATAACAAATACCTAAAAATGTGGAAGTGGCTTTGGAACTGGGTAATGGGTAAAGGCTGGAAGAATTTTGAGGTGCATGCTAGAAAAAGCCAAGATTGCTGTAAAGGGACTGTTGGCAGAAATATGGATGTTAAAGACCGTTCTGGAAAAGTCTCAGATGGAAATGAGGAACAGTTTATTGGAAACTGGAGGAAGAGCAATCCTTGTTATAAAGTGGCAGTGAACTTGGCTGAATTTTTCAAGTGTTTTGTGAAAGATAGAATTTGCAAACGATCAAATTAGATATTTATTTAGCAGGGGAGATTTCTAATCAAAGTACTGAAGGTGTGGCTTGGGTCTTCCTTACTGCTTATAATGAAATGTGAGAGAAGAGAGTTTAAGAAGGAATTGTTAAGCAAAAAGGAACCAGAACTTGGAGATTTGGAAAATTCTTAGCCTGTCCATATTGTAAAAAGTGAGAAAGCTCATCCTGAAGAGAACACTAAAGAGATCATGGGTACAACTCATGGACTTAATCAGCCATCTCAGCAGAAGCCAGGAATAGAGATGGGATTATATGAGCAGAGACATTGCCAGTTTCAACTAAAGGGGACAGAGAAAGAGGGCCAGAATGAGGGAAGGCTGTTGGACTTCTTGGATTCTACAGGACTGGGCCATAGAGTTATTTGGGTGTAAATGTGTGCTGTTTTTTAGGAAAGGGAAGAATGACCCGGAAGGTGATTCAGTGACTGTCAGGGCTGCCACTCCCAGGACAGACCCACAGGGCAAGGCTGTATCCTTCTGTTTCAGAGGGAGGCCACTGCAGAGAGCCATGGGAGCAGGGCCACCCTGCAGAGCTGTGGGGGTGACGTTTCCACCCCAGTGTGCCTGGAACGTGGGACATTGAACCACAGAGAATTTTTCTCCAGCCTTAAGATCTAATGGAATTTGCCTCACTAGCTTTTGGACTTGCTTCTGACCTGTCACCTCTTCCTTCTTTCCTGTTTCTGCCTTGTGGAATGGGAATATCTCTCTGAAATGCTTGTCCCACCTTTGTATTTTGGAAGCACATAACTTGTCTGGTTTCACAAGTTCATAGCTGGAGAGGAATTTTGCTCAGGATGAATCATACATGAAGTCTAACTTATAACTGATTTAGTTGATATTTGAATGAGACTTTGGACTCTACACTTTAGAGTTAATACTGGAGTGAGTTAAGACTTTGGGGCTGATGGGATGGAATGAATGTATTTTGCATGCAATAAGGACTTGAATTTTCGGGAGCCAAAGGCAGAATGCTATGGGCTCAATTGTGTCTCCCTAAAACTCATATGTTGAAGCCTTAGCCTCTGCAATGTGATTGTATTTGATAATAGAGCCTGTGAGGAGGTATTAAAGGTAAATGAGGTCATAAGGGTGGGACCCTAATCTGATAGGGCTGGTGCCCTTTTAAAAAGAGGAAGAGACACCAGAGCTCTCTCTGCTGTATGAGAGAAGGTGGTGATTTGCAAGCTAGGAAGAGAGCTCTCATCAGAAACCAAACCCTGCCAGAACCTTGATCTTTGACTTTTCAGCCTCCAGAGACTGTGAGAAAATAAATTTCTGTTGTTTAAGCCACCCAGTCTATAGTATTTTGTTGTGGCAGCCTGAGCAGACTAATACACTTATGTAAATATATCTATACAATTAGGGGAAAAATATCTGGAAAAAGAAGCACCAAAATATTAACCAAATTTGTCTCTGGTATGTGGGATTATGACTTTTTTTTTAATTGATGTCTTCATAGTTTATAACATTATGAAATTTTGGCTGTACATTATTGTTTGTCAGTCACCATATAAATGCCTCCCTTCACCCCTTGTGTCACCCCCCAACCCCCTTGCCCCTGGTGACCACCAAACAGTGTTCTTTGTCCGTGTATTGGTTTATATTCCACATATGAGTGAAATCATGCACTGTTTGTCTTTCTCTCTCTGGCTTATTTCACTTAACATAATACGCTCCAGGTCAACCCATGTTGTTGCAAATGGGATGATTTTGTCTTTTTTTATGGCTGAGTAGTATTCCATGATATATATATACCACACCTTCTTTATCCAATCATCAGTCGAGGGACACTTGGGTTGCTTCCACTTCTTGGCTATAGTGAATAATGCTGCAATGAACATAGGGATGCATAAGCCTCTTTGGATTGTTGATTTCAGGTTCATTGGATAGATTCCCAGTAGTGGGATAGCTGGATCATAGGGTATTTCTATTAATTTTTTGAGGAATCTCCATACTGTTTTCCGTAGAGGCTGTACCAGTTTGCATTCCCACCAGCAGTAAATGAGGGTTCCTGTTTCTCCACAACCTCTCCAACATTTGTTGCTTTTTGTCTTGGTGATTGTAGCCATTCTAATGCATGTAAGGTGATATCTTAGTGTAGTTTTGATTTACATTTCTCTGATGATTAGTAATGTTGAACATCTTTTCATATGCCTATTGGCCATCTGTATGTCTTCTTTGGAGAAGTGTCTGTTCATTTCCTCTGCCCATGTTTGGATCAGGTTGTTTGTTTTTTTGTTGTTCAGTTGTGTGAGTTCTTTATATATTATGGAAATTAACCCCTTGTTGGATATATGATTTGCAAATATTTTCTCCCAGCTCGTGGGTTGCCTATTCATTTTGATCCTGGTTTCATTTGCCTTATAGAAGCTCTTTAATCTGATGAAGTCCCATTTGTTTATTTTTTCTTTAGTTTCCCTTGTCTGAGTAGGCATGGTATCCAAAAAAATTCCTTTATGACCATTGTCAAATAGTGTATTGCCTATATTTTCTTCTAGGAGTTTTATAGTTTCAGGTCTCACTTTCAGGTCTTTGATCCATTTTGAGTTAATTTTTGTGAATGGCGAAAGCAGATGGTCTACTTTCATTCTTTTGCATGTGGCTGTCCAGTTTTCCCAGCACCATTTACTGAAGAGACTTTCCTTTCTCCATTGTATGTTCTTAGCTCCTCTGTCAAAGATTAGCTGTCCATCGGTGTGTGGTTTTATTTCTGGGCTTTCAGTTCTGTTCCATTGATCTGTGTGTCTGTTTTTGTACCAGTACCATGCTGTTTTGATTACTGTTGTTTTGTAGTATGCTTTGAAGTCAAGGATTGTGATGCCTCCAGCTTTGTTCTTTTTTTTTTTTTTTTATAATTTTATTGATTTATTTTTTCCCCCAAAGCCCCA
Organism: Ceratotherium simum simum; assembly: GCF_057802395.1. Classification (NCBI taxonomy): domain Eukaryota; kingdom Metazoa; phylum Chordata; class Mammalia; order Perissodactyla; family Rhinocerotidae; genus Ceratotherium; species Ceratotherium simum. Next base: position 40,657,765 of record NC_141928.1, on the reverse strand, counting down.
GTAGATAGTTGTATGTCATAGTTGCACATCCTTCTGGTTGCTGTATGTGGGACGCGGCCTCAGCATGGCGGGAGAAGCGGTGCGTCGGTGCGCACCTGGGATCCGAACCCGGGCTGCCAGCAGCAGAGAGCACGCACTTAACCGCTAAGCCACGGGGCCGGCCCTCCAGCTTTGTTCTTTTTCCTCAGGATTGCTGTAGCTATTTGGGGTCTTTTGTTGCCCCATATGAATTTTAGTATTCTTCGTTCTATTTCCGTGCAGAATGTCTTTGGGATTCTGATGGAGATTGCATCGAATCTGTAGATTGCTTTAGGTGATATAGACATTTTAACTATATTTATTCATCCAATGCATGTGCATGGGATATCTTTCCATTTCTTTATGTCATCATCGATTTCTTTCAATAATGTCTTGTAGTTTTCATTGTATAGGTCTTTCACCTCCTTGGTTAGATTTATTCCTAGATATTTTATTCTTTTTGTCATGATTATAAATGGAATTATCTTTTTGAGTTCTCTTTCTGTTAGTTCGTTATTAGTATACAGAAATGCAACTGACTTTTGTAAGTTGATTTTGTACCCAGCAACTTGGCTGTAGTTGTTGATTATTTCTAATAGTTTTCCAATGGATTCTTTAGGGTTTTCAATATATAAAATCAAGTCATCTGCAAACAGTGAGAGTTTCACTTCTTTGTTGCTTATTCAGATTCCTTTTATTCCTTTTTCTTGCCTAATTGCTCTGGCCATAACCTCCAGTACTGTGTTGAATAAGAGTGGCGAGAGTGGGCACCCTTATCTTGTTCCTGTTCTTACAGGGATGGCTTTCAGTTTTTCCCTGTTGTGTATGATGTTGGCTGTAGGTTTGTCATGTATGGCCTTTATTATGTTGAGGTACTTTCCTTCTATACCCATTTTGTTGAGAGTTTTTATCATAAATGGATGTTGGATTTTGTCAAATGCCTTCTGTGCGTCTATTGAGATGATCATGTGGTTTTTATTCCTTGTTTTGTTAATATGGTATATCACGTAGATTGATTCATGGATGTTGAACCATCACTGCGTCCCTGGTATAAATCCCACTTGGTCATTGTGTACGATCTTTTTTTTTTTATAATTATTTATTTATTTTTTTCCCCCAAAGCCCCAGTAGATAGTTGTATGTCATAGTTGCACAGCCTTCTAGTTGCTGTATTTGGGACGCGGCCTCAGCATAGCCAGACAAGCGGTGCGTCAGTGTGCGCCCGAGATCCGAACCTGGGCCGCCAGCAGCGGAGCACGCCCACTTAACTGCTAAGCCACGGGGCCGGCCCGTGTACGATCTTTTTAACATATTGCTGTATTCGGTTTGCCAATATTTTGTTGAATATTTTTGCATCTATGTTCATCAGTGATATTGGTCTGTAGTTTTCCTTCTTAGTATTGTCTTTGCCTGGCTTTGGTATCAGGGTGATGTTGGCCTCGTAGAATGTGTTGGAAATGTTCCATCTTCCTCTATTTTTTGGAATAGTTTGAGAAGGATAGGTATTAAATCTTCTTTGAATGTTTGGTAAAATTCACTGGAGAAGCCATCTGGTCCTGGACTTTTATTTTTTGGGAGGTTTTTGATTACTGTTTCAACCTCCTTACTTGTGATTGGTCTATTCAGATTCTCTATTTCTTCTTGATTCAGTTTTGGGAGGTGGTATGAGTCTAAGAATTTATCCATTTCTTCTAGATTGTCCAATTTGTTGGCATATGGTTTTTCATAGTATTCTCTTATAATCCTTTGTAATTCTGTGGTATCCATTGTAACTTCTCCTCTTTCACTTCTAATTTTATTTGAGCCTTCTCTCTTTTTTTCTTAGTTAGGCTGGCTAAGGGTTTGTCAATTTTGTTTATCTTCTCAAAGAACCAACTCTTTGTTTCATTGATCCTTTCTACTGTTTTTTTTGTTTCAATTTCATTTATTTTTGCTCTAATTTTTATTATTTCCCTCCTGTTGACTTTGGGGTTTGTTCTTCTCTTTCTAATTCTGTTAGGCGTAGTTTAAGGTTGCTTATTTGGGATTTTTCTTGTTTGTTAAGATGGACCTGTGTTAGTTTGAGATTCCCTCTCAGGACCGCTTTTGCTGCATCCCATATGAGTTGGTATGGCATGTTTTCATCTTCATTTGTCTCCAGATATTTTTTAATTTCTTCTTTGATTTCATCAATGATCCATTGGTTGTTCAGTAGCATATTGTTTAATCTCCACATTTTTGTCACTTTCCCAGTTATTTTCCTGTAGTTGATTTCTAGGTTAATTGCATTGAGGTCAGAAAAGATGCTTGTTATGATTTCAATCTTCTTAAATTTATAGAGGCTTGACTTGTTTCCCAACATATGGTCTATCCGTGAGAATGTTCCATGCGCCCTTGAGAAGAATGTGTAGTCTACTGTTTTTGGATGGAGTGCTCTGTATATGTCCATTAAGTCCATCTTGTCTAGTTTTTCATTTAAGTCCACTATTTCCTTATTGACTTTATGTCTGGATGATCTATCCATTGATGTAAGTGGGGTGTTAAGATCCCCTACTATTATTGTGTTGTTGTTAATATCTCCTTTTAGGTTTGCTTTATGTACCTTGGTGCTCCTGTGTTGGGTGCATATACATTTGTAAGTGATATGTCTTCTTGGTGGCATGTCCCTTTAATCATTATATATTGCCCCTCTTTGTTTCTCATTACCTGTTTTATCTTGAAGCCTGCTGTATCTGATATAAGCATGGCAACACCTTCTTTCTTTTGTTTGCCATTATCTTGGAGTATTGTCTTCCATCCTTTCACTCTGAGCCTGTGTTTGTCTTTAGAGCTGAGATGTGTTTCCTGGAGGCAGCATATTGTTGGGTCTTGCTTTTTAATCCATTCTGCCACTCTGTGTCTTTTGATTGGAGAATTCAATCCATTTACATTTAGAGTGATTATTGATATATGAGGGCTTAATGTTGCTATTTTATTGCTTATTTTTTGGTTCTTTTGCATTTCCTTTGTTTCTCGTCCTGTATGTTTCAGACTACCAATTCAGTTTGGTAGTTCTGTATGATGACTGTTTTAGTTTAGTGGTTACCTTGAGGTTTGTATAAAAAAATCTCGTGGATGAGATAGGCCATTACCTGATGACCTCTTATTACCTTAGACTAAGTCGATTGGATCTCTTTCCTCTTCCCCTTCTAGGTTATTATTGTCACAACTTATTCCATCGTGCATTGTGAGTGTGTGTTTAAAGTGATGAGGTTATATTTCTTTTTCGTGTTTTCCTTCCTTTAACCTTTGATTTTGATATTTAAGTGTTTGCTAACCTATTCTGATAGAGAGCTACTATTTTTCTGATTTTGTCTACCTATTTTTGTCCTTGCTCGAAGCTTTGTTTCCTCTTTCTCTTTTGTTCTCAGGCGTGAGGGCCTTCTTGAGCACTTCTTGTAGTGGGGGTCTTGCGGCCATGAACTCCCTTAGCTTTTGTTTTCTGGGAAAGTTGTTATTTCTCCATAATATTTGAAGGATATTTTTGCTGGATAGAGTATTCTTCGCTGAAAGTTTCTTACTTTCTTAATTTGAATATATCATTCCAGTCTCTCCTAGCCTGTAAATCTGCTGAGAGCCTGATAGGAATTCCTTTGTATGTTATTTTTTGTTTTTGTCTAGCTGCCCTTAACATTGTTTCTTTGTCATTGACTTTTGCCAGCTTTACTACTGTATGCCTTGGAGAAGGCATTTTTCTGTTGATATATTTAGGCAATCTGTTGGCTTCTTTTACTGGTATTTCCAGTTCCTTCCCTAGTTTTGGGAAGTTCTCAGCTATCATTTCCTTGAATAAGCTCTCTGTTCCTTTTTCACTCTCTTCTCCTTCAGGAATTCCTGTAATCCTTATGTTACATTTCCTAATTGAGTCAGATATTTCTCGAAGAATTTCTTCATTTCTTTCTAGTCTTTGTTCTCTCTCCTCCTCCATTTGGAGCATATCTGCATTCCTATCCTCAATAATGCTAATTCTTTCCTCCATGTTGTCAGCTCTGTTCTTAAAGATTCCAGATTTTACTTTATCCTCCTCCATTGTGTTTTTCATCTCCAACAGTACTGATTGGTTTTTCTTTATGGTTTCATTCTCTTTTGTGAAGAAATTCCTGATCTCGTTGAATTGTTCATCTGTGTTTTCTTGTAATTCGTTGAGCTTTTTTATTATAGCTATTTTGAATTCTCTGTCCTTTCGGTTACAAATTTCTGTGCCTTCAGGGTTGATTTCTGGGTGCTTGTCATTTTCCTTCTGGTCTGGAGATTTAATATGTTTTTGCATCATGCCTGCTGAAGTTGACTTGTTTTTCCTCATCCTAACAATATCTGGGTGCAGTTTCCACCTGGCGCTACTGGGTGGGGCTCAAGGGCTGTGTATTCTGAGCCCACTGAGATCTGGGAGCACTCTGGCCTACCGGCTGTGCTGGTGCTCCAGGTGGGCGCGGTGTGGGGGTGGGACGGGACAGGACGGACTTTCACTTTTGCCTGCTGGATCTGGAGGGGCTTCTGCTTCTTCCCTTGCTATCTGCTCTCCTGGGGTGCTCAGATGTTGACGGCACCCCCGCTACAGTTCAGACTCCTGCATAGGGGATTTTCCCATGGGCTGTGAGAGGACTTGGAGTGCCTGGTTTTCCCACAGAGGGCTGTCCCTTCCCTGTCTCTGGGAGCTGTACTGACTGGTGTCCACGATGGAAAGGGGAGGGGGAGGATTTCTCCTTACCTCTCCCCACTTCCTCCAGGGGCTCCAGCATGTGAGCTGGAGCATCTGAGTCCACTCTCAGATGTGTGGCTGCATGCATCTCTCAGACATCCCCTTGTGTTGTGTGAGTGTCCTTTGTTGGCATGTGAATGTCCTTTTTGTTGTATCTTATCCGGGAGAGAGTTTACGGGAAAGCTCACTCTGCCATGATGCTGATGTCACCTGGGATTATGACTTTTTAACCCCCTCTTTGCATTTCTTACATTTTCTAAATATTTAACAATGTACTACTTTTAATAGTTAAAAGTTATTAAGAAGAGTAATGGAGTAATTGAGTCTTTGTTTCTAGATCTGGGTTTGTTGCTCTCTCTCGGAGGGACTTTGAAAGTCTTTCCAGTGTCTACTTCAATTTCTTGACGTATAAAGTGAGAGAGTTGCTCTAAATGATCCTAGGACTCTTCTAGCTGTAATGTCCTAGTCCTCAGATTTCTTCACATAGATGGTCCCTCCACTACCCTCTCTGCTAGGGTCAGTCTTCCACAGTCACTTGTCAGATGTCTTCAGAATATTTTCAGAAATCACTGGGCTGCTGCTCTAAAGAAACCCTTCCTCTTAGCTTTGATACAAAGGTTTCTCTGGTCCAGATAATTTGGGTATACTCTTAAAAGTGATGGGATTCTTTAAAAGTGTTGAGGTGAACTATAGGCTTCTTCCCAAGGTTTTCTTTTGGGTCAAACCTTTCTGATGGTGAATTAAACATCCAGTAGTAACATTCTGCATTCACTTTTTTCTTAGAATTTTTTAGTCTCCTTTGGTAATTGTGATATATGTAGACATGTTGTAGGGTAATTATATTATTATATGTTATTATAATATATTATGTCTGTATATTTTTTTATCCCCTATATCATTGCCAATTCAAGCAGCTAGGCTGTCTTGTGTCCATTACTTCAGGGAAAGATATGGAAGGCAAAGAGCAAAAGAAAATGGTCTTGCTGCCTTTAGTTTCTGAAAGCCTAGGACTTCAGGGGAATGTACAAAATGTTTTGGATAAATTTTATGGGAGGAAGCAGACCTTCACCCTAATCCCTCTATTCCTGACTAAGAAAAGTCTCCCTAGACTTGAGTGAGAGGAGAGAAATGCAAGGCAAACAAGAGAAAGATAGTGACCAGAGTAGACACATTGGGACCTTGTGTCTACTCTCTGGGTTAGAGTACTGGGGAATATTTGGACTCCAAAGAGGGAATGGCTGAGAGCTGTGTCTAGGCAGATGGGCTGTCACTGAGATTCCTGTGCTCCAACAAGTTGCACATGCTGCAGAATGAGTCCTGGGCTCTCTAGAAGTAGCAAAGTGAGACTCTGGCCCTAATGGAACCACTTGGGCAGGGTTAAGAGAAGTCTTAGAAGTGTTCTCTGTGACCAAGGACTAGAGGAGATCTGGCATATTTCGGTGAATGCCAGTACACAAAGCCGTATCTGTGCCATAAACAGTCGCTTCACTGCAGTGTCTTGTTTTCACACTGTCGGTATTTAGAGCAGTCTTTATGGACAGGGTAAGACTTATGTTTAGATTTGAAAGATGCATGTGTTTTCTAAGAACAGTAACATCAATCTTCCTGTGAGAGATCTTGATTCTCTCTTTGTTGGTTGTTGCTGCCTATCTGGTTGATACTTGGTTCTTCTGTCCTCTGTGGAGCAGATTAATGCCTCCTCTCTCACTGGGGTGCATGAGAAGTTATTTGAGGGGGTTCCTCAGGGTCCAGTTCCTGGTTGTGAGAGATTGCTCTGGTTCAACCTCTTTCATCCCTTATTGACTTCTTCCACCAACAGATGTACTTAGCTTGTTGCTGCTGGTATCCTATCACATAGAGACTTCTTGTATGAGGGAATATCAAGACAACTCAGGCCCAACTACATTCCACAGAATTCATTTGACCCATGGGGAGCTCACTTATTCTTGCTCTGAGAAACAAATGATATACGGTCAATTCTATTCCATCCTCTGCCTCCTTGAGCCAGTCCTCTTTTTGTCTACTTAGGTAGGTACAACGTCCAGATCAGCAGTTCTCCCGCCCAAGTGGACATCCAGCCTGTCTGGCTCTCATTCTTGCAAGCATCCAATCTTTGTAAATCTTGGAGCTTCTGCTCACTTGGATTCAGAGAGGAGAAACATTCATCTTTCCCATCCCCAAGAGATAGGGAAGGAAAGGAGTAACCTGTCTTCACTAACAACTGCTCTCCCAAAGGGTTGTGGAGTCCTACATTGACATAGACATTCTACAAGACAGCTGACAAGGATCCAGTTAAATTGTCTTACAAAATTTCCTTAAATCTCCATTTGTCTGATTGTTTCTTCATAATTACATGCTGGTTACTACATAGCTGATGTCAGTTTGCCCCATTATTTGTGATGCTGATGTTAATTATTAGTTCAGATGGTATTTTCTGGATCTCTCCACTGCCAAGGTATATTTTTCCTCTTTGTAATTAATAAGTAATCTAGGGGGATGTGGTAATACTTAGAGACTGTGTGAATATATCCTATTTTGTCACAACCTTTCATCCATTAATTTTAGAATCTGTTATGATCATTGCCTAAATTTATTATTACATTGGTGGTTGCAAAATGATGATTTTCTAATTCTATCATTTCTTTTACATTGAGTAGCTGTCAATCTACTGTAAAGAAGAGCTTTCCTTCGTATCCTGTCCTCCTTTTTTTATGACTATTAGTGTGGACTCATGAATTCTTTAACTCAATGGTTTATAATCCAGTTCTGTCATTCTCTTTGATGCTCAAGTTGTCCCAAATTTGGCCCATGAGGGTCCCTTTAAACCAGATCCTATGTCCTTTTGACATGAATGAATGGCATCTTTCTTTGAGCACTTCCTTCCTTTCTTGGTACAAGATGTTCCAGGCTCATCTTGTCCTTTCCTTACCTCGGTCCTAGAATAAGTCATTTTTCCAGTGAGCCTTGGTTCCTTTTAGTGGGAAATGGTATTTAGAAATCAAGATCTTGGAACTAGGTATGCTCATTGCTACTGGAGTACTATTGCTTCTTGGCTCTTTGAATGGATAGAGCTAGGTAAACACATACACAACTCATATGTTCATACTGATATCACCAATTAACACCCTCACCACAGAGTTTTTCCTGATCGTCCCCCATTCCATATTTGTATCTCCCTTCTCTCTCAGTGACAACTCTTGTTCCCAAGAACACCAAATTATTTACTCGTTTACTCTATCCTATAATGTGCACAAACAAATTGTAGGATTAATATACTAATGTTATTACCAACAACAAGCCTACTAATTAAAGTTTAAGGTTTTTGAAAGTTATTTTTTTACTTCAGGGTATAACTTATATAGGATTACAAAACCACTGTCACACCTAAAAATTTAACAAAATTTCATAATGTCTTCTGATACCCATTCTATATACAAAATTCTCCAATTTTCCAAAAAATATTTTTGCCATTTGTCCCAATTAGGATCCAATCAAGGTTCCTTCATTGCATTTGTATGTGGTGTGAGTTACGGGTCTAAGATCATCTTTTTGCACGTGGATATCCAGTTGTCCCAGCGTCATTTATTAAAAAGGCTGTTTTTTCCCCCATTGAATTGCCTTTGTATCTTTGTTTGAAATCATTCTCATTACCAGCAAAACAGCTCATTACTTTCCTTCCAGGACTTTTTAGCAGATTTGACTTTTAGAGCATTGGTGGCAGATACCAAGAGATGCATGCTTGAACCCTCAGCACATCATGTTTACTTTTGCAGGTTTTATCTGCGTGCCTACCTTTTAATATTTGAGTAATTTTTGTTCCTCAATTTATAAAGATATTCTGAGGCTGTGCAATTTGGTCTGCATATTTGATAGAAATCTCATTTGCAACAAACAGTATAGTGTGAACATTTATCTTAGATACAGGGCTAAACGTAACTAGATGTTAATGTAGAGAGATAAACTGGTCTATTCCTTTTCCAAACATATCTAAACTTTCTAAGATAGTCAAGCTTCTTTCTTCAGTAAGGATATTTCTACCTATGTCTTGTCAAAAAATGCAGCAGCACACCGTGTTGCCATACCAAAGTCTTATGACTACTAAGTTCTACAAATTTCTGCTATTTTTAATTTTTATACATGTCTGCTTTACCTACCCACTGTGTTATCAATGATGGTATCACTGACTACATTTGAGAAATGAATCAAAAGTGATTCAGCATCTGGCAAGGATTTGATGAGACGAGTAGTACTTACATTTTCTGCTAGAGTGTATAAATTAGCACAACCTTTCTAACTCAGTAATTTCACTTTTAGGAAGTATTCAGGGAAAATAACTTGAGATACAGAGGAAGATTTATGTTTAATTGCTTTAATTACAATGGAGAAAAATTGCAAAAATAATGAAAGAATGGGTAATTGTGGCATTTCCACATGATGGAATGATATGCTTTTAAATAATTTTTTAGGGTACAGGAAATATTTGTGTGAATAAGTTTTAAAAAGTAAGATCCTAAGATGATTAAGTAGTATGATCCCAATTATCTAAAAAATAAATTGTATACACATAGGCATAGAAAAAAAAAGCCCAGGGAAATATACAGTTCTAATAGTGGCTCTCAGTGGTAGGATTGTAAGTTGTTTTTGTTTTTTTTTTTTGTACTTTCCAAATTTTCTCCAAATGCATTTCTTGTATGATAATTTTAAAAAAATAAATAATTATCAAAAAATGATTCTGAGCCTGACAATGTAGAGGCAAGTCACTATAGACTTACTTTTTTTTTTAAAGATTTTATTTATTCATTTTTTTCCCCCCAAAGCCCCAGTAGATAGTTGTATGTCATAGGTTCACATGCTTCTAGTTGCTGTACGTGGGACTCGGCCTCGGGTTGGACGGAGAAGTGGTGCCTTGGGGCGTGCCCGGGATCTGAACCCGGGCCGCCAGCATCAGAGCGCGCGCACTTAACCGCTAAGCCACGGAGCCGGCCTATAGACTTACTTTTTAAGTTAGGATTTGAAACTTAATTGAACAATAGTTGGTTGTTGAGGTGGATGCAGTTTAGTTCAACAGTACTAGTGATTCCTTGATTGAGAGTTCTAAGTAGCTCTTAAAGTTTCAGTATCCCTTTTGTTGGTGATATCCCTAACATCTCTCAATCAATTACTATGTTTGAAATAAAAAGGTTTTGAGGTCTTTGTTATTTCTTTTTGTAATATGATCTCAAAGCTAGCTTTAACTTTTGTTTGAGATATAGCCCTCTGTTGCTGTTTCAGAGATTTCTCTCAATGTCTGTAAAGGGTTTGTTTCACTGGTTTTGTTAAATGGTGCCTATAAATAGTGACATATCAGATCATAAACCCAAGTTTCCTGAGTGTGAATTAGTCTTTTAAATTAGTAAAATAGGGTGTAGCTCAACATATTGTTTAAAGTTTTTCTTAAAGGATGAATCAGTTCAGAACAGTTGGATGTGAGTCACATCCATGAATAACAGTGACCAAACATTCAGAAGCACTGTCAGTAATACACTGCTTGGCTACCAGTTGTGTGACATCTTATTTGACCACCACTAACCACTAAAGGATTTCTTTTACCAACATACCCAGAAGAGACATGTTTATATAAGATGACTTACCCTTATTGTAACATTTCCTGGTGATCCATCATGCTAATATTGTTGATTTTTAGGAAGCAGGAGGTATTCAATGCTTCCCGGTACTGTTAAGCCAGCAGGCCTGACATACCGTATCCTTAGTCTGCACTACATTCAAATACTCCTCTTATATCCTATTATTCTTTGTCTCCATCTAAAACTGCCCACTGCCATGCTATAGACATGGTCTCATTTCTAATATTCTACCTGTGTGGGGAGGCCATTCTGTATATGTAACCAGAATTCCTCACCTGGAAGATTAGATTCCTTTCCTGCTCTACAGATGATAGTATAATTCCCTCTCTAAAATCAACCAAATACAAAACTCTGAGCAACCTACTGCCAGTGCTGCCCTCAGTCCCATTTTTCTACCTACCACAAACAAGACTAACTTTAAGCTTATGTATTCTAGTTGCCTCTTGATGGGGGCCAGGACTTGTTTTCCTAGTCAGATCATCATGGACTCTAGTGAAACAGGAAATTCTGTCCATTTGTTTCTTGTTCAGAATTCTTTTCTTCCATTCGGGACACACCCCATGCCGGAAGGAGTGGACCCAATTAGCAAGTACTCATTGTGTCAAGGAATGATCATATAGAATAGACTATGGGACTATCACTCCAGCATTTTATGCCAGAGGACTCCAACTTGAGAGGACCTAACACTTCCTGACCATCAAACTTACCACCTTGCGCAGCTCCAGATAAAAAAGGAAGGTTGGCTGGCACCAGATCCTGTGGCCTGTTCTGCAGCAGTTTGTTTTCTGTATTACTTATTTTCCAGAAGAGAATAGCCACCATGCTGATAGCCCCTGCCTATCAGGAGATCCAACTCTTAGAGAACTTTGTGGCCTCACAGTCTCAACTAGTACTAGGATCCTTTCAAGAACAGATAGTAGGTGAATCCATGTTTCTAATGGTGTCTTGAAAAGATCCAGAATCCCTTACCATAACTTCTGAAGGGACAGAACTCAACCTATCCTCTATATCCATTAGCAATGCCATGTTGCTATTATTGCATGGCAGACCCCTTCAAGATATTAGCACAATCTACAAGGACTTCTGATAGTCTTCTTAAATAATGCCCTGCACTGAAATTGGGGGACAGCTGCCAAAGATAGTCCTGGGAGATCTGAGAAATTACTGAACTTACACCTGTACCCCAGGCTTCTCTGGGACACTGCCACCATGGATTTAATTACAAATTTATCCACTCCTCGAAGCCATAATATAATACTTAAACACTATTCAGTTAAATCCAAGGCCTGATAAGTGGGCTATTTAGTCCCTACACCAGCTGGCCTTCAGCTCCATCCATTGCAGCACTACCTCATAAAAGAAATGTTCCAGCTCCATAACTTTCCCAGTCGTTTTTTGTCTTAATGTGGCTTTCAATATGTATCATGGATTTTGAGGGTTCTGTTCAGTGCCCTCTAGGTTGAAATTCTGCTGTTTCATTTTGAGTCACCTGTGATTAAAAGTTGCAGAATGTCTTGGTTTCCTTGTTAGTTACAAATTCTTGGTGGCAACTTTGCATGGTATTGTGAAGAGTAGCCCAGAGTCTTTTTTTCAGGTCTCCCAACCAGTTATCTTTTTCCGTGTCACTTATTTCTAGGCAGTGGGTGAACTGGGGTTAAAACCGTGGTCTGGGGCTGACCCTGTGGCCTAGTGGTTAAGTTCAGTGTGCTCTGCTTCGGTGGCCCAGGTTCGGTTCCTGGGCATGGACCTACACCACTTGCTGTCAGTGGCCATGCTGTGGCAGCGACCCACATACAAAATAGAGAAAGACTGCTACAGATGTCAGCTCAGGGCAAATCTTCCTGAGCAAAAAAACGAAAAAAGAATAACCTTGGTCTGTTTGACTCTTAAGGTCTGTGTTCTTTCCATTGTACCACCCCCTGATGGCAAAAAATCTCATGGGATATAATTTGCTGTTCAGAAAAAGGTGCTTTTCTTAATTGACTACTGCCTTTTGTTTTAAAATTAGTTAATTTATTAAATAGATAATATGCATAATGGTACGAAAATTTTAAAATATTAAAGGGAATACAGTAAGGGGCCTCCCTCCCATTCCTGTACCCAGTTGCTCAGGTCCTCTCTCCAGAGGCAGTCATTATTAGCAGTTTCTTATGAATCATTTGAGAGGTTTTATACTTGTCCAAACATAGAGTGTATACAGCAGAGAGATCTTTTGATTATTCTTTCCATTCTTAGATTTGGTTTTAGAGTACCATAGCTACAATAAAATGTTCACAGCTCACTTATATTTGAGATTTGAATACTTCTTGGTCAGTGTCCCTTTTGGGTTCTTACCATGTTTTAAGAGTTTATTGAAGCCACAGAGAATAGACTGTTTACTTTCTAGGTTGCTTTCCATGGCAAAGATCTGTTTCCCTGAAACTTTGGCCTTGAATACAACAGGCGTGTTTCCTGTATCCTCATTCACCCTCTGAGAATGACTTTTACACATTTGTTACAAAGTTAAGAACTTCTGGCAGTAGAGACGAAGTCAAGATGGCTGCGTAGGCAGACTCTGAACTCACCTGCTCCCGGGGACACAGCCAATTTACAACTACTCTTGGAAAAATTACCTCTGAGACAGAACTGAGAGCGGGATAGGAGGAACTCCTGCAACAAAGCACAATCCTAATTGAGGTAGAAGAGGCAGAAACTCCCTTCTGGAGAGAAAAAACGCCGCCTTCAAAGCCCCAGCGCCTCACGGCCACCCGGGAGCAGCCCAAAGGTATGCAGCCTCCCTGGAGGCGCCGGGCCCTGAGCCGGGGAGTGCCCCTCTGTGGGCATTTTGTGGACCCAGCACAATCGAGACAAGTGGCATAATATCTGACTTTGCCTGCTACTAAAACATTAGGGAGTACCCCCAGAAAAGCTGGTTCACAAAGAAATTAAAACCGGCTCTTAAAGGGCCCACGCGCAAACTCACCCGTTTCAGAAAGCAACCTAAAATCACCAGAAAGAAAGGTGCACAGTGCTTTGGTGAAAAGAGACTCACCTAATAGGCCCTGAGTGCATCTCGGTGAGAGGTGAGACCTCTCCAGGGACTGGGACATTGGCGGCGCCCATTGTTGTGGCCTGGTGTGGGCGTGCTGACACAGACGCCATTGGAGTTCTCCCTGGGGCCTGCTAGCCCAGGTCTGCCCCACCCACTAGAGCACCGATTTAATCCAGCTCAGCCAGGGCAGGCAGCCCACCCTAGAGACTGGCCCCACCCAACAAGACCTCAGGCAACGTGTGGGCCTGCATAGATTGGTGACTGGATTCTCTGCAGCCTGGCAACTGAGATGACTTCAGTGGGGCAGTGTGTGCACAAGGAGCGGGTGGAGAGTGTGGGGCGGTGGTGGAGTGTGTGGGGCTCCCGCCGTGGAGAGACTGGGTCCGCTTCGGGAGGTTGGGGCGCGCACATGGGGCAGGCCTGTGTTGACTGTGTGTGTGGACCTGTGGGCAGCAGGGCTTGTCAGCTGCAGAAGACTTGTGCTTCTCAAAGACCCACACAGGGGGTTTGCCCCACCTTCCAAAGCCTGAACAATTTGCGTGCTCCCGTGCCTGAGGCCAGCCCCACGCAGCTGCAATCCTCAGAGAGCTGACAAGAGACCTAAAGGCTGGAGGCTTATAGCAATTGTAAGGCCCTGAGCCTAACAACCTGCCACGCTGGGGGCCTATTCACTTAAAAGAAATACTGCAACACAAATGTGGTTATAGAATTTGCAGCCAACTGTGCTGGGGCTCCCCACACCTGATAAAGAGACTTAAGGGCCCACAACAACTACAAGCACCTTAGCATTACAACAGCTGGCCAGGAGCATAACTCGGCCTCCCTGGGCGCCTACAGGGAGACGAAACAGGCCACAACAGAAGGACACACGTAGCCCACATAGGGGTCACCCCTGGAACATTGAGAACTGAGAGAAGCACACTGCAGGCCTCCTAAGGCATCACTTACATAAAGTCACCTATCCAAGAGCAGGAGATGTAGCTGACCTACCTAATACGTAGACACAAGCACAGGCAAAGAGGCAAAATGTGGAGACAAAGGAATACATTCCAAGTAAGGGAACAGGACAAAACCCCAGAAAAGGAACTAAGTGAGACAGAAATGAGCAACCTACTCAACAGAGTGTTCAAACAAAGAGTGTTAAGATGCTCACTGATGTGGGGACAAGAATAGATGAACTCAGTGAGAATGTCAACAGAGAAATGGAAGATATGAAAAAGAGCCAATCAGAAATGAAGAATACAATACTGGAAATGAAAAATTCACTAGAGGGACTCAAAAGCTGAGTAGAGGATACAGAAGAACGGATCTGTGAGCTGGACGAAAGACTAGAGGAAATTACCCAAGCTGAACAGGTAAAAGAGAAAAGAATTAAAAAGAGTGAGGACAGTCTAAGAGACCTCTGGGACAACATCAAGTGCACTAACATCCATGTTATAGGTGTCCCGGAAGGAGAAAAGCGAGACAAAGGGGCAGAGAATCTATTTCAAGAAATAATAGATGAAAACTTCCCTAACCTAAGGAAGGAAACAGACATCCAGGTACGGGAAGCACAGAGAGCCCCAAACAAGATAAACCCAAAGAGGCCCACACCAAGACACAACATAATCAAAATGTCCAGAATTAAAGATAAAGAGAGAATCTTAAAAGCCGCAAGAGAAAGTCAAGTTACATACAAAGGAAACCCCATAAGGCTATCAGCTGACTTCTCAGCAGAAACCTTACAGGCTAGAAGAGAGTGGCACGATATATTTAAAGTGCTAGTAGAATACCCAGCAAGGTTATCGTTCAAAATGGAAGGAGAGATCAAAAATTTCGCAGACAAGCAAAAATTAAAGGAGTTTGTCACCAAGAAACCAGTGCTACAAGAAATGTTAAAGGGACTGATTTAAGGGGAAAAGAGAAGACCACAAATAGGAAAAATTAGCTATTTCCATGATAAGAGGGTAATGGATACAAATGTACAAAAAAGAGGTTAGATATGATATCAAAAACATAAAAGGAGGGAGGAGGGGAGTTAAAGAGTAGAGCTTTCAGACAGAGGTCAAACTAAAGAGACCGTCAATTCTGTATGGAAGAAGAAAGGAACAGAGAAGGACTACTAAAACACTGAGGGAAAAAAAAGTTAAAAAATGGCAGTAAGTACGTACTTATCAATAGCTACTTTAAACCTCAGTGGACTGAATGCTCCAATTAAAAGGTATAGGGTGGCTGATTGGATAAAAAAACAAGACCCATATATATGCTGCATACAAGAGACACACTTCAGACCTAAAGACACAAACTGAAAGTGAAGGGATGGAAAAAGATACTCCACGCAAATGGCAATGAAAAGAAAGCTGGGGTAGCAGTACTCATATCAGACAAAATAGACTTTAAAACAAAAACTGTAAAAAGAGACAAGGACATTACACAATGATCAAGGGAACAATCCAACAAGAGGATATAACACTTGTAAACATCTACGCACCCAATGTAGGTGCACCTAAATATATAGCAATTATTAACAGACATAAAAACAGAAATAGACAGTAACACAATTATAGTAGGGACTTTAACACTCCACTTACACTAATGGATAGATCATCCAAACAGAAGATCAATAAGGAAACATTGGCCTTAAATGACACACTAGAACAGATGGACCTAGTAGATATATACAGAGCATTCCATCCAAAAACCGAAGATACACGTTCTTTTCAAATGCACGTGGAACAGTCTCCAGGATTGATCATATATTAGGCCACAAAGCAAGTCTCCATAAATTTAAGAAGACTGAAATAATACCAAGCATCTTTTCTGGCCACAATGGTATGAAACTAGAAATCAACTATATGAAGAAAATCAGAAAAATCACAAATACGTGGAGATTAAACAAAATGCTACTGACAATGACGGGGTCAAGGAATAAATCAAAGAAGAAATCAAAAAGTACCTGGAGACAAATGAAAATGAAAATACAACATGCCAGACTTTATGGCATACAGTAAAAGCAGTTCTAAGAGGGAAGTTTATAGCAATACAGGCCTATCTCAACAAACAAGAAAAATCTCAAATAAACAATCTAACAATGCACCTAAAGGAACTGGAAAAAGAAGAACAAACAAAGCCCAAAATCAGTAGAAGAAGGGAAATCATAAAAATCAGAGCAGAAATAAATGAAATACAGACCAAAAAAAAATAGAAAAAATTAATAAAACCAAGAGCTGGTTCTTTGAAAAGATCAACAAAATTGACAAACCTTTAGCTAGACTCACCGAGAAAAAAAGAGAGAAGGCACAAATAAGTAAAATCAGAAATGAAAGAGGAGAAATTACAACAGACACCTCAGAAATACAAAAGATTATAAGAGAATACTATGAAAAGCTATATGCCAACCAATTCGACAATCTGGAAGAAATGGATAAATTCTTAGAATCATACAACCTTCCAAAACTGGATCAAGAAGAAGTAGAGAATTTGAATAGACCAATCACCAGTAAGGAGATCGAAACAGTCATCACAAACCTCCCCAAAAATAAAAGTCCAGGACCAGATGGCTTCCCTGGGGAATTGTACCAATCATTCAAAGAAGACTTAATACCTATCCTTCTCAAACTCTTCCAAAAAATTGAGGAGGGTGGGAAGCTCTCTAACTCATTCTACAAAGCCGACATTACCCTAATACCAAAACCAGACAAGGACAACACAAAAAAAGAAAATTACAGGCCAATATCACTGATGAACATCGATGCAAAAATTCTCAACAAAATACTAGCAAATCACATACAACAATATATTAAAAAGATTATACACCATGATCAAGTGGGATTTATTCCAGGGATGCAGGGATGGTTTAACATTTGCAAATCAATCAACGTGATACACCACATTAATAAAATGAAGAATAAAAATCACATGATCATTTCAATAGATGCAGAGAAAGCATTTGACAAGATACAGCATCCCTTTATGATAAAAACTCTGAATAAAATGGGTATAGAAGGAAAGTACCTCAACATAATAAAGGCCATATGTGACAAACCCACAGCTAATATCATCCTCCATGGTGAAAAACGGAAAGCTATCCCTCTAAGAACAGGAACCAGACAAGGATGCCGACTGTCAGCACTCCTATTTAACATAGTACTGGAAGTCCTAGCCAGAGCAATCAGGCAAGAGAAAGAAATAAGAGGGATCCAAATTGGAAAGGAAGAAGTGAAACTGTCACTGTTTGCAGATGACATGATTTTATGTATAGAAAACCCTAAAGAATCCACCAGAAAACTTTTAGAAGTAATAAACGAATATGGTCAAGTTGCAGGATACAAAATCAACATACAAAAATCAGTTGCGTTTCTATACACTAACAATGAAGTAGCAGAAAGAGAAGTTAAGAATACCACCCAATTACAATTGCAACAAAAAGAATAAAATACCTAGGAATAAACTTAACCAAAGAGGTGAAAGAGTTGTACACGGAAAACTATAAAACGTTGCTGAAAGAAATTGAAGAAGACACAAAGAAATGGAAAGGTATTCCGTGCTCTTGGATTGGAAGAATTAACATAGTTAAGATGTCCATACTTTCTAAAGTAATCTATAGATTCAATGCAATCCCTATCAAAGTTCCAACATTTTTCACAGAAATAGAACAAAGAATCCTAAAATTTATATGGAACAACAAAAGACCCCGAATAGCTAAAGGAATCCTGAGAAAAAAGAACAAAGCTGGAGGTATCACAATCCCTGATTTCAAAATATACTATAAAGCTGTAGTAACCAAAACAGCATGGTACTGGCACAAAAACAGACACACAGATCAATGGAATAGAATCGAAAGCCCAGAAATAAACCCACACATCTATGGACAGCTAATCTTTGACAAAGGAGCCAAGAACATACAATGGAGAAAAGAAAGTCTCTTCAACAAATGGTGTTGGGAAAACTGGATTGCCATATGCAAAAAAATGAAAGTAGACCCTTACCTTACACCAGACACAAAAATTAACTCCAAATGGATTAAAGACTTGAATGTAAGACCCGAATCTATGAAACTTCTAGAAGAAGACATAGGCTGTATGCTCTTCGACATCAGTCTTAGCAACATATTTTCAAGCACCATGTCTGACCGGGCAAGAGAAACAACAGAAAAAATAAACAAATGGGACTACATCAAACTGAAAAGCTTCTGCACAGCAAAGCAAACCATCAGCAAAACGAAAAGACAACCTAACAATTGGGAGAAGATATTTGCAAACCATACATCTGATAAGGGCTTAATCTGAAAATATATAAAGAACTTATGCATCTCAACAACAAAAAAACTACCAACCCAATTAAAAAATGGGCAAAAGACCTGAACAGACATTTCTTCAAAGAAGATATACAGATCGCCAACAGGCACATGAAAAGATGTTCAAAATCGTTAACTATCAGGGAAATGCAAATCAAAACTACAATGAGATATCACCTCACGCCTGTCAGAATCGCTGTAATTAACAAGACAGGAAACAACATATGTTGGAGAGGATGTGGAGAGAAGGGAACTCTCATACACTGCTGGTGGGAGTGCAAACTGGTGCAGGCACTATGCAAAACAGTATGGAGATTCCTCAAAAAATCAAGGATAGAACTACCATACGATCCAGCTATTCTACTGCTGGGCGTTTATCCAAGGAACCTGAAAACACCAATGCATAAAGAGACATGCACCCCTGTGTTCATTGCAGCGTTATTCACAATAGCCAAGAGTTGGAAGCAACCTAAGTGCCCATCAAGGGACAAATGGATAAAGAAGCTGTGGTATATATACACAATGGAATACTACTCAGCCATAAGAAACGATGAAATCCAGCCATTTGTGACAACATGGATGGACATTGAGGGTATTATGCAGAGTGAAATAAGTTAGAGGGAGAAGGTCAAATACCGTATGATTTCCTTCATTAAGTAGTAGATAATAACAACAATAAACAAACACATAGAGACAGAGATTGGATTGGTGGTTACCAGAGGGGAAGTGGGGAGGGAGTAGGGTGAAAGGGATAATTTGGCACATGTGTGTGGTGATGGGTTGTAATTAGTATTTGGGTGGTGAACATGATGTAATCTATGCAGAAATAGAAGTATAATAATGTACACCTGAAATTTATACAATGTTATAAACCAATATTACTGCAATAAACAAAAATTAAAATTAAAAAAACAAAAACTTCTGGCAATTTATGTCCACAGAATATGTTACTTTCCTCACTAATTTTGAATTCTTTGTGGTCACTTTGCATGATGTTGTGAAGAATTTTCTTTCCCCAACATACTAAATAAGTCACCTTTTTACTTTAAACTTAAAATAAAATAGAAACGCATAACATGTTCAGTATAAAAATCTTCAGATGATTCAGAAATGTATAATATAGTAAGTGAAAGTTCTTTGTAATACCCCCTCTCCAGTCCACTCTGAGATAACTACTTTTCACAGTTTGGTGTATACTCTTTCAAATCTTAATTTTTCTTTTTAAAAAATAAGTTAAAATTTTAATTATGCAGTATTTGAATATATGGAAGAACACATGTAACATATGCAAGTTTTGGAGCATAGTAATGGAACTAATACCCATGAGCCTACCATCCATGATCTTCTAGTAGAATTTAGTAAGTATTCTAAACTTTTTCTTAGAATTTCCATTGTTCCTTGAGTGATAGGATTTTTTTCTTCATGAAACTAGTGAATTGCAGGGGTAGGGATGTAGTCTTCTGTTTGTTTTGGGATCTACATAGCTATTAGTCTCACTCTTGGATATGTTAGATACCAGTGAATGAAACCTGGTTGTTTGCCCCTAAGAGACCTCATCCCAGCTGGGTTTTAGGGAAAGACAATTTGGCCTTTCTGCAAAAAAAAAAAAAAAAAAGGAAAGGAAAACACTTATTATTGAAAGGGAGTGTAATTTGCAGTGTTTGGAAGATAGCATCCTTTTTCTTTGTGTAGAAATTTACTTTCTCCAGAGCTTATAGATTCCTAGGATGTTTCTGCAATTAAGACTGCTGTACTCTTATTCAGGTAACTGAGATGTGAGGTTGGCAATGACTAAAGCTTTGTCAGCTGTATTGTAAGGTAGTTTAAAGCATTAGAGTGCTCATGTATATCCTTAGTAGAAATGAAAACTTTTTAGCAGTTGCTGGACAGAAAGAGAATTGTCATATTCTTCCTACTTTCTCTTATGAAGCTTTGAGGCTCCAGACAAGTATTACAGACAAGAAATCCAAAGCTTGTGAGCTCAAGCTTATCCATTATATCTTGTTGTTTCCTCTTCCCCAGAGGCTTCTATATTTTCTGGAGTATTCTTGTTCTTAATGAGTAGATACCTAGACCAGACAGTATATTTGTGGGATCCAAGGAAGAACTAATGGGAGGATACAGAAAGAATCAGGAGACGTGGCTCATAACCTAGACTCAGGTCTGAAGAGGACAAACACACAAATGCAGCAACTTGAATATGTTAATTTATGCAATAATCCTTGGTAGGCGCATAATGATACTCTGGAAATAGAGAGGAAAATGCTGAGGTGGTAGAAGAATAAGCAAAAAAGTTTAGAGATGAGCTTTAAGGAGCTAATTGAAATGTGTTGATTGAAAGGAAAGAGTATTCATAGTAGGATAAATAAAAAGTATGGGGAGAGGATTAAAAAGATGCCAAATTATATGTCGAGCATATTGGCTTGGAGGGAGCAGGGCGATGTCAAAGCTGTACTTGCTAATCTGCAGAAGGAAGCGAGTCCCTCTGCTGTACACAGTTTTCTTCAAACAGTGAAGAAACACAGCTGGCCCAGTTGGACAGATTCACTCCTTCGGTAAAGTAAGAGCCTTTAGGAAAAGTAAGAGCCTTTTCTTACTTTTACTTCAGATCCGTAGTGTCCTTTTTGTCACCTGTTGCCCTTTCTGCTTTTAAATCCATTGTAGGATTGAAGGTTTTGTGCCAGTTAAAATTTTGGTGGCTATGACTGGAGACCTAGTTCTGTGAGCACTAGAAGCAGGAGAGCAAGCCTTATGTCACTGATTGCTTTGGCTTATTTATCTAGGACCACATGCCCTGCAGGAAAATAGGATTGTATGGCCAGCTGGGCTCTGTCCTGCAGATTCTCCCACCTCATCAATTTCCTCTGTTTTCCCGTCTCATTTCTAAAATCCCAGAAGGCGGAGGTCCAGAGCTCATATTCCTTCTTTGCAGTCTTTCTTCCACCATTTACCACTTTATCTGAGTCACATATTTCTGGCTCTTGCATTAAAGTATCCTAATCATTCCGGTGTTCCCCCGATAGCTGATTCTTGGTTACCTCAAACCTAGGACTTTCCCGCACACTTTATTTATTTTTTTAAGGAACCACATGCATGAGGTTCGTTTTTGTATCAAAAGATACAGTGTATGTTATAAAAAACAAGTTTTTTTCTCTACCCTATTCTTTAACCATTCAGTTTTTGCCCAGAGGCAGCCACAGTGACCATTTATTGTGGATTTCTTTAGAAAGACTTAATGCGTTCACAAACATATACATGTGTGTGTATGTATGTGTATGCATATACTTATACATATACATACCCCCTCACGAATGGTAGTGGGCTTTGCACAGTTACCTGCCTTGCTTTTTTTTCGCTTAGCAGTATATATGATATATACGACATGTAGAGAACCAGTCCCTATTAATGGACATTTTTAAAATTGCGATAAAGTTCATTTGCATAAGATTAACCATTTTAAAGTGTACAATTCAGTGACATTTAGTACATTCACAATGCTATGGAACCATCACCTCTTTATAATTTCAAAACATTTTCATCAGCCCTAAAGGAGACCCCGTACCCTAAGTGTCACTCTCCATTCTTCCCCTACCCCCAGTCCCAGGCAATCACTAATCTACTTTCTGTCTCTATGGATTTACCTATTCTGGATATTTCATATAAATGGAATTATACTGTGACCTTTTGTGACTGGCTTTTTCAGTTACCATAATGTTTTCAGTGTGCATCCAAGTTGTAGCATGTATCAGTCCTTTATTCTTTTATATGGCTAAATATTTCATTATATGAATATACCACCTTTTGTTTATGCATTCATAGTTGATGGACATTTGGGTTTTTTTTCCAACTTTTGGCTATTATGAGTAGTGCTGCTGTGAACAATTGTGTACAAATATTTGTTTGAGTATCTGTCTTTTGTTCTTTTGGGTATATACTAGGATTTGAAATGCTATTAATGAACATTTAAGTTGCTTCCAATATTTACTGTTACAGTGCTGAAGTTGATATCATTTTACATATATAATTTCATACATGTATACATATTGGATGAAAAGCTGCTATTGAGATTACTAGATCAAAGCGTTGTGCATTTAACACTTTGGAAGGTATTACAGAACTGTCCTCTATAGAGGCTGTATTGTTTTCACCACCACTAGCAAAATGTGAGAGTACTTTCTCCTCCCTTAGTCTTTTGGTATAGCCAGCCTTCCTCCAAATCACACTGCAGAGAGCACAGTGAAAACAGCTACAGGCGACAGTTTCTGTGCTGTGATTCACTCAGAATCTCCTTCCTGCTTGCCTGCTTAGCCTGTCATTCCCTCTTCTTCTTTCCTGGTCCTCTTATTTCCTGACTTCCTATTTTGGCTCTTGATAACTGGGCCCTCCTATTTGTTTGTTGTCGTGTTCAAACTTCCTTCTCTGGTTTATCAACTTGTATTTATGCTTATATTTTAATTTTGGGCAGTTCCTTTCAGTTCATTTTCAACAGTAATATTTTGGAAATAGGAAAGTGTTGAGGTGACAGAGGAAGAAACAAATGGTTAAGAATGGCATCCAGTTTGTTCAGGAATGCTTTCCAGAGGAGATGAGTTTAGAGATGACTTTTGAAGAAGCTAATTGGAATGTATTAATTGAAAATAAAGATATTTATAGTAGGATAAATGAAAAGTATCAAGGGAGGATTCAGAAGATAACCCACTCCACTCCCTCAGTCCTGGCCAAGGAACCTCTTACTGGCCAGAACATCCTCCTTCCTAGGTGGTGGGAGTAAAGGATCAGTCAATCCACAGCTTCTGCTACCTCTAGTCCAGGACTAGGACTCTCAGAGACAGGAAAATATACTAGATATGGACTCCTTAGAGTGTGCAGGGAGTCTTACTTTAGTAGCAGGGCAGTGCAGTGGGTCTAGGACTTCTGTCAGTACAAGTGAGTGATGAGTTTTACACTGCACGTGTCATATCAGTGGAAGCAGCTGATATTGATGCTGGTTATAGGTGCTGGCAGACTAACAGAGAAAAGAGAGAAACTGTAACAATGTGGTTTGGCTTATAAAAATAATGTTAATTGTAGTCTTCTGACTCCCTCATTTATTTATTTCTATCCTGCCTTTTTCCAGAAAGAATGAGGTGGCTAATTGTCGTCATTACATCAACTTATTATTATCTGTGTTCAATTACTATGCCACGCAGTTATGCTTGTTAAAAATGTCAGATTGGGGCCGGCCCGGTGGCGCAAGCAGTTAAGTGCGCACACTCCGCTGCCGTGGCCCAGGGTTCGCTGGTTCGGATCCCAGGCGTGCACCGACGCACCGCCTGGAAAGCCATGCTGTGGTGGTGTCCCATATAAAGTGGAGGAAGGTGGGCACGGATGTTAGCCCAGGGCCAGTCTTCCTCAGCAAAAAAAACAAAACAAAACAAAAACAAAAAAGAGGACGATTGGCAGATGTTAGCACAGGGCTGATCTTCCTCACACACATACACACAAAAAATGTCAGATTAATGTTTCAGAGTTTCATTTGATGGCCACCCTTAAGCGCCTAACCTGGGCTCAGTGTTTGTTACATATATATATATATATATACATATATATATATATGTATATACATATATATATATATGTATATACATATATATATATATATAAAAACGGTCTGTTATTCTCCTAAAAGCATGATCATCTTATGGCTTCTTATTATAGGTTTGGTACAAAGTGGTAAGAAATGAATTTGATAAAACGTGATTGACAGAATTGTTGTAGATATCAACAATTGATAGAATTGTTCATTACACAAACAGTTATTGGACACCTCTTCCTCATGCCAAGAACCATGCTAGGCTCTGGAGGTATAGAGATGCAAGTCCCTGACCTTAGTGAGCTCAAGTCCAGAGAGGAAGAAACATGTAACTAGTACCATGTGATTAGTGAATGGTAGGGGAGTCTAAAGGAAGAAAATTTAATCCTCTCTGGACTCGAGCTCAGTAAGTCCATAAATTTGGGATGATTAGGAAAGACTTCCCAGAGAAAATGATAGCTAAATTTTAAAAATTTAAAAAATCAATCCAAGTCCATAGATTACATTGTGGTTCATTCTTTGTGTTTTACATTCCACGGGTTTTGACAAATGTATAATGACACATATCCACCCTGATAGTATCACACAGAATAGTTTCACTGCCCTAAAATTCCCTTGTGCTCTACTTATTCATCCCTCCCTCCCCTCAAATCTCTGGCATAAATTGGGTTTTGAAAGATGAGTAGAAGTCAGTCAAGTAAAGAAGGAGAAAACAGTTTATGATACTAGGACACTAAGAAGAAAAAGCATGACTTAAGTGTGTCGAAAATTCTGGAAGGCTTGAGGGCAGGGGATAAGAGTAGGGAAGGTTCAGAGATGAGGCCAGAGAAGGGTTTTGAATGCCATAGCAAGCTGTTTATATTTTACCTTGAAGATAGCGGGGAGCCTTTGAAGACTTTATGCAGAGGAATGAAACAATCAGATGGTGGTGGTTGTAGTAATATGAGCAGTTTGTTTGATGCGTTAAAAAAATCTATTTAATTGTAGAATAGAACATGGATATATAGACAACCTCATGAAACAAATGTTTTGTTTAATGAATTAATATAAGATAGGCAAAAAATAAACCTTTACTTGGTACCCTGGAAAGCCCTCCACATGCACCTTCCCAATCACAATCTCCTCCTCTCTGAAAGTAACTACTATCTCGACTTTGATGATAGTGACTTCCTTTGCTTTTTTTTTTTTTTTTGAGGAAGATTGACCCTGAGCTAACATCTGTTGCCAGTCTTCCACCTTTTTTCCTTTTTTCTCCCCAAAGCCCCAGTAGATAGTTGTATGTCATAGTTGTACATCCTTCTAGTTGTTCTGTGTGGGACACCGCCTCAGCATAGCTTGATCAGCATTGTGTAGGTCCTCGCCCAGGATCCAAACCGGCCAACCCTGGGCCACCAAATCGGAGCAGTCGAACTTAACTGCTACACCACTGGGGCCGGCCCCTGCTTTTCTTTATATTTTATCACTCAAGTGTGTGTCACTAAACCTTAGAGTTTATTTTTGCCTTTTTTCTCTTTTTGATATACCTTATAATTCTTTTTTAATCTATGGGTTCTTCTTCTATCTTTTAAGTTTTTCCTTTCAGTTTTTTATGGAAGCCATCAAACCATTTGATTACATGGTTTTGTTTGACTTATGGAGTTTCCCGTATTCTGAATTTTGCTCAGTACCTCCGTTGGTGTAGTTTAACACACTATACCATGTAGTAGTGTAGCTTTTATATTAAAAATAAGGAGTGGATGTTGAACATTTCAAAATGCATTAATAGTACTTACTCAGTTGTTCATGGGTATTTTCCTTTGAGTTATTAATGTGATGAATGCATTAATCAATTTCTATTAATAAATCATCTTTGCCTTCCTGTAATGTACCCTACTTGATTATGGTAAATTATTCCTTTAATATAATGCTACGTTTGATTTACTTGTATTTTATTTTGGATTTTTATATCTATATTCACAAGGAAGTTGGTCAATAGTTTCTTTTCTTTTTGTCATTCCCCATGTTAAGTTTGAAGTGCTTTTCTTAATTATAGGTTCTTTACTCTTTTCCATGGAAAGAGAGATTCTATGGTACTTACCTAATCTGCTGTCTTGAAAAAGGGAAGGGAATAATTTCTAATGTTTGGCTTTATTGTCCTTTGTGAGCCACCTGGTAATTACTACAATTTGGTACTTGATAGGTGACTCCTGTCATTGCCTAGACATATGGCTGTTCACTTGAAGTCTGGGGCTCAAATAGCCTGTCATTTCATTGTTATGGAAAAATTGACCAGCACTGCACTATTAATTGGTGATGTAACAGTTGCTTAGGGGTGTTTTTTTTGATAATCATAGACCTTATTTTTGAATGTGTCTATCTCTGCTTTCTTACATTTCCACTAGAAACAAGACGAAATAGGCAGAAGAAGCCTGTGAGTATATTGCTATAGCCTAGTCAACAGGGATAAGTGTAGAAGCTTTGCCTTCTAAGAAAGAGGATTCATCTTTAATTGGGTCCTGAACCTGCTAGAATTTTTTCACTTACCTGTACAATCACGTTGAACTGGTCTTCGAGCTCAGTAGGATAGTGCATCTGACTGCCTCCTTCCATCAGTGCAGGAGCACTGTGCTTCTGTCTGAGACTGGCTTTGTTCATATAGGAAATTCTACAGCTGTGTTTTTTAAAATGTAATTCAAGAATCATTGGTATGAGAGTCCTCAAATTGCTTATTGAAAAGGCAGTTTCCAACAACAACAATGAAAAATGCAGATTTCTAAGCTACTCCAGGTATTTTGAATTAGAATCTCTAGGAGTGGGGTCTAGGAATCTGCACTTTAAACAAGAGTCTCAAGTAATTCTTATAAAAACACTGTTTTCTAAGTTTAAGAAGAACCTGCTTTATTTAGTTATCTCCTTCAGTATAGGATTTCTCTGCTGAGCATTGGGAGAAACATAAAGGAAGTCTAAGACTTGGATATTACACACTCAAGGAACTTAGAACCTAGGCTAGGAATGGTATGGATTGGACAAAGGCAAGCAATAAAACAATCAAGTTTTAAGGCAAGTGTTTTTTAAAAATCAACTTTATTGAGATATAATAAACATACAAAAGAATCACCCATTTGAAGTACAGTTTGATTAGTTTTGACAGATGTGTATACCAATGAAACTACCACCACAATCAAGATGCAGAGCATTTCCATTATCTTTAAATGTTTCCTCATACCCTTTGCATTCATCCTTCTCCCCACCTCTGGCTCCAGGCAACCACTGATAGGCTTTCTATCACTACAGATTAAATTTGGTGTTCTAGAGTTGTATATAAATGGGACCATACAGTATGTACTCTTTTGTGTCTAGCTTCCTTCACTTAGCATAAGGATTTTGAGATTCATCCATTTTGTTGAGTGTATCAGTAATTCGTTTCTTTTTATTTACTGAGGAGTGTTCTATTATATGGATATACCACATTTTGTCTATCCATTCACCTGTTGATAGGCATTTGGGTTGTTTCTAGTTTTCATGAATAATATGAACATTTGCATGATCATATGTTTTCATTTCTTTTTTTTTTTTTTTTTTTTTTTTTTTTTTTTAAAGATTTTATTTATTTATTTTTCCCCCAAAGCCCCAGTACGTAGTTGTCTGTCATAGCTGCACATCCTTCTAGTTGCTGTATGTGGGACGCGGCCTCAGCATGGCTGGAGGAGTGGTGCCTCGGTGCGCACCCGGGATCCGAACCCGGGCCGCCGGCAGCGGAGCGCACGCACTTAACCGCTAAGCCACGGGGCCGGCCCTGTTTTCATTTCTTTGGGTTAAATACCTAGGAGTGGAATGGCTGGATCATATGGGCAGGTGTATGTTTAACTTTTTAAGAAACAGGCAGATGGTTTTTATTTTGATAACAGAGACACTGTACTATAGTCATTGAGCATTGTTTAAGAGAGTTGTTTAAGTGGAACTTAAGAAAGGGTACCAACTATATAAGGGAGGATAGGGAATGTTTACTGAGTAGTTACCATTTGTCTAGCACGTGGTAGTTATATGCTACACACATGATTTTCAATACTTATGCAAATTTGAGAGGTAAGTGGTATTACTTTTCACATTTATAAATGATGAACAAGTGGAGAGAAGTTAACCAGCCTAAGGTCACACAGCTAGTAAGTGACGGCTTTGAATCTAGGTTTATCTGGTTCCAAAACTCAAACCATTTCCGTTATACACTCCCATGGGAGTGGAAGTGAAGGATATTCCAGCTTCAAAAGTTGGGGGACAGATAGGGGAAATTGTGCTCATTCCTCTCTCCATCTCCTGAGTATGGCAAGCATAGGAACTGTGACAATACTTGTTTGCCAGTAACAAAAGTTTTGTTGTGGGGGACTGGTTAACAGTGAGGTTTGAAATTTATTGGGTATCAGATTATAGAGGGTTTTGAAAGCCAGGAAGATAAATATACTGTTTTATAAAGAGTGAGCTAATGATGTGATTAGAAGCTGGGCTTAGGAAATTAGTCTCATTGCCATCTGCTGAGTATATTGAATGGGACAGAGATTAGAAGTTCATAAGTCCAACCAAAACTTTACTGTAATAATTCAGGCATGAGGTAATAAGTTCCCTGGTAAGGACAGTGAAACCAGTGAGGAAGGGACAATAGGGAGGAGACTTCAGTGGAATTAACTGCTAAGCTTGTTGACAGATGGGACATGGGAGATAAGGAGAGAGGAATTTTAGGAATGGTCCTATGATTTCTGGTTTTGAAGTGTCTGGAGTTCAGTGGTTTTGGACTTGAGGTATACTTGGTGTGCTAACATATCTGAAGAGAGCTGTTAACATTGTAAATTCAGTGTCATTGCCAATGGAGGCTCTAGTTTTCTTGACTGCCTGACTCTTAGCATCAGGTGCCACTGAGCTAGAGGATAATTAGTTATTCATTTGTTAAGTATGTGAACTGGAGAGGTTTGAGGCTCTACGGAGGTGGGAAACATTGGCATGCTCATTAAAATTGTCAGTTGGACGGTCATGTGATACGTGTTGAGAATTTGAGAATGTTGCTGGTTTTCTAATCTCTTGGTGTACTCAGAGTTTTTTCTGTGACACATTTGGCCATTGTCTTTTCCCTGTTTGCTTCCTCTTTGGCATCCTGTGACAAGCAGTACCCTCCACCTAGCTCACATTGAACATTTTACTGTATGAAGTATGGAATCTCTTGATTCTCCTTCTTCCATTGCATGTGCTTTCATTTGCTTCTAAACGGTCTATACCCTAGCTTTCACTCATTAAAATTTCTTTCATTAAAGTTATTGTAACCTCTTTGTTTCTAAATCTAGTAGGCCTTTTTCAGTTTTATTTTGACTACTCTGTAGCACTTAACACTTGTTGACCACTCTCTCCTTGAAACCTTGTTTTTCCTGACTTCAGGGACCACACTGCCATGGTTTTCTTCCTCTCTGGCTTCTTCACAGGCTCCTTTATGGACTCTTCTTTTATTTTTTTTTAAGTCAGATTTGTTAAGATATAATTTACATACAGTAAAATTCTCCCTTTTAGTATATAGTCTTATGAGTTTTGGCAAACACATACAGTCATGTAACCACAACTATAGTCAAGAAATAGAGCAGTTCCATCAATCCTAAAAGTTCCCTAAACCCCTTTGTAGTCACCCTCTCTCACTGCTGGCCCGTGAAAACCACTAATCTGTATTCTGTCCCTATAGTGTTGCCTTTTCCAGAAAATCATATAAATGGACTCACATAGTATGTAGCTTTTTGAGTCTGACTTGTTTCACTTATCATAATGCAGTTGAGATTCATCTCTGTGTGTCAGTAGTTCATTTCCTTGTATCCCTGAGTAGTACTCTACGGTATGGATGTACTACAGTTTGTTTATCTGTTCATCAATTGAAGGTCACTTGTGTTTCCAGTTTTTAGTGAATGTGAATTAAGCAACTGTAGACATTCAGGTACAGGATTTTGTGTGAACATGGTTTTATTTCTCTTGGGTAAATATATAGGAGGGGAATTGCTGGGTTGTATGGTATGTGTATAACTTAATAAGAAATGCCTAGATCGTTTTCCAAGGTGGCCTACCACTTTGCATTCTTGCCAACGATGTATGAGTGTTCCAGTTACTCCACATCCTCACCAACACTTTGTATTGTCAGTTCTTCTTTTTATAATTTGTGTCTTCTTTTTAAATGTGTCTGTTCCTTAGGTTCCCCCCCTCCTTTTATGTAGTCTTTTTTTCCTCTCATCCTGCATTCGCTGCCTTGTTATTCTTATTTACTTACTTTTTAATTTTTATCTGTTCATTTACAAATATTTGTTGAGCTTCTGCTTTGTTCCAGGCACTGTTTAGGCACTGAAGATAAAGCAAAGAACAAAGCAGAAAAATTCCTGTCCTTGTGGGTAGCTTGTATTCTGGAAACTTCCAAGTCTTCTGCTCTGCATCTCTTTTCTCAGCTCCACACCTGTATATCCAGCTGTCTACCAGAGATACTCATTTGAGATGTCCAATAGATACCTCAGAGTCAAAATATCTAACACTGAATTCATCATCTCCCTCAACCTGCCCCTCTTTTGTATCTCTCTTCTTAATGACTGATGTCATATCCACTCAGTAGCTCAAGCTAAAAACCTAAGCAATATTGTTTAGTCCTTATTCTCCTCACTTCCCACATTCAATTAATTATTATACCCTACTGATTTTACCTCCAAAATATCTCATTAATGTATCCACTTCACTCCCTCTGCCACTTCTCTAGTTCAAGCCATCATCAGGTCAGTGCAATAGCTTCCTTACCAGCCTCCCTGACACCAGTCTCCAGTCCCCTTACTCTACCAACTATTGGCCACACTGCACGGTGCACCGTTCTCTTTCTAAAAGGACAAATTAGATCCTGTCTCTCTGCTTCTTAAGAGCTGTGATAGCTCTGTATTACCCTCCAGATAATTCCAAATTCCTAACATTACTAAATTTCTAAACATTACTTACACTCCTTTGATCTTTTATAACCCTAGCCTCTCACTCAGATATGCTAGAACTGTTTTCAGTTCACTGAAGGTGCCTTTGCATATATAATCTCCTTTTCCTGGAATATTTCTCCTCTCCCTTTCTTGGTACTTATGCCTAGCAAAGCCTGCCTATCCTCAGTAATTGTTCTACTGGCTAGTGAGATGTTTTATTGCATTTTTGGGGTGGGGAAGGAAACTTCCTTGATTAAACTGGTGCTATTTCTCTTATAATGGTACCAGGCTGAAGTGAGAATAGGGAACTGGTTGGTCAGAGAGCGTAACTGTTGTTATTTTCCTGAGTTAGGGATGGACCCAGTAGATGGAATCAGATCATTTGTTAGATTTATTCATTCAATGAAGATTTATTAAGCACTTACTGTGTACAAGAAGCTGCTGTGCAGTGCTGTGGAGCATTCAAGGATGAGGCAGTATCCTGTAAGGAGAGGCTTCTTTGGGCCCAGAGTTTCATTGAGAAACATCATTGTCACTTGCCTGGAGCAATCTAGGTTGCTAGACATATTCTGAAGTTCTATGTGATTATTTTCCATTTTTCTTTTAAAAAGAAACAAGGTAGTTAGCCTCTAGCAGTTGCTATGGCAACTGTGCTATAGCCTGGGATAATTTTCTTCTAAACCTCCTCTCCCCCATGGCTAGAAAGTTAAATAAATTATTAAAATTAAAAAATGGCACACTAAACCAGCATATATCTTTTCTGAGGGGTGAGAAGAAGAGACATAGGTGGCAGGAAAGAAGGTAAGTACATAGGAAGAAAACTGACTCTCAGTGCATAGTTAAATTAAACAGCTTGTGACTAATTAGTAATCCCATATCCCCAGGATTAGGAGTTTGCTTAGGTGATGAAACCAGCCTGCATTGGCATCATTTGATGCTTCCAGAATTTTGAGTCTTATGGCAGACTTTCAAGGGAGCTGCACCCTCAGAACTGAGGGCTTTCTAATCCAGACATTGACAGTCCCTCGGCAGACATTAGGACTGTCAGAGTATGCTGATCTTTCTGCCACCTATTTTTTTTTTTTTTTAAGATTTTATTTATTTATTTTTCCCCCAAAGCCCCAGTAGATAGTTGTCTGTCACAGCTGCACATCCTTCTAGTTGCTGTATGTGGGACGCGGCCTCAGCATGGCCGGAGGAGCAGTGCGTCGGTGTGCACCCGGGATCCAAACCCGGGCCGCCAGCAGCAGAGCGCGCGCACTTAACCGCTAAGCCACGGGGCCGGCCCTCTGCCACCTATTTTTTAGGAACCTATAATGCGAGCAAAAACCTGGCAACGTGACAAAACAACAATAAATGCTAACTGCACACCATGTTCCAGGGACCTGTGCTAAGCACTTTACGTGCATTTTTCTCTTATAACCCTTACAGTAACCAAGTGAGACTCATACTATCATTATTCTCAGGTTACAGATGAAGAAACATCTATAATAACTTTGTCAAGATCATATAGCTAGTACGTGGCAGAGCCAGAAGAACTTAGCTTTGACTTCAATACCCATATTCTTAACTATGAAGCTAAATTATTCCTTGTTTCTTTGGAAAAAGGCCTATTTTTAGTGATTTCTTTGTCACGTTAGTTGCCTCAAATTCAGTTTTGGATATGAGATAGGATTTAAATTTAATTAATATTGAATTTTTTATTTTGAAAAATGAATAGAAAATGTTTTCAGTTTTCTCCTATCATTCAAAGCTTCTGGGTGTTTTTTTATTTTGTGAGGAAGATTAGCCCTGAGCTAACATCTGTCACCAATCCTCCTCTTTTTTGCTGAGGAAGATTGGCCGTGGGCTATCATCCGTGCCCATCTTCCTCCACTTTGTATGAGACTCTGCCACAGCATGGCTTGACAAGCGATGCATCAGTGTGTGCCCGGGATCCAAACTACCCGTTGCTGCAGCGGAGCGCTCGCACTTAACCACTATGCCACTGGGCTGGCCCAAAGCTTCTGTGTTTAATGGATTTTTGTGTGTGTGTGTGTGAGGAAGGTTAGTCCTGAGCTAACATCTGTTGTCAATCCTCCTCCTTTTGCTGAGGAAGATTGGCCCTGGGCTAACATCCATGCCCATCTTCCTCTACTTTATATGGGACTCCGCCACAGCATGGCTTGACAAGTGGTACATCTGTCCATGCCCAAGATCTGAATCTGTGAACCCTGGGCTGCCGAAGCGGAGTGCGCAAACTTAACCACTACGCCACCTTAACTGCTAGGCCACTGGGCCGGCCCCTGTTTTAATGGATTTTATTGAAAATTTATAGACAGTTCTGAAAAAAGTGGCTATCTTTGAGCACCCAACAAGCTACAATGTTTTGTTACATATTGGAAGATTAGAGATTAATGCCATTCTTTGGCCTTTTAGCTTTCAATAGAAAGCAGCAAAATTGGACATCATTGCTTTCAGACAAGGGCATCACACTCTTTCCCACTGTATCGGATTTGAGCTTCTCGTGGATGTACTGTGGTAGGGTCTGGTTTGGTGAATAGAGAGATGAGGAAGGGTTTCTTAGAGGCAGGTCGAATTTTTCTCATTTTGAATAAGGAAGGGTATATCATCTCTGAAATGATGATGTTCTGAGAGAGACCTAGGCCAGAAGGAGGTTTAAAAGAGTATGGGAGCAGTAGTTTTTTGTTATTCTCTATATGGAGAATAGCAGAGAGCAAAAGTACTTTGTAGATTTGTCTTGTGCTTGGAAGAAGGGAGATGCTCTCTACATGTTGTAAAATTAATGGAATACAAGTAGAGTAGGCTCAAGTAAGGTAGGGTATATAATAATTGGCGGGATGGGGAAATGACTTGAAGTTTTCCTAAAATTGTCTCTGTTACTCTTCTTTGCTGCCACCTGTGGTTTTCTTAGGTCACTGGACCTATTTGGGCTGGGGAGAGCATCAGAGTACGTAAGAATTTGAATTCCTTATAATTTTCTTGATCTTACCCTTTAACATACTCCCTGTGAACTATGAAGCTGGATATTCATGCATACATGTATATATAGTTTCATTCCCCTTGCCTCCTATAGTTAATCTCAGGAGACATTACCTGCAGTGAAATGTTATATCCTTTCAGGCTGGTTTCTTGGAGACTGTGTGTGTGTGTGTGTGTGTGTGTGTGTGTGTGTGTGTGTGAGTGAGAGAGAGAGAGAGAGAGAGAGAGAGAGAAATTTCAAACCAAAGTTGCAGTTATAATCCTGACAGGATCTCCTGACTTTTCTTTCCCACAGACAAGTAGTACCATCAGCCACCTAATGTAGGAAGCCCTTTCCTTTGGTCTCTTGGCTAAGGAGTGCAGTGACTAGAAGGACAAGGTTCATTCTGGGAGAGGTCATTGGTTTTGTGTAGTGAACAAGAGGCTGAGGACACGGTTTGACTTTCCTGGAAGCAGCCCGGCTAGGCTGGAGGCCGACTTAGTTTGAGAGCTTGAAAAGTGGGCAGCCAGTTCTTTCTAGCAAGATACACAGCGCTAGGCTGACATTGCTGGCTGTGTTACGCATCTGACAGGGGGTTTGGTTGAGTCCCAGGGATTAGGTATCCAATAGCTGCTAAGAGGGGCCAAATTTTGTCCTGTCCTTGGAATTTCTCAAGGAGCATGTATTTGTGGTTTGAATCCTGAGTATTTCCACTAAGGAACTGCTCAAAGGCAGCCTAAGAGAGCTCAGATAACTTGAAGGTTTTCAAGTAGAAAAAAGTAACTAAGCCATGAATAAAAAGGTTCTCATTCTCTTTCCTTTCTTTTCTGGCTGATAAAGTTCTACCTGTACTCTGGATTTAAAATCAGGGACTCAATCCGGGAGCACCACAGACCAGAGAGCCTCATTGTTCAGTATTTCATTCAGTTTTCTTTGAGTGCCTATTCTGTGCCTGGGGCCCATCTTTGCCCCTGATTAGGTTACTTTCCCCAGCCTACTTCTCTAGGTTTATTTTCTATCATTCCCTTCCATGTCCTTTTATGTATCTGCCAAATGAGCTACAAAATGTTTCTCGAAAATATATGTAGTCTTTTGCACCATTGGGCCTTTACTCATGCCTTTGCTTTTATCTAGATTCTACAAAGTATTTCCCTTCCCCTTCCAATCTTCACCTATTGAACACCCACCAGTCTTTCAAAGTCATCCTGTCCATAAATCTTTCCCTGCTCACCCTAACAGGAAGTGACCTTACCTTCAACTCATATAGGATTTGGTTTGTGCTCTTCTCAGGATAGTTACTTCCTTGCATTTATATTTGTATCCATATTTTCTCTCCCCTATTAGACTGACTCTGTACTCTGAATCTTCTGTATTGTTTAGCCATGCACTTGTAGGCACTCAATAAATATTTGAAAGAGTAAATTTTCCAGGGGCTTTTCAACTTGTGCCCTCAAACTAGCTCACAAGCCCTCCTTAGGCTGGGTAACCAAACCTGCACTTCAGCTTCTCGTTCTCAGTGAAGCCAGGAGTTTTCTGTTCTAGCTGAAATGGTGCTGTGGGGTAGAGTGTAGAGCCAGTAAGAGATCGTCATGCGACACTAAAAGCAAAATTCTTTCATTCCGAGTTTCTCTTTAACTTCCCTTTTTAGTTTCTAATCAGCCTCAGTGGTGCCAGGAGGTTTACTTTCTAAGGGAATTGGGAGTGGTGTGGCGGGAGAAACCCTGGCCTTTGCCCTCTGCCTGTCTATTTGTCTCATCTCACTTGTATGTCCTTTCTCCTGTCCCCTCCTACTTTTCATATTCTCTTTTCTTCTACTCCCATTCTCTTCTTTCCATAGACAATTTGTTTCTTAATATTTGCCCTTTATTTCTTTAGTATAGAAATGTTGTCAGTCTTTAGGAAGGTTTTGGAGTATTCCTCCCTTTAGCCTAGCAAAATGAAAAAGCAGAGCGTTATTTAGGAGTAATAGGTCAGATGCAGTGAGAAATTAAGGGTCCATCCATGTAGTTTCTGGCTCTGGATCATGGGTTCCTGGCTCTGGCAGAGCTACTGTCTTTGGCCTCATAATCAATAGGATTGTCTATCACTGCTCCCTCTTTGGAGACTCAATCTTGGTTTTCTGGGTTATGTGCTAAGACTTCTCCTGTCGGAGTTTAAGTAGACTTTTGGCTTGTCTTTTTGTTGGTGTTGCCCCCTCATCTGTATGCATGAATAATCCAGCCTGACTTGTTCACACTTACTCCTTCTGTGGGTTCAGAAAGAATAAAGTCTGAAAGGCATACTGGTTTTTGTCCCTTGATCCTTTCTTTCTAGTTTTCAGAAAAACAAATGCATCAAGGTCTAAAACCAGTGCCTCCCAAGTCTCTTTTTCCTAATGTGTGATCAGAATGCTTTGTAAGCAGAGTGCTTTGCATTCTCTATTGTTTGAATAACATTGTTCCTCACCATTGGAAGGTTAGCCTCTTTCTCACACTGATTTTTTCCCCTGGAGTTCTGATCACTCTCCTCTTCTTTTCTTATGTTCACATGTTACCTTAAACTCAAATGCTGTTAGATCTCCTCCTTACCCCTTTTCCTAGCCTCACGCTGTTGCTGTAAACTCAGATGGGAAAAGCTCATAGGATCTTCTTACCCCCACTTCCAGCTGTGCCCATAAGTGTTGTCTAGAATCCAGTGTTCAAATTTTCTTCCTTGCTTGTAAAACCCACATGTTTGTGCCCCCTGTCTCCTTTAGTGGAATTATTATCTATGGGTCATCTAACACAGAAGCCAAGGGGTCATTTCCCTATTACTTTCCATTTGTTCCCAAGTTTTATCATTTCTGTCTGGATTATTTTTTTCTAATTTATTAACGTTTTCTATTTCCACTGGGTGGATGCAGTTTCTTAACTCCTACATGAGCAATTGTAAAAGCCTAATCTTATGGTCTTCAGAAGGCTTCCACTGCCCACATCACTACCAAGAATTAAAAATAATTACCAATATGAGAAGTCCGTCATCTGCTGAAAGTCTCTCCATTTTGGGATGGTGAATGTTCCTTTTCCTCATTGTGAGCCAAATAGAACTTGGCAAGCAAGAACATATGGGACCTTGTTAATTATACACATATGGAGATGCTGTCAGAAATGGCTTCTCTATAAAATAAACTACAAAACACTATTAGGTTGAGCTCCCTTTCCAAGCACAGTGTTGCATATTTTTATTTTTGCTTGATGCAGGATTTGTAACTGTGGTCATTGTAGCTAACATCAAGAAAAAACTAGCCAGTCAGGTGCTGGCCTGAAAAGCAGAAATAATTCTATGAAATTGTAGTCACCGCTGTTAGATGAACTTGGCTGCATTGTCAGCAAGATCCCATTGGCAGTGCATATGTTTTCCTCTTCCCCTTTAGCCCAGGCTTTGGATGGAAATTCTGAGCCCAGGGTATAGGTGCTTGACAGGAATTGTTAGAAAAACCCTATATTGTAGCAAGACAGTAAGACTGCTGCTATTCTCAGCTGCATCTAGAGCTTTTGGCTTGATTTTAAGTCTTGGCTTTGACCTTCCTGATTTCCTGGACCAGCTTCTGATGTTGGACCTGCCTATGTGGTTTGGCCACGTAT
The DNA here is from genome assembly GCF_057802395.1 of Ceratotherium simum simum. NCBI lineage: Eukaryota > Metazoa > Chordata > Mammalia > Perissodactyla > Rhinocerotidae > Ceratotherium > Ceratotherium simum. The sequence goes on along the minus strand of NC_141928.1, from coordinate 40,620,020 downwards.
TTTTTTTTTTTTTTTTTTTTTGTGAGGTAGATCAGCCCTGAGCTAACATCCGTGCTAATCCTCCTCTTTTTGCTGAGGAAGACCGGCTTCTGAGCTAACATCTATTGCCAATCCTCCTCCTTTTTGTCCCCCAAAGCCCAGTAGATAGTTGTATGTCGTAGTTGCACATCCTTCTAGTTGCTGTATGTGGGACGTGGCCTCAGCGTGGCCGGAGAAGCGGTGCGTCGGTGCGCGCCCGGGATCCGAACCCGGGCCGCCAGCACGGAGCGTGTGCACTTAACCACTAAGCCACGGGACCAGCCCTGTCCACGTATTTTTAAAGTCTGAAAACACCAAGCCAACTTTAAACAACAATTTCTCTTTTGTAAGATATGGAAAAGCTATTTTTTGCATATTGCCCCATTTTGATAATAGTAGATGACCAGAAGCCAGCCCTGGTGGTCTAGTGGTTAAGGTTCGGTGCTGCCATGGACCGATTCGTTTCCTGCTCAGGGAACCATACCACCCGTCTGTCAGTTGTCATACTGTGGTGGCTGCATGTTGCTGTGATGCTGAAACCTATGCCACCGGGATTTCAAATACCAGCAGGGTCACCCATGGTGGACAGATTTCACTGGAGCTTCCAGACTAAGACAGACTAGGAAGAAGAACCTGGCTACCCACTGCTGAAAAAATTGGCCATGAAAACCCTATGAATAGCAGCAGAACATTTTCTGATAGAGTGCCGGCAGGTGAGAGGATGGCGCAAAAATACTGGGCAGGGTTCCACTCTGCTGTACACAGGGGCGCTAGGAGTCGGAATCGACTCGAAGGTGCTAACAACAACAAAAGGGGACCAGAATTTGTTTATGACGTTTAAAAGCAGATTTTCATTAGAGTTATGATAGCTAGAGAAGTGGGAATGGCTGTGTGTTTGTATTGGAGACACAGTACCTGTGAGAAGGTGTGTGGGTGGGAGAAAACAGTTTTGTGTAGTTAAAAGAGAAAGTGGGAAGAGAAAGAATTCCAGAGAATTCTGCATTGGGAAAATGCAACTTGGAACTCCTCTAAGAATCAGCATTGAAATTAAATGAAGAGTCTTATCTCATGTGAGAAGGAGAGAGACTTGTGGGTATTAATTGAGACAGTTCTGCACATGGCTTTGAGGTCACAGGGCTCAGGTGCAGCTCAGCTTGCTCTTGTTGTCAAAGTCCAGGCTTGTGGCTACCTAAGTTAGAAGCAGAAAAAAATTCTAAAGAACTAAATAAAGCTGGGGTGCTTTGATTGACTGTGCTTATTCCACAGCTTTTGAAGATCCTGATAGTGCCGTCGATGACCGAGATAGTGACTATCGCAGTGAGACCAGCAATAGCATCCCACCTCCTTACCATACGACTTCCCAGCCCAATGCTTCTGTGTACCAGTTCCCTGTGGCTGTGCGATTGCCACAGCAGCAGCTAATTCAGGGCAGTTCCCGGGATTCTTGCAATGACTCTATGCAAAGTTATGACCTTGATTATCCAGAACGGCAGGCCCTCAGGTATGTATGGAAACAGAGCACTTCTTCTTCCTAGTATGCAGTTTTCAGGATGCAACTGACAACCTTTGGGTGCTCTAACTTGAGGTGGTAGTGGAAGTACAGCAGTATAATAGGGCAGGCTACAGCCATTTTGTGTAGATTCTCAGTCTTTTTTTTTCTCTTTCACACATTCACATTTATACATTTCCATCAGTAGTATTTCTCTTTATGATCAATGATTCTCAGCTGGTTAGAGCATGCCCACTTGGGGTGGATGGCTGAAAAACACCTACTCACCTCTCTGCCCAGCCCAGTGATTTGATACATCTTTCACCAAGATTAAAAAAGAAAATCACAGATGTTAAATGTTTGGATAATCCTTCCTACCTAAATATTTCCCTGGGAACTTCAGAAGAAAACTAGTATGATCTCTCCGTAGCAGATTCAGTACTTTTGCTGGAACTTTTTACAAATTTTAATTTCTTAAATGTATAAAATATTTACTTGGTTAAAAAAATGTAAAGGTAAAGAATCTCCCACCCACACCTGTTGTCCTCCTCCACCCCATCCCCTTCCCGTCTCCTAGTTCTCACCACCCTTGTTTGTTTCTTATGTATCCTTCCATAGACTATTGTCATATAATTATGAGTATAAAAGCAAATACATACGTATATGCTCCTCCTTCTTCCCTCAACTTTGAAAACAATTTATACTTAAAATTTAGAGAAATAATACCATGAACACCCATATTCATGTGGCCTAGATTTACCAGTGGTGTTAACATTCCGCTATGTTTGCTTTATCTAATTCTCTCTAATATATTTATACATATACATTTTCTTTTTTCAGAACCGTTTGAAAGTAAGTTGCAGATATCATGTTACTTCACCAGGAAGTACTTCAGCATATAATTCCTGAGCAAAAGGACTTTCTCTTCCATAACCTCAATACTATAATCACACTTAAGAAATTTAATAATACAATGATATTATTTAATATATAGACCATATTTAAATTACTCCAGTTGTCCCAGTAATGTTCTGTATGTATATTTTTTCCTTTTTGATTCAGGAACCAATCAAGGATCATGGTACATTACATTTGATTTTTCTGTTTCTGTAGCCTCCTATAATTGAACAAAATTCTCTTACTTTTTTTTTTTTTTTTTGTCTTTTAAGACACTAACATTTTTTGAAGAGTCCAGGCCGGTTGTTTTGAGAATGCCCCTTAATTTGGTTTTGTCTGATTGTTTCTTCATGTTTAGAATCAGGTTAAACATTTTTGGCAAAAACACTACATAGATGATGTTTCCTTCACAATGTATCAGCAGGCACATAATGTTACTTTGTCTCATTATTGGTGATGTTTAGTTTGATCTCACGCTTAAGAAATCTGGTATATATCAGATTTTTCCAATGTTTAAAGTTACCTTTCTCCTTTGTAATAAGGATATATGGGGTGATACCTGCGATTGGTCAATATTCTGTTTCCCCGACAAACTTTTACCCATTGATTTTATCATCCATTGATGATCCTTGCCTTGAATCAGTTATTTCATTGGTTCGAGGTGAAGTTTTTAAAAACCCTTCCCATTTAGCTCATCCTTTTGCTTGCTAAAATTCACCATACCTTAGGACGATCTCATTTTTTTTTGCCTGCCTTTCCAAACTCTTGAATATTTATCCTGAACCTCAGATGATTGTCTACCTGCTAGACAACATCCTATCTCAGTTTACTATCATCTCTGAGAATATTTTCAGTGAAATTTTTTCATATATCAACCATCACATAGTATTCTCGCTCTTCATAATCTGATTCTAAAAAGATACATGCCAGGAATCCTTCTGTAGTTGGTTCCTACTCCTTGCTGGTTTGTTAATTGAGTATTTTCATATTTTATTCATTTGATTTTAGTTGTTTATATTGTCCTACTTTAAGAAAAAAAAACATAATAGCAAAAAAAAAAAAAAAAAAAAGCTTCTGGTCCTCTTTCCTCTCTGTATTTTTAAGCATTAGATGTGGAGGCCAGCCATAATAATGGCACATCAACCTAAATGACTACATACTCTTCTGGACAACCGCAGTTTACCTAATCAATTACCCTATTACCATTTGGTTGTTTCCTGGGCTACTGCTATAATAAATAACTCGTAGAGGAGCATTAGTGATATACTTTAAGTTGCAAATTTTTTCTTAAAATTTTTCTTTAATTGGTCCCATATAAATTTGATTTTATTGTATCAGTATATGAAATGAAGTTAAAGAGTAAATATTTTTTCATGTCCAGCAGAGGAAAAATTAACGTGATTTTTAAGTAAACTTTTATTGTAGGCATTTTTAACTTAAATTTTTGAAATGATTTCTTCTTTATAAAGTTTTGAAGAAATTATATCATTAGCATTGATTTTTAAACTTTTCTATTACTGTAAATACTAAGTTCTTGGAAATAGTCTAAGTCCTTAAGTTACACAGTTTTTTAGGAAGAACATTTAAAATCCTTGAGGGAACAAACATGTTTGCAGTACCTTCCCGTAAATTAGAAGTGTAAAAATAAATAGCTTCATTCACTGCAGCCGTGGCTATCCATTGATTTAAGTCAGTACTGTAAAGAGTTCTTCCAGGTTGGAGTTAGTTTAGTTTGAGTTTTTAAGGATACCGGAGAGTAACGAAACTGTGTGTAAAAAATATATGTTAAGTTAGATTTCCTCACTCAACCAAATGGGTTTCTGCCTAATGAGTCCAGAATAACTAGAAATTTATGTAAATTATATAAAAATACATAATTTGAGGTTTGACAATAGAGTTGGACTTTGTTATATATTATATAGCCAAAGTATTTCTAGTGTTGAGAGGGGTCAAAAGAATATCAGTCTCATTCTTAAAAATTTTTAGTGACTAAGTGACCACTTTGATCTTGTTTCTGTTTCTTAAATAAATGCTGTTGGATGTTAGATCAGTAAAAGAACACACTGAGCTGACAAGCTCCTAGTCTGCATGGCCTCCCTGTACTCCCACCTGACTACATGGGAGGCAGGCAGTCTCTAACCTAACTGAGAGAAAGGTCAGCTGTCTTCTGTATTCATTGATAAGTCAGACATGTAGCTTCTGCTGTTGTGATCAGTATAAGAAAAAATTTTCATTTCACTGTGATCCTCAGTGCATAGAGCCTTTAGATTTCATAAACAACAAATTATAATGCTTGAAATAATTTGTTCTTTTTGGTACTGTAACAAGGTTTGACTTCTAAGATAGTCAAAAATTATTTTTATTATGTATATATTATTTCCTTTTTAAAAGAAATATGTTTGACTATGTTCTTGGCTATACTGCCTCAGATATAACTTTCAGCAAGTTAACAGCTTGGCTTCTTTCCAGACCCAAATTCGTCAACAAATTTAGATTTCTTGAAATCCCTTGACATATTTTCATGGAATGCTTAACAGTTCTAAACTTTGGCTTTGCAAATTCATTCTAAATATTGATGAAACATATTCATTTTGTTTGTTTCTTTCTTTCTTAGAAAATAAAAGGATCCTACAAAGCTCATGTAGCAAGTAAAGTATTTTAAAGTTGTTATTATAGGTGTTCTTTTTCTGATGTGGAAAATCTCTTTGGCTACATCTACATGTAGCCAAAGCCATCTACATAGCTATAATGTTGGTTTAAGAACATGTGAATTTTCTTATATTTTGTCAGCCTGAATGGTTTTTATCAAATTGACAATTTTACTAATGCTAATTTTCTCATTGAACGAGCACTAAATCTTAAAATTTGTTTCTTCCTTTTCCTTGTTTTTCCTTGTTTTTCCTTTTTTGTTTGCCTTCTCTTCCTCCAATTTTATCCCTTTACATCAGACAAAGCTTGCAGGCTAAAAATGACAAAATTAGGATTATTTCAGCTTTCTCTGGTATTGACTATGAAGAGCAAGAAGATATATATGAGAAGATAGAGGGGAAAATATCACAAGAGTTTCTAGAAAACAGTAACATAAACTTAAAAGAAGCAGAGCTTAAAGAAATTAGAACTCTTTCAAAAACTGATAAATATTACAGCCAACAGGTACAACCAAAGTACAAGAATTGGAAAAAGATACCATCTCAGAGCCAGGAAACAGAATGCTCTAATGCCTTTAAGTTTGAAACATCTGTTAACTCCAGATATCCTCAGGAATATGATAGAATAGATAGGAGAAGGAAAGAAAAACCCTTATACAGTCATTTTGAAGACAATGAAAGAAGACAATGTGATGATAGATCAGGAACTAAGACTAACTTCAAAAGTACATATCCTAACGCTGAAAATTGTAACCTTTGCCACGTTGAAAAGAAGAAACAAAATTACCCAGTTTTGCACCCCTGCAAAAATGGGTTTGTGGTGAAGAGTGGCATGTGGACCACTAAGTTGGAAAGTCTTGATTATGATCTTCTAGGCTGTTTTAAGAACTGTGAAAAGTCATCTGGCTTAAACCAGCATGTCACTAATTTCACTCCATTCGATGTTCTTGAAGATTCTACTAGCAGTACTTCTGATGAACTTCTGGGTTCTCCCATTTCTGATAAGCAGGAAGGTGTACTATCACCAACATGTCATCCATCTACTGTCCATCATATTGGAGGCTTTCCTGAAGAATATTATGTAGCAAATCCGGCATTCCTGTTACAAAGGATGAATTGTGATGCAAACACACTTGGAGATCTGTCTGGGTGCCCCATGGAAGAGATGACCCCTTCCTCTGTTGAGGAACCCAAGGAGGACTATATTGATACAATGGATGAGCTTCAGTGTTTGGTAGAAACTGTGTCAGAATATTTAGCAGAGAAGGAAGAGGAGATTAATAGATTTGGTTCCCTTTCAAAAACTAAAAACACACTTAAACATAATAGTATTGTTGTTAATGAAGAACAGAAAATGGCTGGGGATCAAATACCACCTTTAACTATTGTCAAGAATGACAAAGACAAGGCCATCTCTTTCCCTGAGCTGAATGGAGTGAAATGTGCTGTTGGTTCTTTGTTCAGTTCACTCACAGAAAAGGTGGCTTCAGGTACAAAGCATCTAACAACCTCTGTGGAAAAGCTGGTTTATTTAGTTGCAGAGAAAACAGAAACTCTTAATCAAATAGAGACAATTAATTCAGGATCTAAACCCAGAGCCCAATCAGTATTGGAGAAGGATCTTCCCATGCAATCTCCTTTATCCTCTCAAAGAGTTGATGATAAGGATTTTAGCAGCCATGACAAAACCTCTGAAAATGAGCACACAGGCAGTAAAACTGCAAGTTTATGCTTTCAGGATGCAACAGAAACTATTGGAATTGATTCGGCTCCACAGAGTCAGAGTTCAGTTATAAAATCTGTTTTTAGCATGCTAAATCCATTAAAGATCTTTTTGGAAAAGGACGAAACCAAAAAAGATGACTACCAGAACAAGCCAACAAGAAAGGAAAGCTTCGTTGGGTGTGGTTCAGAGTCAAATCAAAGGGAAGACACCCTTGACGATCATAGTAGCATCGTCTCTTTAGATAGGAGTGATGGAGAAACTACAGGCTGGTCCCAGATGCCCACAAATGAGGATCTGTTGTCTTCCCAAGAGGCCAATGAACCTTCAAACTTAGCTAATTCTGCAAATAAGAAAGATGATATTGAGAGTCTGTTGGGAAGAAAACCCTGTACAGATCTGTCTCTGTTACCAGATCAACCAAAAATATGTGCCAAAGATACTCCAGGACATCCTTGTATAGCTGGCAGTAGAACTGCAAATAAAGAGGCTTCTTCAAAGCCATTCGAGGGAGACAGAGTTACTAGTGATGATGATTTCCTGGAGCCACTCAGAAAATCCTTTAGCCAGTTTTTGCTCACTTCCCCAGAGACCTGTTCACAGGGAACTTTATCAGAATGTATGAAAATTCACAAGTTGGAGGAAGATGGATGGGAAAGGGCCCCTAAGAAAGATGGACATTCCTTTCCCTTTAGTGGAAAACTACATATTCCATTTTTCAGAGTTCTTACTCATTCTGAAAAGCAGCAGGATTTAAGAGAGAAAGGAAGCATTTTTCCTTTGTTTAAATTTCCGTTCACTGACAGCCATATCACTGTCAATGACCAGAGTTTTCATGGCTCAGCGGTAACCAATGATGAAGAGATCCAAAGGAATTGCCATGAAAATGCCAAAATTAGTTCAATAAAATCTAGTTCAGTTCTAAATATTCATAATAATCTAGGGAAATTTGGTGATACAGAGACATTTAATAAGAATGACCAAATAAATTGTCCTGGAGATGCCACACTTAGTAAAATAAAGTCTGAATCAGCTCCAAATATTAATAATGATCTTGGGAAATTTGGGAGTACAGAGGAGTTAAATTCGAGTGACCATACAGCAATAGAGAACTGTGAAAGAGATGCCTTAGCCATCCCTGGAGTTGTGTCCAAAGAACGTATACCTTCAGATTCTTCAGGAGAAAGAAAGACTCTTACACAAGTGACATCTTTAACAATATCAGACTCTTCATCAGCATTTACTTCTACCATTTCAAAATCCACCTTGGTTAATGAAATTAGTGAAGACAAACTTGCAGATAAAGCTTCTGAGAAAAGAACCCAAGGAAGCTTCCTTTCTGGCCTGTTTAACAGGTTTTCTTCTCTTGAAAACTTGTCTAGTCAACAAGAATTAAATTTGAAAAATGATGACTCTCATCACAGGAATAACACCCCAAGCTTACTCTCTGGAATATTCAACTTGATATCCAGTAGCAGTATGACTGATTGTAAACCAAATGAAGCAAAGTCCATGTCTTTAGATGGCATAAAGAGTTTGAATGGAAATAAGTATTTATCCTTAGGTGAGATCCCTGTTACTTCATGTGTGACTTCTGAGAACCAGAGGAACCATGTTGAAAAACAAGAAACTTCTGGCTTCACAAAAAGCTTCCTTTCTTTACCTAAAGAAAATATACCATTATCTGATGCTTGGGTTGATAATCATCATTGCCATTCTACATGGAAAAACCAGCAAAGTGAAAAGCATTGCCCCTCTTCTGAGAACAGTGTACTTCACTGTGCTCCAAGCACTCAGCAGGACCTCTTAGAGAAATCTTTGGCTAAGAGGCAGACATCACACCATGTCCTTGAGGCAAAACGACATGAAAATTCAAATAAGTTAAATCTACCTATACTAAATACTAACAATCTTAATAAATCAAACAACTATCAGGCTTTTGACGAGATGCATAGTCCTTTTTGTTATGAATGGGACTCTGATATAAAAGATTTTTCTAAAAATTGTGGAAAACTTCAGCCAATTTATTATATGTTGAATCAAAATACATTTTCTTCAACTGATGTTTTCTTGTGGCCTGACTCAGAAAACCCAGCAATAAATTTTTGCCGGAAAGATCAAAATGCAAATATCTTGGAGTGGAGAACAAATCCAAACAGTGTCATTTGGTGTGACTTACCATATGAATCATTCGACCAGTTAGCATTTAGTGAAGGTTACTTATTAAGAGGTGATATGTGGGCAGCTAACTCATTATATGGAAATTCTTGTCATCTTCCAATTAACGAGACTAAGAATTCACTAGAAGAATTGCCCCTTGACTTAAGTTCTTCTTCAGGTTATGACAAGAGTACAGGCCCCATAGTTGAATCATTAAGAATGGATGAAAACTTTGTTTTTTCAAGTATTGGTTATGAATACCAGGAATGGTTGTCGTCTCTTGAAAATGGAGTGTGGTGGCCATCAGAGGATGGAGATTATGGATATTATATGTTTTACGATGGTCAATATATCTATTCTCTCCTCACTGATTCTACTGGGAAGTATGCATATTTATTTATACCTGATTGTTCTTATCAAGAGTATTTGAATTGTGATTTACAAACAAATGATCTATCAAATATTATGTTGGATGACAGCATTATTTCTGCCTCTACTTTTAAATTACGTGACAAGGAAGGTGAATTATTGTGGTATGTTGAAGAAGAACCAATTGATGACCCTCTTGATTTATCTGTAGTTTTGCCAAGAAGCGAGGGACCAATGTATCTAAATTTAGAAGCCTTTTCACAAGAACTTGAAGAGTCAAGTTACGGCCAAAGGGATCAACCATTAGATTTTTTAGTCTATAATCCTCAAAAGTTTAGAGAAAATTTTGGATCTTTCGAAGAGTGGCTGTGTGGTTCTGAAGACTTTGAATGTACATTGGATCTCAGAAATCAGCCCCAAACTATTGGAAATCATGTCTTAAATAAAAATCAAATTATAGAGGGAGATGAGAACCAGCCTCTAGCTAAGGATTCATCAGTTCACCTCTCCAGTTTCCACTGGCTTCCGTCTTCTTCTGAAGAAGCTGCCTTTTTGGTTCATTTTGAAAATATGACTAACAGCTCACAGCAAGTAGAAGAGACATCATCACTGAACAAAGTGACTTCGTTATTTTCTGCTTTGGGTGCTTCAGTTGGAAGTGGTTTGAATTTTGATAAGTATGAATCCTTAGAGTCCTTGTCCTTGCAGAAAATGGATCAGCAGTTAAACTTAGCAGAGCTCACAAATGATGGTCTTCAGTCACTGATCTTGAGTAAGCAATTAGAGAGTAACTGCCAAAATGAGGAAGAAAGTCTTTTCAAGAAGGAGTTAGAGAGACAAATCGTATCCAATGTTTGGCGACCAGAATTTGCTAAAAATATGAAGCAAGAATTCCCTTTAAATGAAAGCATTCATGTGAAAAAACAAAGTTTGTTAAAATCTGTTTTCCAGGTAAGCCAAACAACTCCTCAGGCTAAATCAGGTATAGAAGATGATGAAATCATTACAACTGACTCTGTTTCAGTTCCTCTTGCATCGCAGTTTAGTAGGGATGAACACAAGAATTGTGAACTTCCCCAGGACCAGTCTTCCAAAGAGTCTGAGAGAACATTCTTTAAAAGTGCATTGAAACTCTTTGGTCGGAGAGAAGACTCTTCAGTAAGTGTGATAGCAAATGAAAAACAGGCATCTGGATTTTTGAACCTCTTTAAAACCCAGGAGAATAGAGAAGGAACCCCCATCTTAGAAAAGAATGGTGATAAAAATAGAAAGATATCATCTCAGGAAAATACTGAATCTTCTGGTGTTTCAAATTTTTTTGGTACCCTTGGAAATTTCTTTAAAACCACTGTATCTTCTATACAGACAACTGAAAATATGTCTGTTTCTTCGGTGACTAATAAGGATGAGGTCAGGTCAAGTTCTATTCCCACAGGGCTAACTAGCCAGGATGTTGGGAATTTTCCTTCTGCACCAATTTCCTCTAAAGGGAAGGTTCGAATTAGAAGTCTGAACAAGCAGACTACTATTGATGACAGTGGGCTAAAGGAACCATCAACTAGGGAGATCCAAGGTAATAATTTGACTGAAAAAGAGGTGCCCTCCAATGACCACCTAATCCAGCAGTCACCAAAACCATCTTTCTCAACAAGTTGTCTCAAAGAGTCTTCCAGAGATTCTTCAGTAGAAACTAGTGGTGTGTCTACAGTGACAGGAGTTTCAAGAAGTAATAAAATATCTTTTGATACTCTGAGCAGAAGAAATTCAAATGAACAAGATCATTTTTCTGACGAAGACTGGAGTTTTTCAACTGCCACAACATCTCCATCCCAACCAGAGTTGCCAACCAGAAAGAGTATATTTTCTTTCCTGACTGGATCTGAAAAATCTGAGAACAGAGCCTCTGCTACTCTACCAAGAACCAAATCTCAAGCAGAAGGGGTATTCACACTTCCTTCCTTTTTTTCCACTACTAACTCAAGCAGGAAGATGGGTGCCTCTCATAGTAGCTCTTTTAGTTTCTTCAGCTTGTCGTTTTTGGATGAAAAGCAGCAGACTTCTGGGGGAAAACATAGCCTTTCAACTGTTGCTCCAGTAACTTCCCAGCCCTGTGAGAAGCCAAGTGTTTTTGTAGACATGGATGGCACAATGACTAGAGAAGGTTCCAATGACAATAGAGATAGCATAGTCCAGGAGGCAGTTCATGATCAGCAAATGGCTCCTTGTGTTTCCATTAGCAACACCATTGAGATTACCCCCCTTGCAGGTGAGCTCAATGTAGAGAAGGACTGTCAGGGAAAACTAGATTCCAGTAATGGTCCAGGGACATCTTTAGTCGATTTCAAGACGAATCGGTTGCAAAAAGACATTGTTCCTCATTCACCAGGATTTCAAGCACAGACTGAAACACTGCTTATTGGTTCAGAGAACCTTGGGGTAGCTCCCCATGAAGAAGAGGCTTTCATACAGGAAGACTTCCTCAGTGGATCATTGGACAAGTCTTTTTCACATGATAGCCATTTGATTGAAAAGCTCCACAATTTAGACACTTGTACTCACCACCACCAAAATGAAAGACTTACTAGTGACCAATTGAACTTACCATTAGAAAAGGCCCCTGTTGAGGTCTTAACCCAGAACCTGGAGCCAACCTCTTTCTCTGCAGAGCCAGGGAGTGCAGGGCACCTCCAGAGCCAATATGCAGATAAAGAGGAAGACACATCACTGTTGGGCTCTTCAGTGGAAATGCTTTCAGGGTTTGTGACCAAAGTGAAATCTTTCTCTGGGTGCTTAGTCGAACCTCCCAAAACATTCTCTGGACTTTTCTCTTCTCCTAAACCTCCAAAGAAAAACTCTTTTTTCCCTCTTTCTTCTGGTGCATCATCTCAGCCCCTCAAAGGTGAGTTATTTGGAGTTTTCAAAAGTCCCAAACCAGAGACATACAAACAGGAATCATCTATCTCAGCTACTGCTAGGCTTCAAAGTAATAGTCCCAGAGATGCTGTAGGATCAGTACCTCTAGAAAATTTGTGGAGAGAAGCTACCTCTGCAGCACTCAATTCAGAATCTACTCTCAGTGACTGTAGAATGACTGTGGTTAGTGCAAAATCAGACTCAGAGACCTTGATAGATGATCCTAAACTAACAACTGAAATGGAAAACAATAATATTCCTAACAATATTGCAGAAATCCAAAGTTCTAAAACAATTGGGGCTGCATCTTCTGTCTCAGGGGACAATACTGGGCAAGGACTATTGTCTCAGAGTGATGAGGGAGACATGGGGGTGTTGCAGGGCACAGATACAGAGGCATCCTTGAAAGCAGAGCATATTTCATTGCCAACACAGTTGCATCCAGATCCTATCTGTATTGCCAAAGAGCTTTCTCCTCCAGTTCAGCCACCTCTTCCTCTTGAGCCAAAGCCAGCTATGCAATCTGCATCCACAAACCAAGATTTCTTGGAGGTACAGGCAACCAATTCACTAGAAACTGATACTACACTGTTCATTGAGGCAAGTGTCAGCCAGAGTGCCATACTAGAAACCCAAGGGTACCTTTCTCACCCTCTGCTGGAGGCACCTGTGCTTTGTGCCAAAGAAAGTTATGGGATACTTGATGCCCAGAAAGATCCACCTGCAGTCCCCCAAGAAACAGAGCAGCCAGAACCTCGTTTTGAGATCCCAAATATGACCAATTGGCCAAAGCTCCATTTCCCGTCCTCTGCTACTGACTTTGGGAAACCACTGAGCTCTTTCTTTTCTCCACCGTCCTCCTCTGGCAATAGAGCAGCAGAAACTGGTTTAACATCCAGTTTTAAGAAGTTGTCGACTCTATTTGAGGGAGGTAGTGAGGGGAAAGGGAGTATAGTGGCAAGTGATCCAAAACTAAGATTTGGAAAGAAGCTGAATCTTTCATTCCCGTGGCCAAAAGAGAACAAAGGGAGCCCTGAACAAATGCCTGCGGAATCCTCCTCTCTGGTTTTGGTTATCAGCAGTGATCAAGACCTTAACTCCAGTGAGGCTGACAAAGCTTTGGAGTCTTCTCAAATATCTGAGGCCAGTGCTGAGCCAGCTAAGGTCTCTAGTCAGCCCTCCAGGACCTCTGAGCGGCTGGAGGTCAGGCCAAGTTTATGTGCTTATAGGCTTTTAGGGCCTGGAGAAGTGGAAAACCAGCAGGAAATCTCAGCATCTAGAGAACACTGGGGTACCAAAGGCAGTCCTTGTGGCGCCAGCTGTTGTTTAGGGAGTCATGAGGAAGAGCACTGCACCGTGTCTGAGCTACTTCACCAGCCAGAAACACAAGAGGAGGAGGCAGTGCCTGCTAGCACTGATTCTGTTTCAAATGCACAGCAGCCAATTACTCTGCATGGCATCAAGGAACCAGAGACCAGCAAAAGGCCTGTTTTCAACTGAAGCATCATAAATGATTTTAAGGAATTGACCATTTATGATGCAGTGACTTAGTGGTAGATTAATCATAGCCTGCTTTTTATCGTTCCTGTGTCTTTTCTAGCACTTCAGCTTCATGTTAATTAGGGGCTAAGTAACAAGAAATAATGTGTGGGTCTTTTCATCCTCTCCCTTTTCTCTAGTGCCAAATGTAATTCATTTATTGGAAAAGGGAGCTTCCTGCTTAAAACCTAGGCCCTGAGATTCACTCACTCTGGTTTGCTCTGCCTCGTATAATGTGGAATGGAGAGGGGAAAGCAGGAAGTGGCAGCAAGTGGCTGAGTGGCATTTATTAATTACAACCACGTGATAGGCTAGGGTGCTTCCTTGGGCCTTTGGCACTTATATCTGTAATAGCTGGGAGAGACCTACTTTGCTTTGCTTTTCCAAGTCTTCTAAGATGCTTTCTCCAGTGGCAATGAGAGTATTAAGTAAAATACAAAGTACAAAGGATGGCTGGGGGTAATCTATATCCTATTCCACATGGATTTGCATAGCTTCTTCCAGTCTCTGCCTTTTACTACCCTTGAGACTGATATCTAATAAGTGCTTTGAGTAAAGTCTCATGGAGCTCAGGGCTATTGTTTGCTGTAGTTCTTCAGTCTGGAGCATTGTGCAGGGTCCATCTGCAAAGGATACTATTATTTCCCCTAAGAAGAAGCACCATACAATGCAGTTTAAGAATGCTGCCTTGACCTCTGGCCCAAACCTGTCCAAAGGGACTGGTCAGGGGCTTTAGAAATTTTGTGTGTGTGTGTGTGTGTGTGCATGCACACATTTGCATATATGTGTCGGGAACTGCTCAGAACAGTGACCTGGTACTTACCCTGCTGCCATGGGCTGAAGGATCAGCAATCAGCCTGAAAATACCAGGTAATTGGGAGGAACCATAGGGAAAATATCACGAAAACAACAATGATTTATCTTCATTTGGCCAAGAGTAAACATAAGCCCTTTAGCTAATTAAAGACTTGACTCTGTGGAAGGGAAATTCCTTGCCCTTTGGCATGGAGACATTCCAGCAGGATACCAGAAGTAAAATGAGGGCCTCTGACTTGGGATGGAACTATACAAATGGGCTGGGATAGATCTTATAGATCATCACTGAGTCCTCTCTCCTGAATAGGACTGAATCCTTTAAATTCAGTATATGGCTCAAGGGAGTAACTTCTGGATACTGGTCTTCTTTCTGGTCACCATTCACTGCCACGTTCTCTACTATAGCTGCTATCTCTCAGAGTAGGGCAACAAATTTCCTTTCTGGGTATGGGAATTCAGGTGACTGCGAGAGGGTTGGGCTGGCCTCTCTTCAGGTACAGAAATGCATTAGTATGGCCCTGACCCCGATCCTGGAGTTGGACTTCGTCCACTTTATCCAAAAGTGAACCATGTCCTGAGAACAACTCAGTTACACATGGGCAAATTCATCTTTGGGACACTGCCTATGCTTCCAGGGATATCATTGTGACATTCATGTTGATGAGATTATTCCCCTGAGGAATTTCTTGGTCCTAGCCTCCCTCTCCCAATTACCTCATTGTGCAGATGCCTGAGAGATAATTGAAGGAACATGTCCACTCTCCTTTGCTCATCCTAAGGAGCAGGCATTCATATGTACAGTTGTAGAGGAAGAAAAGGGGACCTCAATTTAATAAACAATAGAAAAAGGGAGTAGAGTTCATCCATCCGTTTTACTTTTTGGGAATTAGAAAACTTAAATCACAGCCACTGGACAAGTTTCCTTAGAAGTCTGAGTAAAGAATTTAGGCGTAAACAATAGGCTGTTTTAATAATTCTTAATCCTGCTTATGAATATCACATTAAGATAAAGTATTCTTCAAAGTGAATTGCAGGGTTGAGGTTAAGTGCTGTTGGAGAACCCAGCATGTTGTGTTTTTTTTCGTCTTGTGATTTTGCTGAATAGACTAGTTCCTCTAGATTTTGAAGTTTGCTCCTTTCTTCCTAGGAACCTCCTGTTTGTGATTCTTGCCACTAATATAATCATTATTTCCTGGATTTATCTGTTACTTTTGCCCTGGTCCCTAGTTTGCATTTATTTACTCATTTGTCTTCCTCTCATTCTCACAGCCCCACCAGCAGTAGTAGATATGGCTCCTCCTGTAATGTGAGTCAAGGAAGCTCTCAGCTGAGTGAACTAGACCAGTGTCATGAACAAGATGATGCCCATCGGGAGAGGGACTCAGTTCATTCCTGCCGCAGCTCTGGCAGCTTCTCCAGAGATGGCCAAATAGGTTTTGGAGAACAAGAGAAAGCCTTGGAGGTGTCAGGTGAAGAAGAAAAGGGTAGAACATGTGAACTCAATGAGATGAAAGAAGATGCCACAACCCATCCTCCTCCAGATCTAGTGCTACACAAAGACCACATCCTAGGCCCCCAGGAGAGGTAGGTGATGGCTGCCTTGAGGAGCTCACGTGGTTTCCTCAGTACCTGCCCTGTAGTGTTTCTAAATATAAGTGGTTTTCATTTGTTTCCCTCTAGCTGGGTATGGTGGTGATCAGGATACTGAGGCTTAGCTCTGCATTATTTCCTTTGATTTTTGACGTAATTCCCAAGGTATTTTGAAGATCTCTAAGAACACTTGGGTTCTGTGTAGATAGCTGCAGTGTACCAGGCCTTCTTGAGTCTGCAGTTCTTGGCTTTCTAGTTGACCCTACATATGGCAGCCTCCTTTCATTCAAAGGAGCTGCTTTGAATGAAATACGCTTCCCAGCCTACACATCTTTTGTGGACATTGTTTTTGTTTTGTTTTTTCCAGGCTGAGAAAACCAGGACAGACTTAAGAAAGAATTGGTCTAGAAGCCAGATCTAACCCACCCTTCACCCTCTCCAGGGCCTAGTAGTGTGTCTAACAATTGGTACCCATAAGAAGAAAAATTTTAAACTTGTCCTTTTAACAGTCTTATAATGAAGCTTAGTACAGAGTTTCAGTACTGTTATTATTGAGCAAAATTGGTCAGTAGAGTTGCTGATAGGTTGGGACAGAGTAGAATTTCTCAGTCTTGGCACTACTGACACTTTGGACCAGATAACTCTTTGTTATGGGGACCTATTGTACGCATTGTAGGATGTGTAGTAGCATCCCTAGCCTCTACACACTAGATGCCAGTAGCAACCCTCACCTGTGACAATCAAAAATGTCTTCAGTTATTGTCAGATTTCCCCTGGGAGGCAAAACCATCCCCACTTGGAAACCACTGGGGTAGAGTGATAAGGGCTAGGTGTAACTTATTTATTTATTTTTTGTGAGGAAGATCAGCCCTGAGCTAACATCCTCCTCTTTTTGCTGAGGAAGACCAGCTCTGAGCTAACATCTATTGCCAATCCTCCTCCTTTTTTTTTTACCCCCAAAGCCCCAGTAGATAGTTGTATATCCTTCCAGTTGCTGTATGTGGGACACAGCCCGAGAAGCGGTGCGTCGGTGCGCGCCTGGGATCCGAACTCAGGCCGCCAGTAGTGGAGCGCACGCACTTAACCACTAAGCCACGGGGCTGGCCCCTAGGTGTAACTTAGATTCTTAAATTTCAAGGTCTAATAATACAGGCTCTCACCTAAAGATCAGAGAGCAATGAATGCTGATTACGTGGTAAAAGTTAAAGAATGGTTGATGCGTCAAAACTCTAACGTTGACAATATAAACTTACTTTCTCTTCTCCTTACTTGTTCCTGATTTTTGGTCATCTCTAGAGGCTCATCTAATAGACAAGACATCCAGGAGACTGAGCTGTGGACTAGCTTTTTTACTGGGTTGACAACCCACTGAAAGATGGTTCTTTGTAGACCTTAGACTTGGCAGATACTGTTGTCTGGGTAGAATTCTTGGTAGAGCAGCAGAAGTACCCAGCGTGAGTATTTGTCCTTCTCTCCTGGCTGTGTCCTCTCAGATCCTAGCTGTGCAAGTGAAGTCCGGTTCTACCTTGGGCAGAAGTGTCCACAAATGTTTTAAAATAATTGACCCAGTTAGATGGCATCAGAGCCTAGCATATATTTTACATGTCTAGATGATGGACACTTGTTTGCTGCCTTGACAGTAGACCCTAATAGGAGAGAGGAGAAGCATTATCACCAACAATTAACCACCATTCCACAGTTAAGAACCTGGATGAAGACTTGTTGTAATATAAGGTAGTGTTTCTGTCTCCAAGCTACCTTGTTATATTTATTTTTCATTTCATTGAGGGTGTTCCTGAGGCAGCTCAAGGAACAAGATCAGGGCAGGAAAGGGCTGTGTTTTTTGCTCTTAGCTCTTTTGATGTAGTCTAGGAATTTGTAAGCTTTCCAGAGTACTTAGTGGAGCAGGAATGGTTTGCAGGAACAAAATTCTGCCCTAAGGATGCTATGTAGAACGCCCAAGGGAGACTGGTAGTCTCAAGAGGTAAGGTGAGAGGGTTACTCCACACTTCTGTGCATAGTTTCAGTGCTAGACATTGACTCGGGGCCCTTGCCATTACTTCTAGTATCCTGATCCCTGACTGTCCCAGTGAGCTGCCTCATTGCGTAAGTGAAAAAGGGGAAAAGAAGAGAGGGAATAGATGAAAAGCTAAAAAGAGTTGTCATTTTAGAGAGGAATTTTTTTCACATTGGATATGCAAGAGTATGCTGTTTTAGTGGCCTAAATCACTAAACAAGTATAGGCACGAATCCAAACCATTTTATTTTAGATATTTGGCCGTTTTGCCTTAAGCACTATCACCTTGTGGCCTGGGCTATTTTTAAGGAACATTCTTTTCTTTGTTAGAAGTTTTCCTGAGGAGAATGCATCTTCGCCATTTACCCAAGCCAGAGCCCACTGGATCCGAGCAATTACCAAGGTTCGACTCCAGCTGCAAGAGGTAGGAAATCTATTCTAGTACATAGTTGGGACCATTTTTCCTTTGAAATTGGGAGACATATAGTGCTGAAGACGCAGTCAGCTATTAGTCATCTTCTTACAGTGTGCTTCTGGGAATGCATGACAAGTAAGCTTGAGCCTTAAGAGATAGGCTTCCTTCTGTGCTGATTAAGGAAAATCAAATAGACCTAGTAGGTTGAAAGCCTGGTAAAGGTAAGTTAAATGCTATTTTCAGTACCATTATTACCTTGAGGCCATTTTATTTTGAGCTTAGGACAGGGAACTATTCCAAGGCCTCTTAGAATCAGTTATCGTCTCCCTTGGCCAGCCAGTTCATGTACAGGGCCAGAAATTTCTATGGACTTCCCCAATTTAAGGCCCAAAGCGTCAACACATTAAGATCTGAAACAATGTAAAAAAGTAAAAACAAAGAGAAATATTTTTCATTTTCAGTGTTATAAGTTGGAAATGTCCTTATCTGTGTGACAGTAGATAGTCTTCAGGCAGAAAGGGCATTTTTATTTTTTTATTTTTAATTTTTTTAATTTTTTGTTTATTGCAGTAACATTGGTTTATAACATTGTGAAAATTTCAGGTGTACATCATTGTACTTCTATTTCTGCATAGATTACATCATGTTCACCACCAAAATACTAATTACAACCCATCACCACACACATGTACCGAATCATCCCTTTCACCCTCCCCCCTCCCCCCTTCCCCTCTGGTAACCACCAATCCAATCTCTGTCCCTATGTGTTTGTTTATTGTTGTTATTATCTACTACTTAATGAAGGAAATCATGCGGTATTTGACCTTCTCCCTCTGACTTATTTCACTTTGCATTATACCCTCAATGTCCATCCATGATGTCACAAATGGCTGGATTTCATCATTTCTTATGGCTGAGTAGTATTCCGTTGTGTATATATACCACAGCTTCTTTATCCATTCGTCCCTTGATGGGCACTTAGGTTGCTTCCAAGTCTTGGCTATTGTGAATAACGCTGCAATGAACACATGGGTGCATGTACCTTTACAAATTGGTGTTTTCAAATTCTTTGGATAAATACCCAGCAGTGGGATGGCTGGATCATATGGTAGTTCTATCCTTGATTTTTTGAGGAATCTCCATACTGTTTTCCATAGTGGCTGCACCAGTTTGCACTCCCACCAGCAGTATATGAGAGTTCCCTTCTCTCCACATCCTCTCCAACACATGTTGTTTCCTGTCTTGTTAATTATAGCCATTCTGATGGGCGTCAGGTGATATCTCATTGTAGTTTTGATTTGCATTTCCCTGATAGTTAATGATTTTGAACATCTTTTCATGTGTCTGTTGGCCATCTGTATATCTTCTTTGGAGAAATGTCTGTTCAGGTCCTTTGCCCATTTTTTAATTGGGTTGGTAGTTTTTTTGTTGTTGAGATGCATGAGTTCTTTATATATTTTGGAGATTAAGCCCTTATCAGAAGTATGGTTTGCAAATATCTTCTCCCAATTGTTAGGTTGTCTTTTCGTTTTGTTGATGGTTTCCTTTGCTGTGCAGAAGCTTTTTAGTTTGATGTAGTGCCATTTGTTTATTTTTTCTATTGTTTCTCTTACCCGGTCAGACATGGTGTTTGAGAAGATGTTGCTAAGACTGATGTCGAAGAGCGTACTGCCTATGTTTTCTTCTAGAAGTTTCACAGTTTCAGGTCTTACATTCAAGTCTTTAATCCATTTGGAGTTAATTTTTGTGTATGGCATAAGGTAAGGGTCTACTTTCATTTTTTTGCATATGGCTATCCAGTTTTCCCAACACCATTTGTTGAAGAGACTTTCTTTTCCCCATTGTATGTTCTTGGCTCCTTTGTCAAAGATTAGCTGTCCATAGATGTGTGGGTTTATTTCTGGGCTTTCGATTCTATTCCATTGATCTGTGTGTCTGTTTTTGTGCCAGTACCATGCTGTTTTGGTTACTACAGCTTTGTAGTATATTTTGAAATCAGGGAGTGTGATACCTCCAGCTTTGTTCTTTTTTCTCAGGATTCCTTTAGCTATTCGGGGTCTTTTGTTGTTCCATATAAATTTTAGGATTCTTTGTTCTATTTCTGTGAAAAATGTTGTTGGAACTTTGATAGGGATTGCATTGAATCTATAGATGGCTTTAGGAAGTATGGACATCTTAACTATGTTAATTCTTCCAATCCAAGAGCACGGAATATCTTTCCATTTCTTTGTGTCTTCTTCAGTTTCTTTCAGAAATGTATTATAGTTTTCGGTGTACAGATCTTTCACCTCTTTGGTTAAGTTTATTCCTAGGTATTTTATTCTTTTTGTTGCAATTGTAAATGGGATGGTATTCTTAAGTTCTCTTTCTGCTACTTCGTTGTTAGTGTACAGAAATGCAACTGATTTTTGTATGTTGATTTTGTATCCTGCAACTTGACCATATTCGTTTATTACTTCTAAAAGTTTTCTGGTGGATTCTTTGGGGTTTTCTATATATAAAATCATGTCATCTGCAAATAGTGACAGTTTCACTTCTTCCTTTCCAATTTGGATCCCTTTTATTTCTTTCTCTTGCCTGATTGCTCTGGCTAGGACTTCCAGTACTATGTTAAATAGGAGTGGTGACAGTGGGCATCCTTGTCTGGTTCCTGTTCTTAGAGGGATAGCTTTCAGTTTTTCACCATTGAGGATGATATTAGCTGTGGGTTTCTCATATATGGTCTTTATTATGTTGAGGTACTTTCCTTCTATACCCATTTTATTCAGAGTTTTTATCATAAATGGATGCTGTATCTTGTCAAATGCTTTCTCTGCATCTATTGAGATGATCATGTGATTTTTATTCTTCATTTTATTAACGTGGTATATTACGTTGATTGATTTGCGAATGTTAAACCATCCCTGCATCCCTGGAATAAATCCCACTTGATCATAGTGTATAATCTTTTTAACGTATTGTTGTATGCGATTTGCTAGTATTTTATTGAGGATTTTTGCATCGATGTTCATCAGTGATATTGGCCTGTAATTTTCTTTTTTTGTGTTGTCCTTGTCTGGTTTTGGTATCAGGGTAATGTCAGCTTCTTAGAATGAGTTAGGGAGCTTCCCCCCCTCCTCAATTTTTTGGAAGAGTTTGAGAAGGATAGGTATTAAGTCTTCTTTGAATGTTTGGTAGAATTCCCCAGGGAAGCCATCTGGTCCTGGACTTTTATTTTTGGGGAGGTTTTTGATTACTGTTTCGATCTCCTTACTGGTGATTGGTCTATTCAAATTCTCTACTTCTTCTTGATCCAGTTTTGGAAGGTTGTATGATTCTAAGAATTTATCCATTTCTTCCAGATTGTCGAATTGGTTGGCATATAGCTTTTCATAGTATTCTCTTATAATCTTTTGTATTTCTGAGGTGTCTGTTGTAACCTCTCCTCTTTCATTTCTGATTTTACTTATTTGTGCCTTCTCTCTTTTTTTCTTGGTGAGTCTAGCTAAAGGTTTGTCAATTTTGTTGATCTTTTCAAAAAACCAGCTCTTGGTTTTATTAATTTTTCTATTTTTTTGGTCTCTGTTTCATTTATTTCTGCTCTGATTTCTATTATTTCCCTTCTTCTACTGATTTTGGGCTTTGTTTGTTCTTCTTTTTCCAATTCCTTCAGGTGCATTGTTAGATTGTTTATTTGAGATTTTTCTTGTTTGTTGAGATAGGCCTGTATCGCTATAAACTTCCCTCTTAGAACCACTTTTGCTGTATCCCATAAATTCTGGCATGTCGTATTTTCATTTTCATTTGTCTCTAGGTATTTTTTGATTTCTTCTTTGATTTCTTCGTTAACCCAGTCGTTGTTCAGTAGCATTTTGTTTAATCTCCACGTATTTGTGGCTTTTCTGATTTTCTTCCTATAGTTGATTTCTAGTTTCATACCGTTGTGGTCAGAAAAGATGCTTGGTATTATTTCAGTCTTCTTAAATTTATGGAGACTTGTTTTGTGGCCTAATATGTGATCAATCCTGGAGAATGTTCCATGTGCCTTTGAAAAGAACGTGTATTCTTCGGTTTTTGGATGGAATGCTCTGTATATATCTACTATGTCCATCTGTTGTAGTGTGTCGTTTAAGGCCAATGTTTCCTTATTGATCTTCTGTTTGGATTATCTATCCGTTGGTGTAAGTGGAGTGTTAAAGTCCCCTACTATTATTGTGTTACTGTCTATTTCTGTTTTTATGTCTGTTAATAATTGCTTTATATATTTAGGTGCACCTACATTGGGTGCGTAGCTATTTACAAGTGTTATATCCTCTTGTTGGATTGTTCCCTTGATCATTATGTAATGCCCTTCTTTGTCTCTTTTTACAGTTTTTGTTTTAAAGTCTATTTTGTCTGATATGAGTACTGCTACCCCAGCTTTCTTTTCATTGCCATTTGCGTGGAGTATCTTTTTCCATCCCTTCACTTTCAGTTTGTGAGTGTCTTTAGGTCTGAACTGTGTCTCTTGTATGCAGCATATATATGGGTCTTGTTTTTTTATCCAGTCAGCCACCCTATGCCTTTTAATTGGAGCATTTAGTCCATTGACATTTAAAGTAGCTATTGATAAGTATGTACTTACTGCCATTTTTTAACTGTGTTTTTTTTTCTCAGTGTTTTAGTAGTCCTCTGTTCCTTTCTTCTTCTATACAGAATTGATGGTCACTTTAGTTTGACCTCTGTCTGAAAGCTGTACTCTTTAACTCCCCTCCTCCCTCATGTTTTTGATATCATATCTAACCTCTTTGTTGTGCATTTGTATCCATTACGTTCTAATCATGGAAATAGATAATTTTTCCTATTTGTGGTCTTTTCTTTTCCCCTTACATCAGTCCCTTTAACATTTCTTGTAGCACTGGTTTCTTGGTGACAAACTCCTTTAATTTTTGCTTATCTGGGAAAATTTTGATCTCTCCTTCCATTTTGAATGATAACCTTGCTGGGTAGAGTATTCTTGGCTGTAAGTTCTTTCCTTTTAGCACTTTAAATATATCGTGCCATTCTCTTCTAGCCTGTAAGGTTTCTGCAGAGAAGTCAGCTGATAGCCTTATGGGGTTTCCTTTATACGTAACTTGACATTCTCTTGCGGCTTTTAGGATTCTCTCTTTATCTTTAATTCTGGACATTTTGATTATGATGTGTCTTGGTGTGGGCCTCTTTGGGTTTACCTTATTTGGGGCTCTCTGTGCTTCCTGTACCTGGATGTCTGTTTCCTTCCTTAGGTTAGGGAAGTTTTCATCTATTATTTCTTGAAATAGATTCTCTGCCCCTTTGTCTCGCTCTTCTCCTTCTGGGACACCTATAACACAGATGTCAGTGTGCTTGATGTTGTCCCAGATGTCCCTTAGACTGTCCTCAGTCTTTTTAATTCTTTTCTCTTTTACCTGTTCACCTTGGGTAATTTCTTCTAGTCTTTCGTCCAGCTCACAGATCCGTTCTTCTGTATCCTCTACTCTGCTTTTGAGTCCCTCTAATGAATTTTTCATTTCCAGTATTGTATTCTTCATTTTTGATTGGTTTTTTTTTATATCTTCCATTTCTTTGTTGACATTCTCACTGAGTTCATCTATTCTTCTCCCCAGATCAGTGAGCATCCTTAACACTCTTTGTTTGAACTCTCTGTCGGGTAGGTTGCTCATTTCTGTTTCACTTAGTTCCTTTTCTGGGGTTTTGTCCTGTTCCCTTACTTGCAATGTATTCTTTTGCCTCTTCATTTTGCCTCTTTCCCTGTGCTTGTGTCTACGTATTAGGTAGCTCAGCTACGTCTCCTGCTCTTGGATAGGTGACCTTATGTTAGTGATGGCTTAGGAGGCTTCCAGTGTGCTTCCCTCAGTTCTCAATGTCCCAGGGGTGACCCCTATGTGGGCTACGTGTATCCTTCTGCTGTGGCCTGTTTGCTCTCCCTGTAGGTGCCAGAAAGGGCATTTTTAAATGATGACAAGTGGCTGTCAGTCAGTAGTATAATACCCAGCAGCTATTAAAAGTGCAGGCATGCTCACATGTGTAAACACATTTTAAAAAATTTATTTTTAAATAATTTCAAACTTAGGGAAAAGTTGCCAAAACAGAAGTATAAAGAACTCCCATACCCTGCTCCCCAAGACGCCCCAGTTGTTGGCATTTTGCCACACTTGCTTCATCACGCTCCTTCCATTGTGATTAATCTTTTTCTGAACCATTTGTGAGAGAGTTGGAAACATGATGTTCTGTCACTCCTAGATACTCCTGTTTGTGTTTCCCAAAAAACGAGGCTAGTCTCCTATATAAGCACAATATAAATATCCAAATCAGGAATTCAACAATCAACAATGACAACACCATCATCAAGACCCCACACCAATTTTGCCAACCATCCCAAAAATGACTCTCTCTTTTCTGGTCCAGGATACAATCCAGGCTGACATGTTGCATTTAGTAGCCATGTCTCCTTTAATCTGGAAGATTCCTCAGTCTTTCTCATCTTGTCAGATGGTACAGGGCTTTCATTTTGTAGCATGTTCTTCATTTTGGGTCTATCTAATGTTTCCACATGTCCAGACTCAGGCCATGCTCTCTTGGCAAGAATTATGCAAAAATGATGCTGGGCTATTTTCAGTGAATTGCATCAGAAAGTACATGATGGTCAACCTGTCCTACCCCTTGTAATGTTAACCTTAATCACCTAGTTAAGTTTGTATTGGCCAGGTTTCTCCACTGTGAAGGCACCATTTTTCCTTTTGTAATTGATAAGTGTTTTGTGGTGCAACACTCTGAGACAATGCCACTATCTTGTCCCTCATCAGATCTCTACCTACCAGCTAAGTATCCATTGATGACTCCTGTCTGAATTTACCACCACTAATGGTGGTTGCCAAGTAGTAACTTTCTATTTCTGTATCCTTTCTACATTCAATAGTTGGCATTGTTCTATAAGGAAGAGATTTTCCTTTTCTCAATTTATTTATATCAGTATGGGCTCATGGATTCCTAATTTATTACATGAGTTATATATAATCCATTACTATCATTTATTTTGATGCTCAGATTGTCCTAGCTTCATACAAGCACTGTTAATTTGACCCTTCAGGGAGAAGAAAATGTTTTAATAATGATTGCAAAGGTAGCTGCTTTCGAGAATACAGATGTTTGAAAACACTTTTGTGTGTGTATATTCTTTTGTTATCAGAAACAATGAATGTTACCTATAAAAATTCCTAACTGCATGTTGTAAAATCTTGAAAAGAGACTAACATATTAAAAAATCTTTCTAATGAAAATTTTCAGTGAGGTTTGAACTTATTTGTTAAAAATATAAAAATATTTCTGATTATTTTGTAATACATCAGAGAAGATGAAAACTTATTAAATTTCCACAAAGTCTTTGAATAATTGGTATGTAGGAACCAATTGTACATCTTTCATTTGACTGAGGTATCAGTATCTTTTTCAGCTATGAAAACCAAGTATTGAAATAATTGAATGTGGAACCAGATCTTCAAATCATTCTAAAACGAAATCTTAAACCAAGATTTAAAAAATAATGAGGCAGAGGCCGGCCCCATGGCGGAGCGGTTAAGTGCGCACGCTCCGCTGCTGGCGGCCTGAGTTTGGAGCCTGGGTGCTCACCGATGCACCGCTTGTCAGGCCATGGTGCGCTGGCATCCCATATAAAGTGGAGGAAGATGGGCACAGATGTTAGCCCAGGGCCAGTCTTCCTCAGCGAAAAGAGGCAGATTGGCAATGGATGTTAGCTCAGGGCTGATCTTCCTTGCAAAATAAATAAATAAATAAAATAATGAGGCATATTCTATTACATTGCTTTCACTAAAAGTATTACTACTACTACTAATATTTTTAGGACAGCAAACAATATTTTTTGTCATTAATCTTAAATGTTTCTTCTTTTATACTTTTTACATTTTAATTTTTATAATGTAATGAATATATTAATATAATTATGCATGTATATAATTTTTGAGTGATTAAATATACATATTTTGAGAGATGTATGCTAAAAAAATTTCTATGGATAGGGCTGTGTAATCATAAACATTGGGAGTCTGTTGCTCTAGACTGACATGAGATAAACATTTAAAGTGAACATTTATCGAGTCAATGTTGTAATACTTATTAATTTTTCATTTCTAATTTTTCAGAACTGAGGGTCTTGTGTTATTATAAAGGAAAGTAAAATAAATAACCTCCTTGTAAAAGAAAAGTTCTGAATGATAAAATAAGGATATATTTTCTCATTGTTTGTTTGTTATGAATTTTTTTTTTTAAGAGGCAATTCAGTCTCTCAAAAAGAATAGCTAAAAACAGTTGCCAGAGCTTGGAATCATTTAGAGAAAAGCATGGTTTATTTAAGAGTGGCTAAGAACCATTGCTACTTAATTGAATAAGAGAAAACAGTAAATGTATTCTTAACACAGGTAATGTAACTGGAAGCTGATTAGATGTGGCCAAGAAGAGAAAGATAAGTCAGAGATTAAAGAAGGATCTGGTAACAGTTTAAGATAGAGCAGAAGTATACCATTTATACTTAAGATTTGCTGGCAGATTGATTGAGGTTGTGAGACAATAAGAAGTTAAGTACAGCACCAAGGATTTTTTTTTTCCCCAGTAGTTTGAAGTTCCACCTAGTTACCCCTTAACGCTCTACCTCAAGATAATAATTTTTGTTAGTTTCTTATTTATTATTCTAGAATTTCTTTATGCAAGTGCAAGCAAATATATATATTCTAATCCCCCCCGTTTTTTTTTCACTAACATGGTATATTATATACACTGAGAACATCTTGCTTTTTCACTTGGAGGTCCTTGCATATTAGCACCAAGAGAATTTTTCCTTTTTTAACAGCTGCATAATATTCTACTATATGAATGTACTGCAAGTATTTAACTAGTCTTCTGTTGATGTTCATTTGGTTGTTTCCAGTCATTTGCTCTAACAGACCATGTTGCAAATGAGCACCTTTTATATATGTCATTTTGCATGTGTCAAGGATATCTGAGGGGATATGCATTTGTAATTTTGATATGTATCGCCAGATAGCCATCCATTTATCAGTGGCTTAAAACTACAAGTGTTTATTTTGCTCATCTGCTTGTTATCCTCCATGTCAAGGAGTTCTGCTTTAAGTTGTCTTCTCTCTGCAATCCAGGCTGATGGAGCAGCTAGCATCTAGAACATTGCCAGTCTTGATGGTAGAGGGAAAGAAGATGACAAATGAGAGAGAACATAGCAAATTGCACTCTGGCTCTTAAAACTTCTGCCTAGAAGATACAATATGTCACTTTTACTCACATTTCCCTGGCTAAAACAAATCATGTAACCATATCTGGCTTCAACTGAGCAGCACTGTATACCTTGAAAGAGATAGAGAAGGATATTTGTGAATAGCTTTAATGACTAGCCCCAAGGTATCTGCCTTCCATAGAGATTGTACCAATTTATACTCCTACCAGTAATGTCATGAGGGTGCTTTTTTCTTCCTAAACCTCACAATAGAGTGACTTGTGAAACTTTTGGATTTTTGCTAGTGTGATACGCAATGGTGTCTGTGTAAAGCTTAAATTTGTGTATCTTATTATCAGTAAAGTTAAGCATATTTTCATATAAATAAAGGCTATTAGTATTTCTTTTCAGTGAATTCATATTCTTTGCCCATTTTTTCTATTGAGCTTTTGGTTCCCAGGAGCTTTTTATTGTTTCAGGGAAATTAATTCTTGCCTGTGATATGAGTTGCCAGTATTTTTTCTCAGTGTATCATTGTGAGAAAGTTTTTTGTTTTGTTTTGTTTTGTTTTTTTTGAGGAAGATGGGCTCTGTGCTCACACCTGTTGCCAGTCTTCCTCTTTTTCTTTTCTCTCGCCAAAGCCCCAGTAGATAGTGGTGTATCATAGTTGTAGAGTTGTTGTTCTTCTACGTGGGACGCCACCTCAGCATGGCTTGATGAGCAGTGAGTAGGTCAGTGCCCAGGATCCAAACCGGCGAACCCCAGGCCGCCGAAGTGAAACATGCAAACTTCACCACCATGCCACCAGGCCAGCCCCCTGTGAGAAAGTGTTTTAACCTTAATGAACCACATTTTCCTAATCCAGAAAATGAGGAGAATAATAGTACCTTTCTCTTAGGATTGTAAATTATTTGGTGAAACTATGATTTAAAAAGAGGAAATCAGAAAAAAAAATACTTCAGTGTTCCTTGTTGCCTTCATGATAAAACAAAACCTTTATGATCTAGCTCAGTGTGACTCTCATTGTGGTCCATGGACCAGCACCGTCCAGGAACTGTTTGTTTCTAGTCTTTGATGAAATAAGTACTGAAATTGAAAGTGAGCTTTTAGCAGCAATTTGGATCGCAGTGACATCAAGCACATGATCAATGGCCTCGTACCACTGAACAGGGTCTAGACCCAAAATATCAGTCCATGATATATTGGGGATAAAAAACCAGATCCTTCACAAAAAGTATTTGAAAAACACTGATATAGACCCTATATGCCTTTCCAGTCTTGCCTCTTTCTGCTACTCTTTTTAGTCAACACTGCCAACATATAGAATTATTTATTTTTCAAAATCTCGGAGACTTTGCACTTGCTGTTTCCCATGCACAGAATACTCTTTCTCCTTCTCCACCTAGCTAACTTTTCATTCACATCTTTTAAAACTCTCTCAGGTGTCAATTTTTTTGGGTAAAGCTTCCAGACTCTGTGCATACTTTTTCTAGATGGCATTTACCATGATGTAAGAGTTACTTGTTTACTGTTATGTCTTACTTTTCTGTATACTTGTGGGATCCTTGAATGCTGCCATGCTTTTTTTTTTTTTTCCATGAGGGAGATTGGCGCTGAGCTAACATCCGTGCAGATCTTCCTCCATTATGTATATGGGACACTGCCACAGCGTGGCTTGAGTGGTGCGTAGGTCCGCGCCTGGGATCCGAACCTGTGAACCCCAGGCCACTGAAGTGGAGCATGTGAACTTAAAAAGCCCCACCGCCATGCATTTTATTGCTGGTGTTCTAGAGCCCAATACAGAACCTGGTGGAGTGTTCAGCCAACGTTTTATGGATGCTTAACTAGCCAGAAAAGCCCATCAGCTTTTCCACAGAAGTCTCCATGTGCTTCTTTATTTTCTCTTAATTAATCCTATTTTTTGTTTTTCCCTAAGCCTAGCACCTAACGCCATTAACGGCAAAATATTAACTATTACCATCGACTATGTTTTCTTATATAATTTTTATATACATAAATATAAAGTTACTGAATTTTGACCATACTACGTGTGGATTTTTAAATTTTCTCACTTAGATTGTTTTTGTGAGCTCTATTCTGGGTTATTAAATGTTTTTCAAAAACATGATTTAATGATTATTAATAGATTAATAATATTCCATCATGTAGCTGTTCCATAACAATTCTTCTTGTTTCTTTATTATCATACATAATGCTGTGATGAGCATCATTACACATAAGTGTTTTCATTTCTGATTATTTCTTTAACTTAGCTTTCTCAAAGTAGATTCAAATAAATTACTGAGTTAGAGTATACATATATACCTTTTAAAGACTTCTGATAACTTCTACGTGTGTTTTCAGAAAAGTTTTTCCAGTTTGTACTTTTAGTAATTTGAACTTTTAGTATTTGAATGTGCCTCACCTACATTGAGTATTATCATTTTAGAAAATTTTTGTTAATTTGGCAGAAGAATGGTATCTCATTGTTTTAATTAGCATTTCTTTGGTTATTTGTGATTTGAATATTTTCCTTAAGTTTATAGGTCATTTATACTTCTTTAGCTGATACTGCATTCAGTAGAGTTTGAGGAAGTACCATAGGAACCCAGCTACCCTTATGCTGTTCCTATTAAGATTGTCATCCTCTTGAGGAAAGAAGTCATATAGGCCATCTCTATATCAGGGCTGGCCGAGTACCTGGCTTGTGTCCTTAGTAAGTGTTTGATGACATTGCTAATGCTGATGAGACAGTAATGTTGATAGTGTGGGTGGAATGGATATGATTCTGTACCTTATTTGGCTTAGCTGCAGAAAAATCTGGGGGAGGAGGTGAGAGTTTTAGATCTAGAAA
This sequence comes from Ceratotherium simum simum, assembly GCF_057802395.1. Classification (NCBI taxonomy): domain Eukaryota; kingdom Metazoa; phylum Chordata; class Mammalia; order Perissodactyla; family Rhinocerotidae; genus Ceratotherium; species Ceratotherium simum. Next base: position 40,589,334 of record NC_141928.1, on the reverse strand, counting down.
CAGGGACTGCGGTGGCAGCAGGTGGGTGGGTGTTCCAGGTGGAAGGGACAGTGGAGGAGAAGACATGAAGGTAGGCCGTGAGGAAGCCTTGACAGAAACTCTTAGGTTGCTAAAGAAGGCTGAGGAAGGAGGGACTTAGTAAGCAGAGGTAGAACTGAGCAAATAGATTAGAAGGCGCGTGTTTAAATGGAGCAGTCCCAGCAGATCCAAGATTGCAGCTGGTGAGCCTGAGAGATGGATCAGCATTTTCTCAGGGAAGGTCATTAAGACAGAACGAATCGGCTCTCTCCTGCAAAGTTCTGTTCTTACTTGCGACTCTTTCCCAAGCAAAGAGACTTCTTTCTTGTACTATTTTTGAAAGCCTGAGAAAGGGATTCCCCTTGGGGAAAAAGTGATGAGGCTTAATGGGAGGGCCCTTGAGGATCCCATCTCTTAGACTTAGTTGCACCAGGAAAGCACTCTTTCTATAATTTTAAAATCCAGGATTTTGCTCTGATTATGGCTGCCTATCTTAACTTCCACTACCTCAACTCTTTGGCCTCATGGAGACCACCAGTTATCCCTCCTTTTTCTCACAGTCTTTCAGCCCTTTCACTAACCATTGCTAATCTAACACTTAAAAAAAAACTAAAGAATGTTTTGAATGTCATAAGTGTAAAAATATAAAATTATACAAAAAGGGTATATATAGTGCAGTTTCCCCCCTTCTTCAGACTTCCAGGCCTCCAGTCCCCGTCTCCCCATCTCATTGTTATCTGTGTCTTGTGAATCGGTCCAGAGATGATCTGTGCCTTTACAAGCATGTGTGTGTGCACATGCATGCATGTGTATATTACACACATTGTCCTTTACCGTTTTTCATTTACTACTATATATCTTGGAGATTTTTCCTTATTAGTACAAGTAGAACTACTGCATTCTTTTTTAATAGCCACATAGTATTTCTTCCTGTGGATGTATTATAATTTTTATACTCTGTCCTCTGTTGATGGATCTTTTTGTTTCTAATATTTTGCTACTACCACAATGTTGGAATGCAAATCCTGTAGGAAGCCTGAATACTTCTAGACTTCTCTTAACCACAGCTTTTAGCATCCCTCTTCAAACTTCATGTAAGCCATACCCAAGAACAGGCCCTACTACTGCTTCACAAACCTATCTTGGATGAGGGCCATAGCTGCTGCTCCCAACAGGCCCCTTCTGCCTTTTGGCAAACTGTGGGGTCCTTACCTGATATCTGATACCAGAAACGATACATTCTCTACTGACTGAAACCTGGCTGTTCGCTAAAGCCCTTTTTTGGGGAGACTATGCTTTTGTTTTTATGCCCCATGTATTACTGAGTCAGGAGCGAGGGTTTCTCTGGCTCCCTCTGCCGCTTCCAGGTCATTTCTAGATCCTCTCATAACCTGTTCTCACACCTACCTTCCTTGTTGCAGTTAGACCCCAGCTTTTCCATAATTCCCCATTCATTCATTGGAAACTTTAGTACCTACATCACAGTTTTCCTTTTAATCTCAACTATTGCCATAATCATCATCACCACCACCACCACCACATCTATTGAATACTGCTATTACTGTGAGTGCTTTACATGCATTACCCAAATTAATTCCTCACAATAATTCTATGAATTAGGCTTATGTTATTAGGCGCATTTTTATAGGTTAAGAAACTGAGGTTTAGAAAGATAGAAACTTGTCCAGGGTCACCTAGCTGGTAAGAATTAGGACCAGATTCAAATCTAGATTTATTTAACTCCAGAGCCTGTGCTCTTAACACTATTTTCTACTACCATAATCTTAAAACCCTGTTTTCCAAAGTATGTTCCATAGGAATCCAGTTTCTAGAACTGTTAATATGTTCTTTATCATGTGATCAAGAGTTCCATGGTCAAAGAAATTTGGGTAACATCGATTTCCAAAAGAGTGAAACACCAACAGATTGCTTTATCATAGGACTTCTCAGAAGCTTGAATATACTTAGGCTTGTGATTCTTCAAGAGGGGAATATAATATGCACAGCGTTATCGTAAACTTCTTTGACCATAAAAGTCTGTTTTGGAGAAGCATCCTGTGGGACTCATTTTTCAAGGAGGAAAAATACACTTGAGGAAAGTCTGTCTCAGATCATTTCATTAAAACTGCATTTGAGAAAGTCATCAGTGAGCTCATAGCTACCTAATCTCGTGGTTGCTTTTAATTCTTTGTCTTATTGGACCTCTCTGCAGTATTTGACACTCCTGAGCACTTCTTCCTGTTTTGATGTCTAAGAAACCATCCTCAGTGCTCCTCTTCTCTGATCTCTCTTCTGATTTCTGATTTTTCTCTTTGCTTACTTCTTAAATGTTGGTCTTTCTTGGGTTCTTTCCTCAATCCTCTTTTCATATAACTCTATGCATTCTTTCTATGAAATCTCATTCATTATGTCAATTACCACTTATATGTGGATTGCTCTCTTTTCTGTATGTCTAACCCACATCTCTCTCTTGAACTCTAGATCCATATTTCTGACTACTACTTGTATACTCACTTGTCCCATCAGCATGTCAAATTCAACATGTTCTAACCAAAAGACATCATCTCTCAAAACCTGTTTTGTGTCCTATATTTTGTTCCTGTGCTCCCCAAACCAACCCTGAACCCACTAAATGTGATTGGGCTCTTGAAAGGTTAGAGAAAGCAAAGCCTTCCTTTCTGTAATGTAGAAGAGTTAGGAGCAGGAGTTTCACTTATCTTCAAAGGGAGGGAAGGATAAGGTAGCTGTCTTGTTGTGCACATACTAGGTACTCCATAAATATCTGTAGACAGGATGAATGAAAAGGCTGTAGAGTAGGGAAGCTAGTCCTTTTTACTTCTAGGCAATTGTGTTGCAGAGAGGAATGAGGAGGGTTCTCCTGGCTAAAAATCTCTCAAAAACGAGAGGTCATACCCATACTTGCTTATGGACACTTTGGGTTGAGAAATTTTTTTATTATTCCCAGATTTCATCTTTACAGCCACCTATGGCTGTGGCTCTGCCCTCTCCTCACACAAAGTCGCTTCCATTTCCTCTCACTGTTCTGAGGTGAAGTAGAGACAAAGATCTGTACTTTGTGTACTCTTCCAGCCTCCTCATCCAGTCCTAATTCTGTACCATTTCCTCTCAGTGGACTCAAAAAGGAAAAGGAGTCCAGTTCCTTTTATTTTTCTTTTTAAGTAACAAATATCTTTTTAGGAGATATAATTCATATAATGTAAAATTCATCATTTTAAAGTGTACAATTCAGTGTTTTTTAGTATATTCACTAGGTTGTGCAGCCATCACTATCATTTAATTCCAGAATATTTCCATCACCCCAAAAGGAAACCCCGTACTCATTAATCAGTCACTTTCCATTCCCTGCTTTACTCTAGCCTCTGGCAACCACTAGTTTACTTTCTGTCTCTATGGATTTGTCTACTCTGGACATTTCATATAAATGAAATCATACAATATGTGGCCTGTTGTATCTGGCTTCTTTCCTGTCAGGTAATGTTTTTAAGGTTCATCCATGTTGCAGCATGTATGAGTACTTCATTCCTTTTTATGGCTGAATAATATCCCATTTTATGGATAGACCACATTTTGTTTATCCATTCATCTGTTGATGGACATTTGGATTGTTTCCACCTTTTGGCTATTGTGAATAATGCTTCTGTAAATGTTCATATACAAGTTTTGTGTGAACATCTTTCCAGTTCTCTTGGGTATACACCTAGGAGTGGAATTGCTGGGTCGTGTGGTAACTCTATGTTTAACCTTTTGAGAAACTGCCAGACTGTTTTCCAAATAGGTTGTACCATTTTACATTCCCATCAGCAATGGGGCCCAATTTCTTCATATCCTTGCCAACACTTGTTAATCTATGTCTTTTTGATTATAGCCATCCTAGTGGGTGTGAAGTGGTATCTTCTTATGGTTTTGATTTGCATTTCCCTAGTGACTCGTAATGTTGAATGTCTTTTCATGTGCTCATTGAACATTTATATATTCTTTGAAGAAATGTCTATTCGGATCCTCTGACCATTTTTAAATTGGGTTGTCTTTTTGGTGTTGAGTTGTAAGAGTTCTTATTTATTCTGGATTGAAGTCCCTTATCAAATATAGGATTTGCAAATATTTCCTCCCAGGGCCAGCCCCGTGGCGTAGTGGTTAAGTGCGCACACTCCACTGCTGGCGGCCCGGGTTCAGATCCCAGGCGCACACCGAGGCACCGCTTGTCAGGCCACGCTGTGGCGGCATCCCACATAAAGTGGAGGAAGATAGGCACAGATGTTAGCCCAGGGCCAGTCTTCCTCAGCAAAAAGAAGAGAATTGGCATGGATGTTAGCTCAGGGCTGATCTTCCTCACCAAAAAAAAAAAAAAAATTTTTCTCCCAGCCCTGCTCCTTTTTAATTTCTTTGGACCTTTTTTGAATTTACCACATTCTGTCTCAATTGTGCCCTAACCTGCAACCCTTCTTTCTCCTCTGTCTCTTGCCTGTCTCTGGGGAAATTGGCAACATCACCTGAGCCTCTGAAGCAATAAGAAGCAGTCTGTTTGTTTTTTTAATAGGGTGTAGAAATAGCTTGCCCAGTTGGTCAGTAATAAAAGCATGCTCTTGAGCTGCCAGTTCTTGCCACAGCCTGATAGTCTTAGTTTCTCCTTTTCTGTTCCTTTAATATACAAATCTAGCTCAGTCCTTGGAACTCAACTGTTTTGGTGAAAACTAAAATCTTATGTAGAAAGAAATTCCAGAGTGGAAGCAAAGTGGTGATAATAATGATATCCTTAAGAAATTAAAATTTTAAATATTCTTTTACATGTGAACAAAGGCCCTCTACCTTTCCCACTGCCATCTGCACTGAACAGAGCAGAAATACCCAGAAAGGACTCATGTGGTCCTCCTGCTCATGTTCTCTATGTCTGTTAGGCAGCAGGCTAGAGCAGGGATGAAAGCTGAGACTGGCCTAGTTCTCTTTCTCTAGGAGAGAAACTCAGCTGGGATGTATCTTCTATTCCATTCCAAAGTCTCCCTACAAAGGAAGGGAAAACACTGGGGTAACTGGCCTCTGGATCTGGATTGTCTCCTTTCTTCCCCTCTCTTTTAAATTCCTAATGCTACCAAAACCCTGATTTGACCTTTTCTTCCTGTTATGGGCTGAATAGTGTGCCCCTGCCCCAGTTTATATGTTGAAGTCTTAACATCCAGTATCTCAGAATGTGACTGTATTTGGAGATAGGGCCTGTAAAGAGGTAATTATGGTAAAATGAGGTCTTCTGGATGGGCCCTAATCCAATCTGACTGGTGTCCTTGTAAGAAGAGATTAAGACACAGACACACAGGGAAGATCATGTGAAGACAGGGAGAAGATGGCCATCTAACAAGCCAAGGGGAGAGGTCTCAGAAGAAACCAACCTTGCTGACACCTTGATCTTGGACTTCTAGCCTCCAGAATGTAAGAAAATAAATTTCTGTTGCTTAAACCACTCAGCCTGTGGTATTATGTTATGGCAGCCCTAGCAAACTAATGTGACTTCCAAGGCAGAAGGGGGAAGAAGATGGCACAGAAGCTTCAGTGTTTCTCACCTAAGAATCTTTGTTTTCTGAGGTCTAGTTGGTGGGAAATGTGGTCTCCAGGCTGGTATATGCAGAGCCCATTCACGATATCCAGTGTCTCTTGTATCCTTTTACTATTATCCCTATTACTAATAAAATTTAGAGCTATACTAGAAATAGAAAGAACTGGGTCCTTGCAGTAGCTCAATCTTAAAATCTGAAAGAACTTGAGCAAACTGCTTCCTATTTCATTTCCTATTTTTTCAGTCTCAGCTATAAAATTCGGGATAATAACTATCTTCTCTCGTAGAGTTTTGGTAAGATCATAGAAAAATGCATTTTGGGGGGCAAAGCTCTACAAACAGTGGCTTGAGAGTCACCAGCAGGCCTCCTATTACTTCTTAGAATGGCTGGTCTTCAGGGTTCTCTCATGACCTTTCTAGCCTAGGCCTGAGTGACCTGCCAGAGGTATTGCTGACCACAGCTGGAGCCTTTGCTGCTGAGTGGGAGCCCAGTGAAACTGTTCCCAATGGCTAAAGTGGTAAGGAAACCAGTACCACAGGATTTCAGGCTTTTACAGGGCTCCAGACTCCCTGATGGCACAGGAGTCCTGGGATCACTTGCTGTGTGATCGCTCAGATGAGGCTGTCTAGTACGCTAGTGCTTCTCTGGGGCCTGCAGGAAGAAGTCAGTGGAGTGCCTTACCCTGAGGCGTCTAGAGGAGGAGGCCACAGGCTGCCCTGGGCACTGTGGAAACATTTTCCAAGAGCTGCTTTTGTGTACTTGTCAGGAGAAATGCTTAACATTTGTCAGGTTTTTTTCCTCTGAAACATTCTGGACACGTTTATGCCCTGGATCTGGATGTTCATCGGTGGTTGATCTTCTGTAAACCTTAGATATGGTTCTAGGCTGTGACTGAACCTTGTGAATTGTAAGATGTCACATCTGGGACTGGGATTTGGGGGGCAGCTTGTTTGAAGGGGTGGAGTTTGGCTCTGGTTTCTGAGGAGCATGTGGAAACATTTCTGAGGAATGCCATGATGTCATTGACCTGCCTAGAGTCAGAGGAGGGTATCAGATACTGGCAGCAGGCCCTAGCTCCAGCTGACAGTACTTTGTGGGCATAGTATCAATAAAGGGAGGTACTTAGTAAATTCTTATGGAATAAGTCTAATTGATACCTCTGAACAAAATTACTTGCTTCCAAATAACAAGCAAAGCAGCCTTTCTTGCTTTCTGCTACTTTCTCTGACTCTTGCTACTTGTTTGACCGTCCAACCAGTGGGAACATTTGATACTGGCCTAGGAAGGAACTCTTCCTCTGAGAGAAAGTCCTTTTGCCAAAGTTATCCAAAAGGAAGCAATTACTGTAATTATTCCATTTTAAATCAAGCCAACTAATAAGTGGGTACCACTGGGTGCTGTTGGGACTATTCGTAAGACATTTTCTTTTTGCTGAGGATGGTTCGCCCTGAGCTGACATCTGTTGCCAATCTTCCTCTTTTTTGTACGTGGGGCCCCCACAGCATGGCTGACGAGTGCTGTAGGTCTGCGCCTGGGAACCGAACCCAGGCTGCCAAAGTGGAGCACACTGAACTTAACCACTAGGCCACAGGCTGGCCCCAATAAGACATTTTCTTATCATTTAGGAGCTTACAGGCCAGAGGGGAGATGAAATAATTAACAGTTAAATATTTAAATACTTTTGTTTCCTTAGACACTTTCCTCAGTCTTTATTCTCATTTTTTTTGCAGCATTCCATAGTGTTTTTTTAAACTCCCTGCTTGTAACTTCCTGTTTTCTTGGCTTTCATTATTCTAGATTCTCCCAATTCTCTTCCTTCTGTTTTTTTACCTTGCCTATCTACGTTCCTGTCTGTCTCTCTTTTCTTTCTACAGTCTTCTCCTCAGGCATCTCTTTTAGTCTCAAATCAGTATCTCCTCAGCCTCTAACCCGGAATCATTAATTGAGCAACTATTGTATGGCTGGTACTGTGCTTGATCCTGGCTGCTGTGGTAGCAGCCAGTAGACTTCCAACTCACCTTTCTAGGCAGGTGATTCTCAAATCTATAGTACTTTTTTTTTTTTTTTTAATTTTTTGTTTATTGCAGTAACATTGATTTATAACATTGTATAAATTTCAGGTGTACATCATTATACTTCTATTTCTGCATAGATTACATCATGTTCACCACACAAACACTAATTACAACCCATCACCACACACACGTGCTGAATTATCCCTTTCACCCTCCTCCCTCCCCGCTTCCCCTCTGGTAACCACTAATCCAATCTCTGTCTCTATGTGTTTGTTTATTGTTGTTATTATCTACTACTTAATGAAGGAAATCATACGATATTTGACCTTCTCCCTCTGACTTATTTCGCTTTGCATAATACCCTCAATGTCCATCCATGTTGTCACAAATGGCTGGATTTCATCGTTTCTTATGGCTGAGTAGTATTCCATTGTGTATATATACCACATCTTCTTTATCCATTCGTCCCTTGATGGGCACTTAGGTTGCTTCCAAGTCTTGGCTATTGTGAATAACGCTGCAATGAACACAGGGGTGCATGTCTCTTTATGCATTGGTGTTTTCAAGTTCTTTGGATAAATACCCAGCAATGGAATAGCTGGATCATATGGTAGATCTATCCTTGATTTTTTGAGGAATCTCCATACTGTTTTGCATAGTGGCTGCACCAGTTTGCACTCCCACCAGCAGTGTATGAGAGTTCCCTTCTCTCTACTTCCTCTCCAACATATGTTGTTTCCTGTCTTGTTAATTATAGCCATTCTGATGGGCATGGGGTGATATCTCATTGTAGTTTTGATTTGCATTTCCCTGATAGTTAACGATTTTGAACATCTTTTCATGTGTCTGTTGGCCATCAGTATATCTTCTTTGGAGAAATGTCTGTTCAGGTCTTTTGCCCATTTTTTAATTGGGTTGTTAGTTTTTTTGTTGTTGAGATGCATGAGTTCTTTATATATTTTGGAGATTAAGCCCTTATCAGATGTATGGTTTGCAAATATCTTCTCCCAATTGTTAGGTTGTCTTTTCGTTTTGTTGCTGGTTTCCTTTGCTATGCAGAAGCTTTTTAGTTTGATGTAGTGCCATTTGTTTATTTTTTCTATTGTTTCTCTTGCCCGGTCAGACATGGTGCTTGAAAATATGTTGCTAAGACCGATGTTGAAGAGTGTACTGCCTACGTTTCTTCTAGAAGTTTGATAGTTTCAGGTCTTACATTCAAGTCTTTAATCCATTTGGAGTTAATTTTGGTGTCTGGTGTAAGGTAAGGGTCTACTTTCATTTTTTTGCATGTGGCTATCCAATTTTCCAACACCATTTGTTGAAGAGACTTTCTTTTCCCCATTGTATGTTCTTGGCTCCTTTGTCAAAGATTAGCTGTCCATAGATGTGTGGGTTTATTTCTGGGCTTTCGATTCTATTCCATTGATCTGTGTGTCTGTTTTTGTGCCAGTACCATGCTGTTTTGGTTACTATAGCTTTGTAGTACATTGTGAAATCAGGGAGTGTGATACCTCCAGCTTTCTTCTTTTTTCTCAGGGTTCCTTTGGCTATTCGGGGTCTTTTATTGTTCCATATAAATTTTAGGATTTTTTGTTCTATTTCTGTGAAAAATGTTGTTGGAACTTTGTTAGGGATTGCATTGAATCTATAGATTACTTTAGGAAGTGTGGACATCTTAACTATGTTAATTCTTCCAATCCAAGAGCACAGAATATCTTTCCATTTCTTTGTGTCTTCTTCAGTTTCTTTCAGCAATGTTTTATAGTTTTCCGTGTACAGCTCTTTCACCCCTTGGTTAAGTATATTCCTAGGTATTTTATTCTTTTTGTTGCAATTGTAAATGGGATGGTATTCTTAATTTCTCTTTCTGCTACTTCGTTGTTAGTGTATAGAAATGCAACTGATTTTTGTATGTTGATTTTGTATCCTGCAACTTGACCATATTGATTTATTACTTGTAAAAGTTTTCTGGTGGATTCTTTAGGGTTTTCTATATATAAAATCATGTCATCTGCAAATAGTGACAGTTTCACTTCTTCCTTTCCAATTTGGATCCCTTTTATTTCTTTCTCTTGCCTGATTGCTCTGGCTAGGACTTCCAGTACTATGTTAAATAGGAGTGGTGACAGTGGGCATCCTTGTCTGGTTCCTGTTCTTAGAGGGATAGCTTTCCGTTTTTCACCATGGAGGATGATATTAGCTGTGGGTTTGTCATATATGGTCTTTATTATGTTGAGGTACTTTCCTTCTATACCCATTTTATTCAGAGTTTTTATCATAAATGGATGCTGTATCTTGTCAAATGCTTTCTCTGCATCTATTGAGATGATCATGTGGTTTTTATTCTTCATTGTATTAATGTGGTGTATCACGTTGATTGAATTGTGAATGTTAAAAATCCCTGCATACCTGGAATAAATCCCACTTGATCATGGTGTACAATCTTTTTAACATATTGTTGTATGTGATTTGCTAGTATTTTGTTGAGGATTTTTGCATCGATGTTCATCAGTGATATTGGCCGGTAATTTTCTTTTTTTGTGTTGTCCTTGTCTGGTTTTGGTATCAGGGTAATGTCGGCTTCGTAGAATGAGTTAGAGAGCTTCCCCCCCTCCTCAATTTTCTGGAAGAGTTTGAGAAGGATAGGATTTAAGTCTTCTTTGAATGTTTGGTAGAATTCCCCAGGGAAGCCATCTGGTCCTGGACTTTTATTTTTGGGGAGGTTTTTGATTACTGTTTCGATCTCCTTACTGGTGATTGGTCTATTCAAATTCTCTACTTCTTCTTGATCCAGTTTTGGAAGGTTGTATGATTCTAAGAATTTATCCATTTCTTCCAGATTGTCGAATTGGTTGGCATATAGCTTTTCATAGTATTCTCTTATAATCTTTTGTATTTCTGAGGTGTCTGTTGTAACCTCTCCTCTTTCCTTTCTGATTTTACTTATTTGTGCCTTCTCTCTTTCTTTCTTGGTGAGTCTAGCTAAAGGTTTGTCAATTTTGTTGATCTTTTCAAAGAACCAGCTCTTGGTTTTATTAATTTTTTCTATTGTTTTTTTGGTCTCTATTTCATTTATTTCTGCTCTGATTTTTATTATTTCCCTTCTTCTACTGATTTTGGGCTTTGTTTGTTCTTCTTTTTCCAGTTCCTTTAGGTGCATTGTTAGATTGTTTATTTGAGATTTTTCTTGTTTGTTGAGATAGGCCTGTATTGCTATAAACTTCCCTCTTAGAACCGCTTTTACTGTATCCCATAAATTCTGGCATGTCGTATTTTCATTTTCATTTGTCTCCAGGTATTTTTTGATTTCTTCTTTGATTTCTTCATTGACCCAGTCGTTGTTCAGTAGAATTTGTTTAATCTCCACGTATATGTGGTTTTTCTGATTTTCTTCCTATAGTTGATTTCTAGTTTCATACCATTGTGGTCGGAAAAGATGCTTGGTATTATTTCAGTCTTCTTAAATTTATGGAGACTTGTTTTGTGGCCTAATATGTGATCAATCCTGGAGAATGTTCCATGTGCCTTTGAAAAGAACGTGTATTCTTCGGTTTTTGGATGGAATGCTCTGTATATATCTACTAGGTCCATCTGTTCTAGTGTGTCATTTAAGGCCAATTTTTCCTTATTGATCTTCTTTTTGCATGATCTATCCGTTGGTGTAAGTGGAGTGTTAAAGTCCTCTACTATCATTGTGTTACTGTCTATTTATGTTATTATGTCTGTTAATAATTGCTTTATGTATTTAGGTGCACCTACATTGGGTGTGTAGATATTTACAAGTGTTATATCCTCTTGTTGGATTGTTCCCTTGATCATTATGTAATGCCCTTCTTTGTCTCTTTTTACAGTTTTTGTTGTAAAGTCTATTTTGTCTGATATGAGTACTGCTACCCCAGCTTTCTATTCATTGCCATTTGCGTGGTGTATCTTTTTCCATCCCTTCACTTTCAGTTGTGAGTGTCTTTAAGTCTGAAGTGTGTCTCTTGTATGCAGCATATATATGGGTCTTGTTTTTTTATCCAGTCAGCCACCCTATGCCTTTTAATTGGAGCATTTAGTCCATTGACGTTTAAAGTAGCTATTGATAAGTATGTACTTACTGCCATTTTTTAACTTTCTTTTTTTCTCCATGTTTTAGTAGTCCTTCTCTGTTCCTTTCTTCTTCTGTACAGAATTGATGGTCTTTTTTGTTTGATCTCTGTCTGAAAGCTCTACTCTTTAACTCCTCTCCTCCTTCCTTTTATGTTTTTGATATCATATCTAAGCTCTTTTTTGTACATTTGTATCCATTACCCTCTTATCATGGAAATAGCTAATTTTTCCTATTTGTGGTCTTCTCTTTTCCCCTTAAATCAGTCCCTTTAACATTTCTTGTAGCACTGGTTTCTTGGTGACAAACTCCTTTAATTTTTGCTTGTCTGCGAAATTTTTGATCTCTCCTTCCATTTTGAATGATAACCTTGCTGGATAGAGAGTTCTTGGCTGTAAGTTTTTTCATTTTAGCACTTTAAATATATCGTGCCACTCTCTTCTAGCCTGTAAGGTTTCTACTGAGAAGTCAGCTGATAGCCTTATGGGGTTTCCTTTGTATGTAACTTGACTTTCTCTTGCGGCTTTTAGGATTCTTTCTTTATCTTTAATTCTGGACATTTTGATTATGATGTGTCTTGGTGTGGGCCTCTTTGGGTTTTTCTTGTTTGGGGCTCTCTGTGCTTCCTGCACCCGGATGTCTGCTTCTTTCCTTAGGTTAGGGAAGTTTTCATCTATTATTTCTTGAAATAGATTCTCTGCCACTTTGTCTCACTCTTCTCCTTCAGGACACCTATAACACGGATGTTAGTGTGCTTGATGTTGTTCCAGAGGTCCCTTAGACTGTCCTCACTCTTTTTAATTCTTTTCTCTTTTACCTATTCAGCTTGAGTAATTTCTTCTAGTCTTTCGTCCAGCTCACAGATCTGTTCTTCTGTATCCTCTACTCTGCTTTTGAGTCCCTCTAGTGAATTTTTCATTTCCAGTATTGTATTCTTCATTTTTGATTGGTTTTTTTTTATATCTTCCATTTCTTTCTTGACATTCTCACTGAGTTCATCTATTCTTCTCCCTGGGGTCAGTGAGCATCCTTAACACTCTTTGTTTGAACTCTCTGTCAGGTAGGTTGCTCATTTCTGTTTCACTTAGTTCCTTTTCTGTAGTTTTGTCCTGTTCCCTTACTTGGAATATATTCCTTTGCCTCCTCATTTTGCCTCTTTCCCTGTGCTTGTGTCTACGTATTAGGTAGCTCAGCTACGTCTCCTGCTCTTGGATAGGTGACTTTATGTTAGTGATGTCGTAGGAGGCCTGCAGTGTGCTTCCCTCAGTTCTCAATGTTCTAGGGGTGACCCCTGTGTGGGCTATGTGTGTCCTTCTGTTGTGGCCTGTTTCGTCTCCCTGTAGGCGCCCAGGGAGGCTGAGTTATGCTCCTGGCCAGTTGTTGTAATGCTCAGCTGCTTGTAGTTGTTGTGGGCCCTTCAGTCTCTTTATCAGGTGTGCGGAGCCCCAGCACAGTTGGCTGCAAGTTCTAATACCACATTTGTGTTGCAGTATTTCTTTTAAGTGAGTAGGCCCCCAGCATGACAGGTTGTTAGGCTCAGGGCCTTACAATTGCTATAAGCCTCTAGCCTTTAGGTCTCTTGTCAGCGATCTGAGGATTGCAACTGGGTGGGGCTGGCTTCAGGCACAGGAGCACCCAGTTGTTTCAGGCTTTGGAAGGTGGGGCAAACCCCTTATGTGGGTCTTTGAGAAGCAGAAGTCTTCTGCAGCTGACAAGCCCTGCCACCCACAGGTCCACACACACAGTCAACACAGTCCTGCCCTGTGTGCGCGCCCCGACCTCCTGGTCGGACCCAGTCTCTCCGCGGCAGGAGCCCCACACACTCCACCACCGCCTCACACTCTCCACCGGCTCCTTGTGCATGCACTGCCCCACTGACGTGGTCTCAGTTGCCAGACTGCAGAGAATCCAGTCACCAATCTATGCAGGCCCACAAGTTGCCTGAGGGCTTGTTGTTGGGTGGGGCCAGTCTCTAGAGTGGGCTGCCTGCCCTTGCTGAGCTGGATTAAATAGGTGCTCTAGCCGGTGGGGCAGACCCTGGGCTAGCAGGCCTCAGGGAGAACTCCAGTGGCATCTGTGTCAGCGCGCCCACACCAGGCCACAACAATGGCTGCCACCCACGTCCCAGTCCCTGGAGAGGTCTCACCTCTCACCGAGATGCACTCAGGGCCTATTAGGTGAGTCTCTTTTCGCCAAAGCACTGTGCACCTTTCTTTCTTGTGATTTTAGGTCGCTCCCTGAAACAGGTGAGTTGGTGCATGGGCCCTGTAAGAGCCGGTTTTAATTTCTTTGTGAACCAGCTTTTCTGGGGGTACTTCCCAATGTTTTAGTAGCAGGCAAAGTCAGATATTATGCCACTCGTCTCGATTGTGCTGGGTCCACACAATGCCCACAGAGGGGCCACTCCCCGGCTCAGGGCCCTGTTCCTCCAGGGAGGGCTGTGTACCTTTGGGCTGCTCCCGTGTGGCTGTGAGGCGCTGCGGCTTGTGAAGGCGGCATTTTTCCTCTCCAGAAGGGAGTTTCTGCCTCTTCTGCCTCAATTAGGATTGTCCATTGTTGCAGGAGTTCCTCTTATCCAGTTTTCAGTTCTGTCTCAGGGGTAATTTTTCCACGAGTAGTTGTAAATTGGCTGTGTCCGCGGGAGGAGGTGAGTTCAGAGTCTGCCTATGCTGCCATCTTGACTTCCACCTCAAATCTATAGTACTTCTAACCCTCCCTTTTTTCCTTAGGTTTTAGTCTTCATGTCTAGTTATTTACTAGTTATTTTCACCACAATTTCCCAATGTTTGAAATTTCCATCCTGAGCCTGTTCTTCTTTCTTTGTTCTCTATTTGTAATAAAATCACCATCATTCTGCTAGTCATCCACTCAAAATCATGATATCATTCTTCCTTCTCTTTCCTCCCACGTTGGATCATTTGCCAGATCTTGTTCTTTTTCTCTCTGTGATTCCTTTTATCAGTCTCTCTTCTCTGTTCCCCTTTGTGTTCAGTTCCTCTTTACTGCTTAGACTAGAGTATTAGCTTTCCAACGGTTTCCTTGCTTTTATTTATTTTTATTGGAATCCACTGTGTATACCACTGCCAGATTTATCTTCCAGAAACAGAGCACTAGTCATGGCTACCACTTATGCTCAGGGTTCAACTTAGATGTCACATCCTTTGAAGCCTTCCCCAAACTCCCCAGGTAGAGTTAGATACTCATTTTTCTATTTTTTTTAATAGCATTTCATATACAGTTGATTTTGGTGCTTATCATATCATCCTGGAATTGTCTGAGCATTTTCCCTCAAGATTATATATTTCTTAAAAGAATATATCCTGTATGATTCCTTTTATATTAAGTTCAGAAAGAGGCAAAAGTAATCTGTGGTGTCAGACTTCACGATAGTGATTACCTTTGGAGGAGGCATTGGTAGTGACTGGATAAGAGCACGAGGGGTCTTCTGGAATTCTGATGATGTTCTGTTCTTGATCTGAATTTTGTTGACATTGATGTACTTTTGATTTGTATACTTTTCTGTATGTAGGCTATAATTCAATAAAAAGTTTAAATAAAAGCTAAATGAAAATAACATGGAAATACAGAATAGCGATTGTGTCCATTTAACTTTATATTCCTGGTGCCTGGCGTCCAGCAAGCTCTTAACAGATATGTTGAGTGTGTGAGTGAGTGGATAAATGAAAGAATGAATGAATGAGTGAAAGTTTCTCCTCAAAAAACGTTAATTTTTCTTTCCATTAGTAATTAAATTAGAATCTTAACTTTTTAGCCTGCCATACGTGAGCACCCAAGACTTGGCCCAACCTACTTTTCTAACCTTTGTTAACTCAGAGGCCACAGTATACAGTCGGAAGAAGTTGGACCTTGGAATCAGCCAGAGCCTGAGTTTGAAATATGGCTCCACCACTTACCACCTGTGTAACGTTAGGCTTAGGCAGGTCACCCAGCCTCTTAGAAACTGAGTTTTCTCATCTCTAAATTGGATATCATTTGCCTCAGTGGATGGATGTGGGTTACGTAAGATAATACATGTAGAGCAGGGCCTGGCTTGTTTTTACATTCAGTAAATGTTAATTTCCTTTTCCTTTCTAACAGCATACCTTCTTTTATCTCCTTTTCTTATCTTTGCTCATCCTGTATCCTCTGCCTTGAGTGCCTTTTCTTCTCTTTAATTTCCACATATCCAAATATTATTCATCCTTCAGGATCAAGCTCAGATAGCCCCTCTTTCACAGAGCCTTTTCTGATTCTCTTCCAAACCAGCACCTTGAAAGCTGGAAATATTTTCCTCCCTGAAATACTCATACATTTTATCTGTGTTTCTTATAGTACATATTAGTTACTCACTCTAACCTGTAGGAGTTGCTGAAGGCTGCCCTCTCACTCCAGGCCCAAAGAATAGGTGCTCTAATTAGGCTGTAATGCTGAAGGCAGGAGCCCTCTCAGTTGGAATAAACTGGAACATGACAAGGCAGATTGAGAAAACTGCTTTGGGCCTTTGATATTCTTTTTAGTACCTCCTCTTCCACTGGGAGGAATTCAGATGTCTGGTCAAGGATATGGACCCAGGAGCAAAGGGTCAAGTTGCAAACTACATGACCTGTCTTTTGGATTAGTCTTCTGTTAAAGATGTCTTCATGGCCCAGCCTGGCTTATCAAGGTAGGAGGCCATGTAGGAGTTTGAGACTGAAGTCTTAGGAATTAAGAGTGGATATTTACCTGGAGTATCTTCTTTGCCTAACATGCCTTGGCAGCCTAGTACATGTAGGTAGAAAAACAGAGTTCAAGGATTCAGAGATCCTATTCTTGGCCGCTTATTTGCTTGTTGCTTCTGTTTTCTACTTGCATTTTCCTTGCTTATGTATAGGCTTGCACTCCTTTGCCAGATTGCACTTGAGGTCAGGAACTGATTGAAATTCCTAGCATAGTTTCTGATACCTAGCAGACAGTTAGCAAAGTTTTGTGGAACAATTGCTTAAAAGTATGAAGTGGTATTACAAAGCCATAAGTAACTGATTGCAAAAGGAATGATTAACACTTATAACAGAAAATAGTTGCCAGGGGACTTTAAAGTAGGGAGCAAGCCTTTTGAGTTAGTGTGGTCAGAGAAGTCTTGTCAGAGGAATTCCCAGAGGGTACTGAGTTACCAGTTGTTATTAAGTATCAGGAAACATGCAAGAAATAAAATAATATGAGCTTAGAAAGATGAGAATCAAGGGACAACTTGCTTTCTGTGTTTACAAACATGTCATTGATGAGATCCATGGCTCCTTGTAAGTGGCAAGTTGTGTTCTTTCTGTAAACAGCACAGCTGAGATTTACCACCATTCCGAAACAGGCACATCCTGAAGTACAGTCAGAGTGTATAAAATAAGACTTCTTGAAGCCAAAGGGAAGAGGTAAGTTGTAGCAAATAATCTTCCCCAACTCCTTAGGCTTCTACTTCCCTTTGCTATTGTCATCTTCAAGTATACTAGGGAAATGTGTTTATCTGGTCCACACCTGAGGACATTCAGACATAAATAACCAAGGATGACAAGTTGAAAAGGGAATTCTGGATGAAAACCAACATCCTGGAGCATTTCTTGTGACAGGTGAGATAAAAACTGTTGACTGGTTTCTCCCTAAAACACTCTTCCTTCCTCACTTTTGCAATGTCTTTCCCTATTTCTGACAGCTCCGTCTTTGTTTCCTCTTCAGCATTTCTCTTCCTCTGCTTGCCCCTTAAAACTTGGTGATTTCCAGGGCTCTGTTTTTCACCTCATTCTCTTCTCTAGGTAATCTCACCCATCTCTTTACCCATACGCTGATGAATCCCAAATTGCTATCCCTACCTCAGTCCTCTTTCATGAACTCCAGACTCATATATCCAGCTACCATTGGATATTGTCACCGGAATTTTCATAGACACCTCATGCAACTCTACTCATTGTCTTTTCTTTCTCCTCCACCTCATCTCCTGTATGGTCCTTTCTCAGTAAATGGCACTACCAGTCACCCAAGCACAAAATCTAACACTCCTCTTTCTCAGAATATATGAGTATAACAATGCCCCATGCCATAACATTTCCCCCATTAGGTTATGAACTCCCTAAGGGCAAGGATCATGTCTTTCATCATGCCTGGTACAATACCTAGGTATTTAATGGGTATTCATTTATTATTTATTAAAAAATTTTTTTGATAGAATTGTATGAATAATTCTCAGAGGTACTTTATATTAGTTTGCTAGGGCTGCCATAACCAAGTTCCACAGACTGGGTTAAACAGAAATTTATTGTCTCATAGTTCTGGAGGCTAGAAGTTCAAGATCGAGGTGTCAGCAGAGTTGATTCCTTCTGAGGGCTGTGAGGGAAGAATCTATTTTAGTCCTCTCTCCTTGATTTATAGATGGTCATCATCTCCCTGTGTCTCTTTATATTGTCTTCTCTCTATGCATATCTCTGTGTCCAAATACCCCCTTTTTATAAGGACACCAGTCATATTGGATTAGGGCCCACCTTAATGACCTCACTTTAACTCGATTACCTCTGTAAAGAACGTATCTCCAAACAGGGTCACATTGTGAGGCACTGATGGTTAGGACTTCAGTGTATGAATTTTGGGGGAACACAGTTGAACCCATAACAGATACCAAAGTAGTTTTTACTGTTGTGGTTCCAAGTCTTGTTTTCTGACAAGCACTTGATAAGGTTTTTAGCCTACTCTCCGTACTGGTTTTTACTCTCTGATAGCCCTCTAGGCAGTGCCATATGGAAGTAGAAAGGATGGGATGGCACATTCAGTAAGTGTAAGGAGTTTGGTTTGACCAAACTTAGGGAATTGGGAGGCTGGATCTCTCTAGACATGGCCAGGTCAAGAAAGAACTTTGATAATATGCCAAGGAGCTTGGACTTTTTCCTGGGAACAGTCACAGAAGAATTTTAAGAAAATTAATGACAGTATCTACATTTTAGAAACGTCCCTCTAGCAAATTGTCAAGAATGGATTGGGAGTAGGGAGGGGTGAGAAGGAGGTGGTTCTGGAGGAAGGGAGGCTGAGGAGGATGAATATTTTGTCATAACTCAAGTGAGAAATAATGAAGCCTAGACTAAGGGTTGTAGAGAATGGGACAGATTTTATAAGTGGGAAGGTAAATAGATTAGACTTGGTGACATGTGATGGAGGACAAAGAGTTTTGTAGCGGATTCTGTCGATGGAGAATTAGGATATAGGTGTTCCAAGGATCTCGTCCCTGAGCAGAGACTGTGTGAGATTGGTATGGGTGGAGCTGGCAGCCCAGGGCTCCAATGCTAACACCAACAGCAGGCTTTCCCTCGGCGTGCCTTCCTTTCTAGGCTAAGTCTAGCTCTCTCTCCTGACTCATCTAGTTGAGTACTTCCCATTCTCCCCACCATGCTTCCCTGTTACTCTGTTACAGGTACCCAACTAAGGATGGGTTTCCATTAAGTCTTCTCTTCCTCTTTGAACTTTAGCTAGCTTCCTCTAACTCAGTGCCTCATACCCAGATATTTTTGAGTATATGGAGAATCCTATAGGAAAAACCCTCCTCTTTGGGGTCCCTTCATTGAGTCCTAAGACACTTGAGATTCACATGCTGGCTAGAGATGTATTTCAAAAACCTTATAGATGGGGCCAGCCTGGTGGCGCAGGCGGTTAAATGTGCGTGCTCTGCTGTGGTGGCCCGGGGTTCGCCGGTTCAGATCCTGGGTGCACACTGATGCACTGCTTGTTGGGCCATGCTGTGGCGGTGTCCCATATAAAGTAGAGGAAGATGGGCACGGATGTTAGCCCAGGGCCAGTGTTCCTCAGCAAAAAAAAAAAAAAAGAGGAGGATTGGCAGATGTTAGCACAGGGCTGATCTTCCTCACAAATAAATAAATAAATAAAAATAAATAATTGAAAAAAAAATCTTATAGAAATAGGGCCAAGAGAATTCTCCACATTTAGGCTTACCCTGAGATATATCTCAGAACAAGCCACAAAGAACTAATGGGGATATTTGATCAATATTAAGCCAGTTAGAACATGGACTACTTCCCCGTGAAATGTCAAATTTTGAGTTTCCTTTAGAGAATCCTCAGCGTATGGCCCATGGCCCCTTGGCTTCCTTGGGGTGTAGAGATTGAGGCATGGCCAGTGTACTTTGTGGATTGGACCGGGACTATATATAAGCAGATACTAGTTCAGGACCAGCCTTAGTCCTAAATCTGGGAGCTGTGACTTTTGACCAGGTTTATATGAGAGGGCAGTAGACACGTAGACTGCTTTGATTGAGTTTTTAATCATTTGGTCCTGGAATGGAAATGGGCCACAGCCCTTGGAGGTACAGGCTAGAAATCTAACCATTTAGCCAGGCAGTCCTGAAGAGTTCATCAGCTCTTTATGTTCAAGTTTTTGTAATCAGGGATGGTGCTTGACCTGATTGTAGGACTGAAATTTGTCAGCAATTTGTGACTCCTTAGGCCTGCCTTGCAGCTTGTAGGTCTGATTTAGGCTCTGTAGCAGCTATGTCTTAGCATATCAGTAAAGTCAGCACATCTCTGCCAGGCTCATCATTCCCTTAGGGTGGCATGTTCCTGAGGAAAGTAGAATTACCTCCCATTGCCCATTATTTTCTGCTGCATGAAATTTCTGAGTAGTTTATGGAGGGCATAGTTCTATACAGGAAGAAAAATGACTTTTCTCCACCATGAGAACAAAGCATTTTCCTCGTGAAACAGATCCCAGCTGTGTGACCACGTGTCAGCCTCTTCCTGTTGCTTCTGGCCTTATTTAGTGGTAGAGAAGGAAAGGAGTCAGCAGCTTACTCCTCCATAAGTCAGACTTTGGCTCCACTTATCCTTTGCATCCTGCGTCTGTGATTGTCAACATTGGGAGATAAGGTAGGCACCTGCTGGTCCTGACCCAGCCACTCTCTGACAGTGACACCTGATAAGGCGGGCCAGGTTTGGAGCAGGCACATTATTTGCTTTTGGATCAGTTGTATCTGGCCCCAGGGAGACCTAGACTGGTTGTTTGAGAGGGGAGAATTGTGGTTGGTGAGCCTTTCCTCTAGTATCCCTGTGACACCACTCACATGCTTTAGCTGAGGATGAATTTTGTGCACCAGGTGGTCTTCTGACTAACCCACCCATTCGGTTCCCCTTTAGAGCTCCTGCAGCTCTGAACCTTCCCACAACTCTGCGTGAATGTCAGTGTCTCGTGTTGAATTTCCATCTTGATTCATCTGTCTCTAGGTGAAGATCACTGCAAAGATTTAAATTGGGAACCAGACCTTGAGAATGTCTGTTCAGAGTATTTCACAGCTTCTGGAGAAATGCCTTTTCCTTCTTAACCCAATCTGTTTTCCGCGTTCTGCCCAGCTGGCTCTTGAACAGCCCTGCTTTGAGGGAGCTTCCCAACTGAGGTGGGTGCTTGTACTATTTCTTACCTCTGAAAAGCACCCCATCCTTTTAGCCTGCCCAGGATTCCCAAGAGCCAGATCCACTGTAACAGGGGGCTGCAGTGTTGCTCACATGGCTCAGGACACAGAAATTACATGTCTATCTCAAAAGGCTAGTGCACTAAGAGGTCTGATTGTCCTTTGGTAGGGTGACGTCTGGCACTCTGCAAGCCCTGTTGACCGACAGCAGAAGGAGCCCTGCTTTTTCACCAGAGCTCACACTGACTGCTATTTACTGCTTTCCCACTTAGTCTCTTTCTTGCTTTTGCTAAAACATGGGAAGGTGGAAAGATACAAAGGTAATTTATGGGAAGAGTCATATGAGCTCTCTTGTGAAATTTGAAGACTGTAACTAGAGATAGCAGATTTGTTGTGCCTCTTGTGCTAAACACATGTTCTTCTGTCTGAGCCTTTGTTTTTTTTTGGAAAACCCAAGCTGCTTAGAAGATGGACTGAATGTATTTGGGTAGGCAGATGGACAAGACAGCTCACATTAGCCTCAAGTACAGCATCTGGAGGCCTCAGCCAGGTCCTGGAGCCGCTGGTGGATGAGGCAGGAAGGAGGTTCTTTAGGCAGTGTCCTAGCTTTGAGGATCTTCCCCAGTCTTGAAAGTTTGAGCTTCTCCCCAGTCTAGGAAGTCCAGACCCAAATCTGGTAATGACAGCCACTGCTGTGGGCTGTTTATGAGTGGCTGCAGAGCTGGAGAGGAAATTCTGATTTAATCACTGTTCCCTATATTTCTTGTTTTAAACCTTTTACGTCTTTCTGCTGGCTGAAATATGGGAAACTCCACAGTAAATTGGCTGTGACTTCCACTGAAGTTTGGCAGTTTTCAAGTTTTTTTTCCTGTGTTTAGATGTGGTTATAGTTGTGCTGTCACGCTTTATCTCTTCTGTCATTCAGCTAGCTCCCAACTAGGTTAGGAAATATTTGCTCTGCTATCAGTGTTGGCTGCATAGTGAGGTAGATGGTAAAGAAATGGGTTGTTTAGTGTCTCTTGGAATCTAAATTTTCTTCATTGGTTGAGGGGGAAGCAATGTTATTGGGAGAAGGTAATAGGGAGGCAAATGTTGGCTCTGGAATCAGCGCTTTCTCCTCAGATCTTGGATAAGCCAAGGAAATCATTCATTTTTTTTTTTTAATAAAATAATACATGTTTATTATTAGAAACCTTGAGAAAACAAGAAGAAGGAACAAAATAAATCAACTATAACCCCACAATTCATATAACTGTGGATCCTAGCTTGGTGCATAGCCTTCCAGTCTTTTTTTTTTTTTTTCCAGTTTTCTTTTTTTTTTCTTGATGTTTTAATATTTTATAACATTGTGAAATTTTGGGTTGTACATTTTTGTTTGTCCATCACCATATATATGTCTCCCTTCACCCCTTGTGCCCACCCTGTACCCCCATTGCTGCTGGTAACCACAATACAGTTTTCTCTGTCCATGTGTTGGTTTATATTCCACATATGAGTGAGATCATACAGTGTTTGTCTTTCTCTTTCTGGCTTATTTCACTTAACATAATACCCTCCAGGCCCATCCATGTTGTTGCAAATGGGACGATTTTGTCTTTTTTTTATGGCTGAGTAGTATTCCGTGGTATATATATATACCACATCTTCTTGATCCAGTCATTAGTCGAGGGACACTTGGGTTGCTTCCACTTCTTGGCTATAGTAAATAATGCTGCAATGAACATAAGGGCGCATAACCCTCTTTGGATTGTTGATTTCAGGTTCGTTGGATAGATTCCCAGTAGTGGGATAGCTGGATCATACGGCATCTCTATTTTTAATTCTTTGAGGAATCTCCATACCGTTTTCCATAGAGGCTGCACCAGTTTGCATTCCCACCAGCTGTGTATGAGGGTTCCTGTTTCTCCACATCCTCTCCAACATTTGTTGTTTTTTGTCTTGGTGATTATAGCCATTCTAACAGGCGTGAGGTGATATCTTAGAGTTGTTTTGATTTGCATTTCCCTGATGATTGGTGATGTTGAACATCTTTTCATGTGCCTGTTGGCCATCTGTATATCTTCTTTGGAGAAGTGTCTGTTCATTTCCTGTGTTCATTTTTTGATCAGGTTGTTTGTTTTTTTGTTGTTCAGTTGTGTGAGTTCTTTATATATTATGGAGATTAACCACTTGTCAGATATATGGTTTGCAAATATTTTCTCCCAGCTGGTGGGTTGTCTGTTCATCTTGATTCTGGTTTCATTTGTCTTGTAGAAGCTCTTTAATCTGGTAAAGTCCCACTTGCTTATTTTTTCTTTAGTTTCTCTAGTCTGGGTAGGCATGTCATCTGAAAAGATCAAGGAAATCATTCTTAATTTAAAACCTTGTTTTATCTACTGTATAGAACTGCCGGTTCTGCAATGACAAATTCTAGGGTGGGCCCCATAGACTGACTACCTGATTCCTGGCTAACAGGGCCATGTTCTATTGTGGATTGTCATGAGGAATGTTGCAAGGCAGCAGAAGTAGCAAAGGTTGAGGGCCTGATTTGAGCGTGCTGGGTGAATCAAACTTACCCACCTGCTGTCAGCCTAAGAAGAGGGGGGTGTCTTCTCATTAGATCAGGCTCAGAGGAGGTAGAATAGGAATGGCTGCACTGGATTGTTACTGGCTGATTGGAACTCTATATTGAGAAGAATTATGAGGTTCTCTGGGCTCAGATGGTGTTATTCTTGTCCTGTGGTTGCAGAGTAGAAAGGGGTACCATATATTTCATGTATTTGGCATTTTATGCTCCAGGGCTTCAGTCCCTGGGTAATGTTTGGCATTATGTTGCAACAAACAGCTTGAGTGCTCTTTGAAGATAAGGACATTCAATTTCCTGATGAGTCCTAAGTAGAATTATTGAATTATTAGGAATTAGGGCCATGTGAGAGGCACCTGACTAGCAAGTCTCTGGGGAGATGGGGCTGCCACTGGCAAAGAAGGACTGGGAAATTTGAGATCATCAAACCAGGGCCCTGAACCTTAGCTTTTGTCAATGTGATATCAATTCAGGCTACTTAGTTCCTAATTCTGGCTACCAAAATAATCTGTGGTCCTGACTTCTGCAGTAGAGGGTCCATCTCAGCCCAGCCGTCTTCCTCTACTTCTCTCTAATCATTGCCTTGGCATAGTCCAAGGGAGTTCTTGTTTTCCATTTGGTTGTCTTGCTGTGGCTGTTCAGGAAGCACTGGACTGGGTATCTACTCTGAGAACATGGTGCTATTTGATGTTAACTGCACTTGGGCACTTTACTTGTTCTCCAGCTTTGCCAAATGCAAACAGCAGATTATACACCTACAAAAACAAACAAAAAAGCAAGAACCAACCAACCAACCAAAAGAAACCTAGAGCTTGTCTCAGCAGAAGGGAAGACTCCCTTTGTGTTGTGCTCCGGCAGTTTCTTGCTGTGTTCTGTCTTCCCTCTGAGACTGGGAGCTTCTCAAAGTATAGGGCTCTGTCTTAAGTGTCTTTAGATTCTGTAGCCCAGACATGAGAGGTAGACAGGCAGGCGAGAAGAACGAGGGGAAGAAATGGGGGAAGGGAGAGAGTAGGATCTATATTTAGCAAGAGGGAGAGACACTCACCAAGGGTGTGTGATTGAGCTTGCTGGCAAGGTTTTTGTGTGCATGAGTGTGCTGGGAAAGGAGGTGTGTGCGCCAGGAACGTGTGAGGAGAGCTGGTGCCCTATGGGAGGTTGCAGGCAGGAAGCAGCTGGGGAGGAGGAGGAGCAGCAGCTGCCCTGCTTTCTGTCTCAGTCTCAAAGCCCGGAACCGATTAAGTTAGAATTCCACATCCAGTTGAAGTTTGGCTGCTATTGCTTTCAGTAGGGTGGTCGTCAGAATCCCCCTCAGTAGAGAGGTGTGGACCAGACTGGATTTCTAGATTTGCAGCCAGCAAGACTCCTGCCCAGCCCTTCACTGAGGGGATTTGTCTGCTGAGCATTGTTCCTATCATCAACTTTGCACCGTGGAGCCAGCCAGCTGGGTGCTGCTGAGAATAATAGCTCCTTGGCTATTTGTCGGTTAGGCAAGCAGCCGTGCTGTGGCTTAGAAAGTTCATCCTGTGGCTTCTCTGTCAAACCAAGGAGTGCTTCTGAATGGATTTCCTTTTAAAGACAGCGCTTGCATCCTAAAACTTGAGAATTTGTGGTTTTAATGTGTTTTTTTTTTCTTTTCATTTCCTTAACTCTTATTTTGGTTGCAACAGCAAGGTAAGTGGTGTGGAGTGTGTGACTGACTCTGAATGACAGGGACAAAAGCAAAGCATTTGTGGGTGGAATACCGGACAGCTACATTAATTACATAACTGCTTGAGCCACCGTGCTGGTGGAGGTCATTATAATGAGTGAAAAACAGCATACTCAGTACTGAGGGTAGAATCTTCACGTGCACGTGTCTATATGCTGATAATCTGACCATCCAGTCCTCCTTGGTGCTCTCCTTTATGTATATAAATAACCCATCCACCCCTCTGGATGTGTACATACTTGTATACAAATAATCTGTTTCTCCCTTTTGATGTGTCCATATGTTTATAAATAACTTGTCCGTTCCTCTCCTGTGTATACATACATATAGACAGTTCATTCATTCATCTTATATGAATTTATACAAGCCATCTCTTTCTCCATGTGCATACCTATATAGATATAATCTGTCCCTTTATCTCATGCATGTATGCATGTGCTAAGGTAACCTTCCTATTCTTGTATATGCCTGTGTCTATGCAGAAACCTTTCTATTTTTCCATTGTGTATGTATGTGCATACTGTCCTTCTGTCTAATGTGAGTATTACTTCATCCCTCTCATGTGTGCATATGCCATGTAAACAGAAAAGACATTTTTTTTGTGTGTGAGGAAGATCAGCCCTGAGCTAACATCTGCCAATCTTCCTCTTTTTGCTGAGGAAGACTGGCCCTGGGCTAACATCCATGCCCATCTTCCTCCATTTTATATGGGATGCCACCACAGCGTGGCTTGCCAAGTGGTGCATCAGTGCACCCCTGGGATCGGAACCAGCGAACCCCAGGCCACCGCAGTGGAGCACGTGCACTTAACCGCTT
Source organism: Ceratotherium simum simum (assembly GCF_057802395.1). Taxonomy (NCBI): domain Eukaryota; kingdom Metazoa; phylum Chordata; class Mammalia; order Perissodactyla; family Rhinocerotidae; genus Ceratotherium; species Ceratotherium simum. The sequence goes on along the minus strand of NC_141928.1, from coordinate 40,563,127 downwards.
GTGCCACCAGGCCGGCCCAGAAAAGTCATCTTGAGTTTTCTTGTCTTGAGTGTGTTCACATATGCATAATGATAATCTGTCCATTTGTGTCTTGTATGAATGGTGAAAAGAGCACTAACTTCGTAGATTGAAGACCCCCTTTTAAGTCCTAGCTCTCCTCAGTGACCTTGGTCAACTCATTTAGCCTCTCCGAGCTTCACTTTTCTCATTTACGAAATCAGAATAGTAATCCTTCCCTCCTACCTCACAGGGTTGTTGTGAGGATAAATTAGAAATCATGTAAACTGTAAAATTCTAAACAAATATAATTTTACTATGGTTACGCATCCCTCTAGTGTGAGTTGTATAGGAAAGCATACCTTTGACCCAGCTGCATTGAGATTGTGGAGAGGTCTCTGAGTCTTCCTGTGAAGGCATAGCTTCTGTTGAAGTAACTAGGTTTATCCTGTGGTTTGCCCAGAGTATTGGAAAGCAACTACATCTCTATGTACTACAGGATATCTGGAAAGGGACAGGTTGAGAGAGAGAAAGGTACCATCTTCTGCAAGTTGGAGCCTTAATACTTTGTTCTTTGTAGCCTTGAGGAGGATTAAACTTGTCACAAAATGGAAATATGCTGCTTCCAGCCAGGATCAAAGTGAGCAGGTGAAAGAACAGAACATTTTACTGCCCCTGAGGTGACAACCTGCTCTTTGCAGTGAGCATTTGCTGCCAGGTTTTGAAGGCTCTCTAGAGTCTCTCCGACCCCAACCTTCTAGACCTGTGCTGTCCAATATGATAGCCACTGGCTACATGTGGTTGTTGAGTACTTGAAGAGTAGTTAGTCTAAACTGAGATCTGCTGTAAATGTAAGATACATACCAGAGTTCAAGGACTCAGTATGAAACATAGAAAGCAAATATATGATTAATAATTTCTTATATTGGTTACATGTTGAAATAATATCTTGGATAGTGGGTTAAATAAAATATATTAAAATTAATTTCACCGGTTTATTTTTACTTTTTTTTTTGTGGCTACTAGAAATTTTAAAATTACATATGTGGCTCACATTAAATTTCTGTTGGACAGTGTTGCTCAAGACCCATCATCAGCACAAGGATCAGGGCAGCTCTTCCAGCAGGAGGGCAAATGGAAACGCCATGATGGCAACTCTGGGGATGACAGGAGCCATGACAGGGTCTCTTCATATGCTGGAGAGATACCAGCTAATTGACAGTCTGGCAGAGGCTTGTACTGCCACTACCCTCTTTATTTGTTCTGAGTGAGTCAACAGAAATTTGTGAGTAAGTATATTTGAGGAGAGGTTTCCAACTTAGTTTTACAACAAAAAGGGGTTGGAAGCCATCGATCTAGAAGGACACCTAGAACTTGATGGCAACATGTTGTTATGAAAACAGAAGGGGACTAGTAATTAGGAAACTTGGATTCTAAATCAGCTCTGCCATCAATCATTTATTCTTTCCATGGCACTAAGTTCTCACCGTGTGCCAGGTCATATGCCTGGCATAGTAATGCCCTGTGCTGGTCATTGGGAATTCAAAAACAAATAAGGCACAGCTTCCATTGTAATGGAGTTCACACCCATTGTGGGTCCTCAAGCAAGAGCTTCCCATTTAGGGGTCTGGAAAGTAAAACAGATTAACAACAAGGGTGTCATTCTAGGTCAAGGGTTATAAACTTGGGTAATAGGGCTTTTGAGAAGCCAGAGTAGCTGCCCTGCCTAAAGACTTTCAAATTTAAAATTTGGAAAAATGCCATGATATCCAAACAAAAGTACTCTATAGGCTAGATCACAATGTAGTATGAGATTCCAGGCCTTGACAGTCTCTAAAGGACTCTTCTAACTCTAGTATATTCTGATTTTGTGTTCTGGATCCTTTTATTCAGTGGCAAGATTTGTTTGTTTGTTTGTCTGTTTGTTTTGAGCACCGTATGTGCCAGGCACTGTTCTGGGTGCTGGGGATAGAGCAGTGAACACAACAGAGTCCCTGCTCCCATTCTAGGATACAGAAGTGGGGGAGAGAGACACATAATAAACAAGAAAACAAATATATGATCTATCTGGTGGTAATAAGTTCTATGGAGAAACTAGAACAGAGTAAGGGGATAGAGAGTGTGGATGTTTTTAGGGGGTGGGAGGAGTGTTCAGGGGCTAGATTCCTGCTCACATGACTTCTTCAGTCTACTCACAAGAGCCATGAGGTAGTAAGGAGAAAAGAGAGCATGGTGAGTCCTTAAGAAAAATTATTCTGACACTTGTTAAAAATGGTAAGGCAGACTTTATTTAGGGGGACTACTACATTGGGGTATTGTAATAGGGAAGAAAGATTGAACCCAATTCTGAATACAAGCAAAAGTGAGAATTTATAGCCAAGGAGCAGGGTGAGAGTCAGTGGATGGAAAATTACTAAGAAGAAACATCAGGGGTAAGGGAGAGTGTCGCTAAACTGATTTGATGGGATTTTTGCTGGAGGCAGGCCAGGGTGGGGGATAAGGAATTTGGTCAGATATCAAAGGTGAGGAATTTTCACTGAACTGACCCAGCAGGATTCTTGCTAAAACTGGACTAAACAGAGCCCAAGGTCAGTGGCCTAGTCAGAAAGAGGACTCAGAGGAGCCTGACTCAAGTTTGGTCAAAGGAGTCTTTGTCATGAGTATTAGATTCTGGGTACATATGTATTTGTTTTATGGTTTGTTATACTCTTTGGTATAATAAACCTTGGTACTGCTGAAAGGGAGCCCTGGGCGGGGCACAGAATACCCAGCTCTCCTGAATGGCATTCAGTCTTCATTCTGAAGTCTTGATATGCCAACCCCCTGAACGCTACATCCTCTCTCAGAACCCGAGGTTCTGTCTCCCCTCTTGGATACAATGCTTGAGGTTTTCTTTCCTTTACAGTGTCCGTCTTCTGGCCTATAAATGGGGTTCCTGCTGATACTGGTGAGGAGGGAGGGCAAGTCCTAGGAACTGCAGTACTGGGACCTTGCTATGCATTTGATCTAGGGCATTCTTTATTCCTTTTGGCTAATGTCACTCTTTATACCTTGTGACCCTGATCGTTTTCTCTGACAGGATTCTCTATAAGCTTTGATTCTTTCACAAAGATTAACACCCTAAGAGTACCCCTACCTGCTGTGGCCCTAGAAATCCATTCCTCCTACCATATTAGCCGTACAACATAATTGGTAAATGGCCTAGGAATGATCTGACCTCTATGATTGGGGTATAGGGGGCTCAGAACTCTTGGCTTTCAGCCTTCTGGGCTTGTTTCACACAAAGTGAGAGGCTGCTTGATATATGTACAGAGAGTCCTGGCCTGTTCCCAGAGGTCCCCCAGTTGCTTCCTCCAAGCCAAGATTTGGGTCAGAAGCAATTTTACAGGGAATACTCATGTTACTAATAACATTTATTTGATAAGTCAGAGAGAGGGATAAAAGAATCATCCATTTCAGAAAACTGATGGTTTTTTTTCTCTTGACTTTTTTTGGTAGGCTGATGCTGATGCGGTGTGATTTAACGGGTCTACTCCCTGCCGCAGTTCTCAGCTTTCTATCATTGAAGCTTTATACCTTTTGATTAACTCATTTTGTTTTGATATGTTCCGTTTTCAAACGCAGATATCCCTTAAAAGGGCTGCCTTATTTTTTCTAGATTTAAGCATTCCTTAGGAAAAGATCACAGAAAGAGATGGTCATTTTTGAGAGTGTATGTATGAAATCTCCAGAATCTGGAGATTTCATACATACAGGATAGGGCAGAGTGACGGCACTGGATACCAGGAAGGAGACTAGAGGGCTGAGTTTGAGCTGGGTAGACCTCAAGGCCTCCTTGTCCCATCCTAGCTCAAATATTATATCTTCTCTATGGCCTTCCCTGTCCTGGTTTTGCTGGGCCTCTCACTGCCTTCCCATTCCCTACTCCTGGAATTAAATGCTCACTTTTTATTACAACTTCTGTTATAATATGTATCACTTTATTTTGTGATTGTCTGTATGCCTATCTCCCTCTTCAAACCTTAATATGTAGAAGGAACTCTGTCTTATATCCCTGGCACATAGCTTAGTGCCTGGCACGTAGGTTGAATTGATTTCGAGATCAAATTGTCCTTGTCACATTTTGGCCTCTTATTTCATTCCTGTGGACAGTAGTAGCAAAGAGAGCCTGGGGAAGGAGGTGGCCTTGAATTGGGCCTCCTGGCTCTAAGGGTTGCCCTTTTAGCCCATTATAGGTTCTGAGCAAAGTGACTGGTTGATCATCTGGGCATCACATTGAGCTCTGTCTGCTGCTTCAAAACCTAAATATCTGGATGTCTGAATGGGTTTGGTACCTTTAGCGAACCCATATCTCCAGGAGGTGATTCTTAAGTTCAGCATTCATCCAGGGGCAGTGGCTAGCAATTCAGAAGAAGGTTTGGAAGGTTTTGTTTGTTGTATAATATGGAAGCAAGCATCTTTGTTTGGGGCTAGGAGAAGTTTCTATGGCCGCTGTAGTTGGAAATTTCCTATTTGTCAGTAACGTAGGAAACCAGGCAGTTCTGCCTTCAGTCCTTCAGGAGGCCATGTGAAAGGGCTCTGAACACAGCAGCTGTGCCATTTGCCCCAGTGTGGCTGGCCAGCAGAGTTGTAGGCACTGCACTCTGGGAGGGGACACCTGGCAAGACTGTCCAGGAAATTAGGCCAAGCCTATCTGGAGTATTGATCTGAGGGGCAGAAGCAGATAGGCCAGAAGTTAATCTGGCCTGTACTGAAGCAATAGCAGGAGCTTCATTTTTTTCCCTGAAAAATGGGCTTATCTGGACCAAAGTGGGGCTGGCCTTGGAGAACCTGGCAATGAGTTCTGGGCCTCACCAGCATTAGAAAGGAAAAGCTTGCCTCCTGTAGCTATTTGCTCTTTCCTCATGCTTTCAGGCTGCCTGAGGGAGGATGGCAAGCCTCCTATCACCTGAATGAACTGTTGGGGACTGAATGTTTTGCTCTTCCCTTTTCTTACCTTAAAAAGAAAACAGGACCAATAAAGAACGACACCCTAATGATGGGATTCCAGGTACTGCTGCAGACCATTAGAAGAGACTGGGAAAGGCAGGGATCTAGGGCTAGAACAGAAATCATGGTTCACTCAAATCATACCATGTAGGTGGTTGCGTGCTTGGCTTGGATATTGGTTTCTTTGTCTCAGGGACTTGCCATGTCAGTAATAACAACAATACTGTGATGCTTTACAATTTACTAATTACAAGTCTCTCATTTTAGCTTTATAACATTCCTGTGACTGTCTTCCCCACTTTACAGATGAGGAAACTAAGGCACAGAAAGGTCAACTGTTTAATCCAAGGTCACTGGAAAAGCAAGACCCAAACTTAAGTCTCCTGATTCTCAGTCTAATAGCACTTGCTCCTGGCTTCATGTGGTCATACACAGAGCTTCTATCTTGGTTTAGTAAGTAATGTTTCCCCTTTAAGACAAACTTGAAAGGCTGATTGCCAGCTCCAGTCCTTGTTGGGCCAGGAACATTGTTTAAAGCTAGTACTAGGTGGCAAGACCAAATCAGGGGCATCTAGACATTGCACAGTTGTGGAGAAAAGAGAGGGGTGGCTTTGTAAGTATAGATTTTGTAGTTGTGGGAGGAGAGAAGGAAGAATTTGATGAGTCCTAGAATTGGGGGCTTTGCTTCCTGGGTAGCTGGGCACTAAGCTTAAGACCCAGGAGTTCTGGTGGTGTACATAGAGCATCCTCTGTCCCTCTCACACAGACTAGACTGGGTTGGCCAAATTAGGGGTATGGCTGATCCCAGCCCCTTGAGACACTGGAGTAAAGCAATAATGCTTAAAAAGTAGTAATTGGGCCTCTCCAGTGCCTCACATGATGGGTAGCGTTCTTAGATGAGGAATTTCTTGACTACTTAAGAAGTTTTTAGATGAGCTAGAAAGAAGAAGGGAAGAAATGAAATGGGAATTAATCTAGTTTCTGTCTCTTGGTTCTTGGCCTGGTTATTTCCAGTAAAAGGGGTCAGTTTCATCTTTATCCCAAGTCTTGTGACTCATCCCTTCTGGTTCTTCTTGGTCTGGGGAAGCACAGTGCTTTGGCTTTCAGGCCCACAGATTGTAGATGTTGGCCTTTCCTGAAAATGAATTGCCGTGGGTGTTGTCTAGTGGTGTTCTTCACAGGCAGTTTTCCCCTTTTAGGGTTAACTTAAGCCCTGGGAAAGGAAAGGAGGCAGAGGTTTAGAAGATTTAGAAATAGATCAAATCTGGAAAATGGGGAAACTATCTCTAGTTGAAGAACGTGAAGGGTAGCATGTCTACCACCAGCCCATTCCCCCCGTCCCACCCCCACCAGGGTGACCCAGCAGAGCCAGAGAGTATCGGCAGTCCCACGCATTCTTTGGCTCTCTGATTTTCCCTTTCTCCTTTCTATTCTGCTCCTTGCCTACATTCTGAACGTTCCCAGTAAAAAGAGAATGGATGCCCACCCCACATAAGGTAATAGTCGTCTCTACTTCTGTAGTACAGTCACCAGTAGCTTAGGACGTAGGGGCAAGACTGGTGGCAGGTCTGTCTTCACCTTTTTGGGGAACAGCAAAGAACCCCAGAGCCCTCTGTGAAGTAACCAGCTCCCCATATGTCCCTTTCATCGTTCTCTCCAGGCCCGTCAGAGGGCAGCTAGAGCAGCCCTCTGTTACTACAACAGTAGACAGTGCTGGGAAATCACTTACCCCACTGCTCTGAAGGCAGCATTAGACAGATGCTCTGTGGGCCAAGAAAGCTGAATCTGTGTATTGATTAGGCTACACCAAGCTCTTAGGGACTATTAAATGGAGTCCAAGTCTCCAGGCTGCGTCTGACCTTCTTCGTCCCCAGCTGTGAGCCCATCATATGTGTGCCTTTGACCACCTGCCCCTCTAGATCCAAATATGTTAAATGCCACCTGAGTCTGGTCAGTGACTATGCCCATACTGTGCCACCTTATTCTAGAATTAGGTGTAGAAAACATTTTTTGTTCCCCAAGTTTAAAACACTTGCCATGGTCCTGTCTCCACGTGAAGAGTTGCTATCACTAAACAAGAGAAAACAGTTTGTGCTACAAGCACAGGCAGGAGCGAAACCTTTGAGTAACTTAGTCCTCACCAGAACAACAAATTGGGGGAGAAAAAGAAAGAAACATTCCATGTCTTGTCTTTCACTGTGTACGTGATTTGAGCTTTGGTGGTTAAGTATCTGTTTGTTCGTCCCTGAACCAGACACTGACCTCACCCCCACCTGCTTCCCAGGAGTTTGTCTCAATCCTGTTGCTTTTAGGTACTTTCCCAGAACACAAGGACTTGATTTGATTTTACGTCAATACTCTGATGGGAAGCCAAGGAGAGAGAACTGACTGCCTATAGCCTTTAAGGCTAGCGTTGGGAGGCAGGTCAGGATTGACTCCTACAGTCTTAGAAGGTAATGTTCTTATTCCTGCTTGACAGCTTGATTCAGATTAAAAGTATCGTGCTGCTTTCTGACTTGAGTGCACTGTTTTCCTTTTTTTACTAGCTGCAAGATAAGAGTCAAGCCAGGATCCAGGGGCATGTGCCAGGTTTGGAGACCACACCTGGGACCATTCCAGGCAGCACTGTGGGTTAAGCCCAAGGCATCAGCCAGCAACAATTGCTAGAAATAGACTGAAAAGAGCAGGACGGGGTATTGCCTTCTAGGACAATCTCTATTAACTATCCTGACCAGAAATAAGAGGAAGAAGCAGAAAATCCCTCAGACCCCGAGGAAGAAAATGAAGCGATTGTTGCAAGAGTCAGAGGAAGAAATCATGGTCACCATGGGACCCTCCTCCAAGCTTTCCCCAGATAAAGCTAAGGTCGAGACTATGTGTGGCATCAAGAGCAAGTCCTCAGGCCCTGCTGGATCCTCACCAGAGGACAGTTCCCTGACCCCTCGCTGTGGGTCAGTAGCCTCAGCCACTGGTGGGGATAGAAATGGAGGCCAGGCCCAACGTTGCAGCTTTGGGCAGCAGGCCAGCAGCCAGCTGCTTCTGGGCTCCACTGCCTGTGTTTCAGGCTCTGGCTCTCAGGACCTCTCATCTGCTAGCATTACCACAAGCTGTCAAGAGCCCTCAGAGAGGAATCAAGCCAAGCCCCTTTTGTCCAGAGGCCTTGGCCAAGGCTGCAGCCCTGAACAGCGAGAACCTTTGGGGGATGTAGTAGACTATATTATCAGAGAGCTGCAAGGCATCAGCCATCTGCAAACTGAGATTGCTGAGCTGCAGCAGCACTTAAGCCAAGTCTGGGGTTCAGTGGATGAAGTCTCGAGCTGTGTAGACTTGGTTCTAAGTGAGATAGAAGGCTTGCAGGTGGCCAGCAGCTCCCTGGCCAAGGTGTGTGTGGGTGGAAAGGCCCAGGAACCCCATGTGGACCGACCCAGTGAGGAAGCCATTCTGTATATGTATGGACTTCCTGAACAAGATGGGGAGAATACCATGGAGCTGGTGCACAGCTTCCTGGCCAAGCATCTCTGTGTTAATGGCATGCATTGCAACAGGTACATCAGAGAGGCTTACAGGGCAGGCAGAGCCCCAGCCCCCAGGCCTGCTGTTGTGAAGCTTGCCCATCTAGAGCACAGAGACTTCATCTTGCAGAAATCCATCCTCTTGCAGAATGTAGGGGTCTGGATTGCCACCAGAGAAGAACCAAGCTGGCCACAGTGCTATGAGAATCCCCAAAAAGAGTCTCTATCATTTTTGCAACAACTTCAGGATCGTAATTCAAATTCTTTAAACTTGGATGAACCAGTTCTTCAGATGGAAACAGGAGTCAGAGGACCCATAACAGGAGCATATCAAATGAGGGCTCAGAATCAACATAGAGAACCCCAGACCCCTGAACAGCAAGGCCTTTGCTTCCCACCCAAGAACAATTTAGCAAAGCCAAGTGATGTGTCTAAGCCAGGGGACGAAGTAAAAGGAACATCAGGAACATCCCAAGTCATCAGTCGTGGCTGTGGTGAGCTGACAGGGAGAGAGGCGTCTCTGTCTACCCTCCATCAATTTGAGGAGCCTTCCCTAGTGTTAATCACAAAAGAGGAGGATTCTGGGAAATCCCAGGTTTTCAAACAATACAGCCAAGGACTTGAAGCATGTGAGGTAACAGAAAGAGAACACTGCAGCGATAAGAATGAGGCCAGCAGCTGCCTGTCACTGTGTGGGTTGCTGAACACAGAGGACAAGCTCCTGGCCTGTGAAGCTGGGCTTGATGTTCTGAGCTCAAAGCAGTTAGAGGACCTTTTGATAGATAAGTCCAGGAGGTTTGCAACTCTGAGCTGTGACAGCATGATGGAGGAAATTATCATAGGGCCCAAGACTTTCAGTGACATGGTTCATATTGACTTGAATGAAGAGGAGGAATGTGCTTCTCAGGTCCTTAAAGATGTCTTTGAAAAGTCTTCTTGTGGTCTGAGTGGCTCACAGGAGGATGAAGATGTAGAAATTAAATTTTACATGAGTAAACTGGGCCGAGCAGTTCACCACTTTCGTTCAGCTCTGCAGGGAGTATTTCAGAAGATGGAGAACAGTGGGTCCATCAGTCCTGAGGACCTGGAAAGCAATGAGAGTGGATCCCAGTCAGAGATCAGCGATAGACTTCTTGGGACAGTGAGTTCAGGGCGTGCCCAGGATTTCTCAGTGGATAGCCCTGAAAGTCAGGGGAGTGAGAGCTTGCTCAGTGTGGTCTCTGGTGGAATGGGCATCTCTACACAGGGAGACCAAACCTCTCAGTATCCCAACAACTTCTCTCTGGCTTGTAATAACCTGCCTCTTGCATATTCTTTGCCAGATGTTGCTCTGGCTCCGTGTCTGGGAAGTGAAACTTGTTCCGGGCCTGAATCTCCCAAGCAGGTCAGACTAAGCCTAGAGCAAGTGTGTGCAGAGACCATCTACCTCAACAAGTGCACCTACAATTTTAAAAATATTCTAAGAGAGAAAAGACTGAGGCAGAAAAAACTTTTGCACGAGCTAGTACAGAAGGCAAACCATCTCTCAGTAGAAGACATGCACCCAGGTATTCTGAGACTCTATTTAATGGGGTCACAGCTGACTGGGTATGGCCTCCATTAGGCCAGCATGAGGCCCAGCTTGGTGGTGAGTTTCACAAGGTGATGGGGGAGGTCCATGGCTTGAAGTAGTCTAAGTTACTTGCATACAGTCATGTGTCACTTAACAACAGGGACACGTTCTCAGAAATGCGTTGTTAGGCACTTTCGTTGTCGTGCAAACATCACAGAGTGTACTTACACAAACCTAGATGGTATAGCCTACTACACATCTAGGCTAGATGGTACTAATCTTATGGGACCACTGTCATGTATGTGATCCATCTTTGACTGAAACATCATTATGTGGTGCATGACTGTATAGATTTTAAGCTAATCCTGTGGGAATTGAAGTGAAAGACGATTCTAAAGCAACAGAAAAGGAGTTTCTGTCCCTAGGGAGCTTCCAACCTATTGGAGGGAGCTTTAGGAAGTACCTTTTCAAAAGAGGGAGGAACGTCTGGGCAGAAGTAATTTACAGCTGCAGGACTTCTAGGATATTCCAACGTAAAGTAGGTGTGGGGTAGGAGGCAGGAATGGAGGATGAGGCATATTGCTCACAGACAGTAGAGGGCTTGATGCAATCCTATGTTGCATTTTAAAATTATTCTTGATGGGATTATGCTGAGATAAGATTGCCATTTCCCCAGCAGCTGGTGGGGCTTCTCCACCTCATAGGCCACTGTGGGAATTTCCCTTATCCCAACCTATCTTTTTTTTTTTTTTTAATTGTGGTAACATAGGTTTGTAACATTGTATAAATTTCAGGTGTACATCATTATACTTCTATTTCTGCATAGATTACATCGTGTTCACCACCCAAAGACTAGTTATCATCCATCACCACACACATGTGCCTAATCATCCCTTTCTCCCTCCTCCCTCCCCCCTTCCCCTCTGGTAACCACCAATCCAATCTCTATCTCTATGTGTTTGTTTGTTGTTGTTTTTATCTTCTACTTATGACCAAGGACATACAGTATTTGACCTTCTTCCTCTGACTTATTTCACTTTGCATAATACCCTCAATGTCTATCCATGTTGTCACAAATGGCTGGATTTCATCATTTCTTATGGCTGAGTAGTATTCCATTGTGTATGTATACCATATCTTCTTCATCCATTCGTCCCTTGATGGGCACTTAGGTTGCTTCCAAGACTTGGCTATTGTGAATAATGCTGCAGTGAACACAGGGGTGCATGTATCTTTAGGCACTGGTGTTTTCACGTTCTTTGGATAAATACCCAGCAGTGGAATAGCTGGATCATATGGTAGTTCTATCCTTAATTTTTTGAGAAATTTCCATACTGTTTTCCATAGTGGCTGCACCAGTTTGCACTCCCACCAGCAGTGTATGAGAGTTCCCTTCTCTCCACATCCTCTCCAACACTTGTTGTTTCCAGTCTTGTTAATTATACCCATTCTGACAGATGTGAGGTGATATCTCATTGTAGTTTTGATTTGCATTTCCCTGATAGTTAATGATGTTAAACATCTTTTCAGGTGCCTGCTGGCCATCTGTATATCTTCTTTGGAGAAATGTCTGTTCAGGTCTTTTGCCCGTTTTTAAATTGGTTTGTTAGTTTTTGTGTTGTTGAGATGTATGAGTTCTTTATATGATTTTGGAGATTAAGCCCTTATCAGGTTTGCAAATATCTTTTCCCAATTGTTATGTTTTTTCATTTTGTTGATGGTTTCCTTTGCTGTGCAGAAGCTTTTTAGTTTGATGTAGTCCCATTTGTTTATTTTTTCTATTGTTTCTCTTGCCTGGTCAGACATGGTACTTGAAAATATGTTGCTAAGACTGATGTCGAAGAGCATACTTCCTAAGTTTTCTTCTAGAAGTTTTATGGTTTCAGGTCTTACATTTAAGTCTTTAATCCATTTGGAGTTAATTTTTGTGTATGGTGTAAGATAATGCTCTACTTTCATTTTTTTGCATGTGACTGTCCAGTTTTCCCAACACCATTTGTTGAAGAGACTTTCTTTTCCCCATTGTATGTTCTTGGCTCCTTTGTCGACAATTAGCTGTCTATAGATATGTGGGTTTATTTCTGGGCTCTTGATTCTATTCCATTGATCTGTGTGTCTGTTTTTGTGCCAGTACCATGCTGTTTTGGTTACTATAGCTTTGTAGTACATTGTGAAATCAGGGAGTGTGATACCTCCAGCTTTCTTCTTTTTTCTCGGGATACCTTTGGCTATTCGGGGTCTTTTGTTGTTCCATATAAATTTTAGGATTCTTTGTTCTATTTCTGTGAAAAATGTTGTTGGAACTTTGATAGGGATTGCACTGACTCTGTAGATTGCTTTAGGAAGTATGCATGTCTTAACTACATTAATTCTTCCAATCCAAGAGCACGGAATGCCTTTCCATTTCTTTGTGTCTTCTTCAATTTCTTTCAGCAATGTTTTATAGTTTTCAGTGTACAGATCTTTCACTTCTTTGGTTAAGTTTATTCCTAGGTATTTTATTCTTTTTGTTGCACTTGTAAATGGGATTGTATTCTTAATTTCTCTTTCTGCTACTTTGTTGTTAGTGTATGGAAACACAACTGATTTTTGTATGTTGATTTTGTATCCTGCAACTTTACCGTATTCGTTTATTACTTGTAAAGGTTTTTTGGTGGATTCTTTAGGGTTTTCTATATATAAAATCATGTCATCTGCAAATAGTGACAGTTTCACTTCTTCCTTTCCAAATTGGATCCCTTTTATTTCTTTTTCTTGCCTGATTGCTCTGGGTGGGACTTCTAATACTATGTTAAATAGGAGTGGTGACAGTGGGCATCCTTGTCTGGTTCCTGTTCTTAGAGGGATAGCTTTCCGTTTTTCACCATGGAGGATGATATTAGCTGTGGGTTTGTCATATATGGTCTTTATTATGTTGAGGTACTTTCCTTCTATACCCATTTTATTCAGAGTTTTTATCATAAATGGATGCTGTATCTTGTCAAATGCTTTCTCTGCATCTATTGAGATAATCATGTGATTTTTATTCTTCATTTTATTAATGTGGTGTATCATGTTGATTGATTTGTGGATGTTGAACCATCCCTGCGTCCATGGAATAAATCCCACTTGATCATGGAGTATGATCTTTTTAATGTATTGTTGTATGCAATTTGTTAGTATTATGTTGAGGATTTTTGCATTGATGATCATCAGTGATATTGGCCTGTAATTTTCTTTTTTTGTGTTGTCCTTGTCTGGTTTTGGTATCAGGGTAATGTTGGCTTCATAGAATAAGTGAGGAAGCTTCCCCTGCTGTTCAATATTTGAAAAGAGTTTGAGAAGGATAGGTATTAATTATTCTTTGAAGATTTGGTAGAATTCTCCAGGGAAGCCGTCTGGTGCTAGACCTTTATTTTTGGGGAGGTTTTTGATTACTGTTTCCATCTCCTTACTGGTGGTTCGTCTATTCAAATTATCTATTTCTTCTTGATTCAGTTTTGGAAGGTTGTATGATTCTAAGGTATTTCTGAGGTGTCCGTTGTAATTTCTCCTCTTTCATTTCTGATTTTACTTATTTGCACCTTCTCTCTTTTTTTCTTGGTGAGTCTGGCTAAAGGTCTGTCAATTTTGTTTATCTTTTCAACGAACCAGCTCTCGGTTTCATTAATTTTTTCTATTGTTTTTTTGGTCTCTATTTCATTTATTTCTGCTCTGATTTTTATTATTTCTCTCCTTCTACTGATTTTGGGCTTTGTTTGTTCTTCTTTTTCCAGTTCCTTTAGGTGTACTGTGAGATTGTTTGAGATTTTTCTTATTTGTTGAGATAGGCCTGTATTGCTATAAACTTCCCTCTTAGAGCTGCTTTTGCTGTATCCCATAAATTCTGGCATGTCGTATTTTCGTTTTCATTTGTGTCGAGGTATTCTTTTGATTTCTCCTTTGATTTCTTCATTGACCCAATCGTTGTTCAGTAGCATTTTCTTTAATCTCCACATATTTGTCGCTTTTCTGATTTTCTTCCTATAGCTGATTTCTAGTTTCATACCATTGTGGTCAGAAAAGATGCTTGGTATTATTTCAGTCTTCTTCGATTTAGACTATGGGACCACAATAGCCAAGCCTTGGAAGCAACCTAAGGGCCCATCAAGGGACGAATGGATAAAGAAGATGTGGTATATATACACAATGGAATACTAGTCAGCCATAAGAAACGATGAAATCCAGCCATTTGTGACAACATGGATGGACATTGAGGGTATTATGCAAAGCGAAATAAGTCAGAGGGAGAAGGTCAAATATCGTATGATTTCCTTCATTAAGTAGTAGATAATAACAACAATAAACAAACACATAGAGACAGAGATTGGATTGGTGGTTACCAGAGGGGAAGGGGAGAGGGAGGAGGGTGAAAGGGATGATTAGGCACATGTGTGTGGTGATGAGTTGTAATTAGTATTTGGGTGGTGAACATGATGTAATCTGTGTAGAAACAGAAGTATAATGATGTACACCTGAAATTTATACAATGTTATAAACCAATGTTACTGCAATAAACAAAAAAATTTTTTTAAAAATTAGAATATGTGACCAGTCCTGGAGAACGTTCCATGTGCATTTGAAAAGAGTCTATATTCTGTGCTTTTTGGATGGAATGTTCCGTATATATCTGCTAAGTCCATCTGTTCTAGTGTGTTGTTTAAGGCCAATCTTTCCTTATTGATCTTCTGTTTGGATGGTCTATCCATTGGTTTAAGTGGAGTATTAAAGTCCCGTACTATTATTGTGTTACTGTCTATTTCTCCTTTTATGTTTGTTAATAATTGCTTTATATATTTAGGTGCTCCTACGTTGGGTGCATAGGTATTTACGAATGTTATGTCCTCTTGTTGGATTGTTCCCTTGATCATTATGTGGTGCATTTGTCTCTTGTTACAGTTTTTGTTTTAAAGTCTGTTTTGTCTGAGATGAGTATTACCACCCCAGCTTTCTTTTCATTGCCATTTGCATGGATTATCTTTTTCTTTCCCTTCCCTTTCAGTTTGTGAGTGTCTTTAGGTCTGAATTGTGTCTCTTGTGTGCAGCATATGTATGGGTCTTGTTATTTAATCCAGTCAGCCACTCTCTGCCTTTTAATTGGAGCATTTAGTCCATTGACGTTTAAAGTCGCTATTGATAAATATGTACTTACTGCTGTTTTTTTACTTTTTTTGTGTGTGTGTGTGAGGAAGATCAGCCCTGAGCTAACATCCATGCCAATCCTCCTCCTTTTGCTGAGGAAGACTGGCCCTCGGCTAACATCTGTGCCCATCTTCCTCCACTTTATATGGGACGCTGACACAGCATGGCCTGACAAGCAGTGCGTCGGTGTGTGCAGGGGCTCTGAACCTGGGCTGCCGAAACAGAGCACGCGCACTTAACCACTACGCCACGGGACCGGCCCCCTGTTTTTTTACTTTTTTTCTTGGTGTTTTAGTAGTTCTCTGTGCCTTTCTTCTTCTCTTGCTCTCTTCCCTTGTGGTTTCATGGCCTTCAAACCATTATTATGGTTTAGTATTATGTTTGGGTTGCTTTCTCTTAGTTTTTTGTGTATTTATTATAGGTTTCTGGTTTATAATTACCATGGTGTTCATATATAGTAACCTACATATATAGCAATTCTATATTACCGACCTATCTTCTTCTTAGTACTGGACTTGACAACACAGAACCTTATTTCTGACTTGGAGCTCTCCAGGAACTGCTTATAGTGCTGGCCCTGCCCAGGAGCCTGACTCTGCCCTCCACATGTCATATTCCCTTTCTTCCATCTCCAGCTAAAAGCTGCTCACCTAAGACCTGAAGAATGGAATGGTTTTTGACTACAAGAAATGAGAGAACATTTTTCTAGGTAGCATGGAGATATGTTGCTTTAAAATTACATCTCCCAATCAAAGTTAAATTTATCCAAAGAGCATATGCTGTATTCATCCAGTTTTAAATGTAAATGGAGTTGTCCTTTTATACATATAACCTGATTAATCTTTCTAAGGCAAATTAAAATTATGAAACATATTGTGTTGGCAAAGATGTGAGGGAACAGGCACTTATACATTGCTGGTGGGATGGGAGTGTAAATTGGTATAACCTGTAAGGAAGGCAAGTGGCAAATTTATCAGAATTATATATTCTTTTTGACCCCCAACACCACTTCCAGGAATATATCCTGCAGGTATATTTTCCTATGTCGATGGGACATATGTTCAAGGGTATTTTTGAAGCATTATTTTTAATAGCAAAAATTGAAAACAGTCTAAATGTTCATTAAGAAAGACTGGTTAAATAACTTATTGGCACGTTCGAACAATGGAATACAGTACCACATAGCTATAAAAAAGAATGAAGTTGGGGCTGGCCCTGTGGTGTAGTGGTTAAGTTGGCATGCTCCACTTCGGCAGCCTGGAGTTTGCAGGATTGTATCCCGGGTGCGGACCAACGCACCACTTGTCAAGCCATGCTGTGGCAGCGTCCCATATAAAGTAAAGGAAAATGGGCACGGATGTTAGCCCAGGGCCAATCTTCCTCAGCAAAAAGAGGAGGATTGGCAACGGATGTTAGCTCAGGGCTAATCTTCCTCACAAAAGAAAAAAAAAAGAATAAGGTAGCTCTTTACTGAAATGGAAGGATATCTAATATATATTGACATATGCAAAAAACAAGGTGCACAACGGTATGTGTAAGATGCTTACATCTGTATAAAAATGAAAGGGAAAGAATGCACACACAAACCCATAATGTCTGTTTCTGTATGTATAGGATATCTAACAAAGATCCAAAAGAAGCTGATACATGATTGCCCATGGGGAAAGGTATTAGGTGAAAAACTAATGGGATGAGAAGGAGATTTTCACTTTATACCCTTTTATACTTTTTAGAATTTGAATCATATGAATGTAATACCAAGTCATAAAATTAAATTGAAAAAATGAAAAATTAAAATCATGTCACACTCCTTCCAAATATCCCGAGAGCTACTTACTCCATATAGCTTATCAAAAAAACTCTAAATTCCTTCACTTGGTGTTCAAGGCCACTACAGTTGGTCTCTAGTTTACATTTCCAGGCTTATCTCCCATTGTCCACTATACTCCACCAAAAAGGAAACTTGACTGTCTCACAAATTCACCTTGCACTTTCTGTTCTCAGCATATTCACATACACATGCTTCCTTCTAGCCTAAGGTGCTGTGTTCACCATGTCATCCTAGCAAACTTGACTCAGTTCTTTAACATACAGCCAAAACATCACCATCTCCAGGAAGCTTTCTGTAATTCCTCAGCTATAAGGGATTTCTCTCTCCTCTTAACTTTGCAGCCCTTTTTCCTTCTCCTTGGGCATTTAGAAATTATTGCAATAGAAACAGCAAATATCAAAGTAGTACTTCCTTACTAACTCTTTAAACCTTGGTGGGAGTTGATGTTAGCTTGAACACCCAGGACACTTGGGCCTAACTCTTCAGTTTGCCAAGTTCCCCTTCTGGGCTGACATCCTGCTGGATGATGCAGGAAATTGTCGTACCTGTGGTAAGCAGGTGGTGGCGGCAGCAGTGATAATGAGAAGGAGGAGGTCTTCTGAAACACCAGAAAGCAAGCAAGCCGAAGTTCTGGGTCCTAGCCAAGATCCAGTCTGATCTGGGCTGCAGAGGGAGTGGTGGGGGGACTGCCCGGCGGTGGCAGCACCCCTTCTGTGCTGGGTCCAGGCCTGACTCCAGCACCGTCCATAGAGCAGGATAAGCATGTAGGCCAGTCTCTCACCAACACGTTCTTGTTAGAGAGTCCACAAGACCTGTTACCCCACCTGGTAAACTGATTCCGTATATCAGTGGCTACTACCACTGAAACATTTGAGAAATAAGCTTTCTTCACTGCTCTGCTTGGCACCTTTTAGGGCCTAAGCTTACGAGTAGTAGTTTACCATTAATTCGAGTTATTTTTCATCCTTTTCTTTCTTTTTGGGGGGGCTATATACAAGGCACTGTTTTAAGTATTCTCACATGCATTACGTAAAAATTCAATTCTTTCATTCCTACCACTCCACCAAAATACCTTTGGTGAAGGCCTTAGATGACCACCATATTGCCAAACTCCTGGTCCATTTTTAGTCCTCCTCTTAATCAATTAGCAACTTGACATAATTGATTGATTCCATCTTTTTATTATAACAGCTTTATTGAGTTATAATTTATATACCATAAAATTCACCCTTAAAATCCCTTAAATGTACAATTGAGTGGTTTTTAGGATATTCAGAGTTATGCAACCATCAATTCCAGAACATTTCCATCATCCCAAAAAGAAACCCCTTATCTATGAGCGGTCACTCTCCAGTCCCCTTTTCCCTCAACCTCTGACAACCACTAATCTGCTTTCGGTTTCTATGGATTTGCCTATTCTGGACATTGCATATAAATAGACTCATACAATATGTGGTCTTTTGTGACCGTCTCCTTCTGCTTAGCATAATGTTTTCAAGATTCACCCATGTTGTAACATGTATCAGTACTTCATTTGTTTTTGTGGCTGAATAATGCTCCATTATATGGATATTCCATATTTTGTTTATTCATCAATTATTGGACATTTGGGTTTTTTTAAACCACTTTTTGGCTTATGAATAACATTGCTATGAACATTCATGTACAAGTTTTTGTGCAGACGTATGTTTTCAGTTCCCTTGGGTATATACCTAGAAGTAGAGTTGCTGGATCATATGGTAACTCTATGTTTAACATTTTTGAGAAACTGCCAGACTGTTTTCCAATGTGGTTGCACCATTTTACAGTCCCATCAGCAACATATGAGAGTTCTAATTTCTCCACATCCTTGCTAACACTTGTTAATGTCTATGTTTTTCATTATAGCCATCCTAGTGGGTGTGAGGGGTATCTTACTGTGGTGTTGATTTGCATTTCCCTAATGGCTAATGATATAGAGCATCTTTTCATGTACCTATTGGCCATTTTTATATTTTCTTTGGAGAAATATCTATTGAGATCCTTTGCCCATTTTTAAATTGAGTTGTTTGTCTTTTTGTTGTTGAGTAGTAAAAGTTCTTTATGTATTCTGGATATATGTCCCTTATCAGATATATGATATGTAAACATTTTTCCCCAATCTGTGGGTTCTCTTTTCACTTTCTTGATGGTGTCTTCTGCAGCATAAAGATTTTATTCTTTAAAAATTTTTTATTGTGGTAAAATATACATAACATAAAAGTTATCATTTTAACCATTTTAAATTCGTTCACATTGTTGTGCAACCATCACCACCATCTAATCTTCAGAACTTTTTCATCTTTCCCAACTGAAACTGTATTCATTAAACTAACTCCCCATTCTCCCTTCTCCCTAGCCACTGGCAACCACCATTATACTTTCTGTCTCTAAATATTAGACTGCTCTAGGTATCTCATATAAGGACGCAATATTTGTCCTTCTGTGACTGGCTCATTTTACTTAGCATAATGTCTTCAAGGTTCATCCATGTTGAAGCATGTGTCAAAATTTCCCTCTGTTTTAAGGCTGAATGGTATTCCATTGTATGTATATACCACATTTTGTTTATCCCTTCACCCATTAATGGACACTTGGGCTTCTTCCACTCTTTGGCTATTGTGAATAATGCTGTTATGAACATGGGCTTATAAATATTTGAGTCCTTGCTTTCATTTCTTTTGGGTATATCCCCAGAAGTGGAACTGCAGGATGATATGGTAATTCTAATTTTTTTGAGGAATTGCCATATTTTTTTTCCACAGTGGCTCCACCATTTTACATTCCCACCAACAGTGCACAAAGGTTCCAATTTCTCCACATCCTTGCCAACACTTGTTACTTCGTTTTCTTGTGTGCGCGATAGCTATCATAGTGGGTATAAAGTAGACTGCAAAAGTTTTAAATTTTGATGAAGTTCAATTTATCTGTCTTTTGATGTGTTGATTGTGCTTTTGGTTTCACCAGTAAGAAATCATTGTCTAATCCAAGGTCACAAAGTTTTATTCCTATTAAATGACATTTCTGAGTGACATTTAGGTTTACGATCCATTTTGAGTTAATTGTTTTATATGGTGTGAGATAGGGGTCCAACTTCATTCTTGTGCACGTGGCTATCTAGTTATCCCAGCACCATTTGTTGAAAAAGAATATTCTTTCCCCATTGAATAGTCTTAGCCCCCTTGTCAAAAATCAACTGATATAAATGTAAGAGTTTATTTCTGGACTCCCAATTCTATTCCATTGATCTTCAGTCTATCCTTGGGCTTCAATTCCTTCTTTTTGAAACACTTTCTTCACTTGGCTTCAAGAACACCTCTCTGTCTTGGTTCTCCCCCAATATTGACTATTCCTTCTCAGTCATTTTTGCTGGTCCCTCCTCATTTTCCCAAACTTTTGGCATCCCGGGATTCAATCCTAACTTCTTTTTAGTCATACTCACTTCCTAGGTAATCTCTTTCAATCTCATGAGTTTCATAAACATTCCCAGATTTATATCTCTGGCCCAGACATCTTCCATGAACACCAGATTCCACATCTACATAACATCCCCATTTGGATGTAAGTAGGCATCTCAGGTTTGACATATCCAAAACCAAATTCCTAATCCTTCTCCCCAAGCCCCTGCCAAACCTGCTTTTCCTATAGTCTTTCTTACCAGTAAATGGCAACTCCATTCTTGAAGCTTCTCAGGCCCAGATTCATAGAGTCATTCTTGACTTCTTTTCTCTCTCAACCTGTATTCAGTCAATTAGTAAATTCTGCCTGCTCTACCTTTAAAAAATATCCTAAGTCTTACCACTATCTCTGTCTCCACCACTATCATTCTTGTCTAAGCCACCATTTTCTCTTGTCTAGGTGATTGCAGTAGTCTAACTGGTCTACCTGCTTCTACCCTTGTCTCTCTACAGTCTGTTCTCCCCACAGCAATCAGAGTAATCCTTATAAAACGTGAGTCAGATCATATCACTTCTCTGCCCAAAATCTTCCAGTGATATTCTGCCTCACTCAGAATGAAAGCCCAAGTGTTTATAAGGGCCTGTAGAGCCTTATTTGAACTGGTTCTCTTAGCACAAACTTGCTCTTCCTCCACATCGCTTATGCTCTCACCTCAGACTTTGCACTTGCTGTATGTTCTGACTGGAATACTTTTTTCCTGGAACTCTGAATAGCTTCTTTACTCATTTCCTTCAGGTCTCTGCTTAGATGTCACTTTATCAATGAGGCCTTCCTGACAACCTTTTATAAAATTTTAATAGCAACTGTAATGTCATCACAGGGGGCATTATCTTTTCCCCTGAATTTTTCAGCAGCGTCCCTATCACACATGATGTAGTATATATCTACTGGAACCAGATTCTGGAACCAGAATGCCTGTTTTAAATTTTGGCTTTGACACTTGCTGTGAGTTTAGGCAAATGTCTTAGCCTCTCTGATCTTCAGTTTCATCAACAACAAAATGGAGATAATAATAGTATTTACCCAGCAGAGTTGAGAAATAAATGAACTTACTCAAATAAAATGCGAGAAACAGATACTCTGTTCACTTAGTGTTAGCTACTGGCATCATCTTCATCATCATCGTTAACTGTTAGCTTCTTCTACTGGAATAGGAGCTTCTCAAGATCGGGGAGTTTGTTTCATTCCCTGATGGATCGCCAGCACCAAGAACATTGCCTAGTCTGCAGCAGGTTCTCAATAAGTATTTGTTAAAGAAATGAATCCTTGCAATAACCCTGGGAGGTAGCTGTTCTTATTCACTTTTTACAGATAAGGAAATGCAGGCCCAGATAAATTGAGCACCTCAAGTCTTTTGACTCCCAAGTACAATGGAGTTAAGATTGTTTTAACAATGAGGAAGTATGTCACTTCCTCATACAATGGAGTATTTGGAAGAGTGAGATCATTCTTAGGGCTCAGTGATTTTTCTGCAAAGCAGGTATTCTATATACATATATCACTTAAACTGAAAACTAAATCTGAGTGGAAAAATCCTAAGGCATTTTAGGAAGTTAGGAAGCACAAAAAGTTTGATTCTTACAAGAAAAGTTTTTTTTATGTTTGTCCAACAGGTGGGACAAATTGAAGGGCTAGTAGAGCAGTTTGTTGAAGTCTGGAAAATGGTACAAGCTTATGGCTAAGAGAGACCTATCTTTTACTACATACAAATACTAGGAGATGTGCTAAGGCTCAGGCTACAAGGGTAAAATAATGTATATGTAATTCTTGCTCTCAAGAAGTTCACAGTGTCTAAAAGGAGACGTTTATACAGACAATTGCAGTGAGACAGTCCTGGCAATATACTGTCATAGAAGTGTGCACATAGACGTGTGGGTACCATGGGCACATGGTGGAGAGGCATCTCATTCTGCTTTTGAGAGGAAGGCAGAAAATTTCAGTAGATATGAGAGGCCAGGTCACGGAAAACCTTGACGGCCTTGTCGACAGATTGGATTTTATTCTTTAGGCATTATGGGGAATTCTGGGAAGAACAGAAGGACACATTCAAAGCAACTTTGATATGATATGTACAATGTATTTAACATAGTGGAGGACAGAAACCTTTCCAATTTGAGTCACAAGGTCAGTTAACGTATTCCTTGCCTAATTTTCTTTTTCAAATGTAACAGATTACTCTAGGGGAGGTGGGGAGTAGATGTAGAAGAGCCATGTTCACATTACAGGAGTTGTCTTTTTCATCTCACCCACCTTTCTGTAGCTGCACTGTTTTGGAAGATTCCTAGTCCTGAGTTCATTCTTCTGTCAGGTCAAGTGACCTATTACGTCATCAGAAATAGCTTGAAAAATTGGGAATTTACGATTAGTTTCTAAGATTCTCCCTCCTACTTGTTGGGTAATATCAGTGGATCTTTAAAAGGGAGGGAAAAGAAAGTGCAGGGAAGCTGATGGGTCCAGGTGGATGGACTTTCCTTAGAAAAGGAAGCCTGTGGGCCTGTGTGTGGCCTAGAAGGCAGTGTAGTCTCTGACAAATAGGAAAGGAGTGATCTTGGGACCTTATTCTTCCTCTGCGGTGACTTTCCTGGGTTCTTCTGCAAGTTTCAGTTTTCCTTTGGGGTATTGTTCTGAATTTGATAGATAATCAGGCCTGGAACTGCAGTCACGGTTTTATCGTCCAGATCATCGTACTTCTGTTAGGGCAGTGGCCAGCTGATGCATCCTGGTCCTGGCCTTAACTCCAGGCCTTAACCTGGCTTAACTTTTTTTTTTTTTTTTAAATAATTTTATTTATTTATTTTTCCCCCAAAGCCTCAGTAGATAGTTGTATGTCATAGCTGCACATCCTTCTAGTTGTTGTATGTGGGATGCGGCCTCAGCATGGCCGGAGAAGCAGTACGTCGGTACGCGCCCGGGATCTGAACCCGGGCCGCAAGTAGCGGAGTGCACGCACTTAACCGCTAAGCCACGGGGCCGGCCCAACCTGGCTTAACTTAATTCAGGCTCTGGGAAAACAGGCCAGTGCTTGCTAGGCAAACACATGGCTAAGCCTGGGTTAGAAAATGGAAAGGGCTCAGCCACCAGGCCTTTGGAGTTTGAGGACTTATCTCAGATCCAGAGGGAACTCATGTAGCTTCTAAGGAAGGAACTCAGTCTGTGCTCAGCCAGCTCAGATAGCCTGTTGGAGTCGCCCTTGGTAACAAAGCTAGTCTTGTGGCCCTGACCCTGCATGCAGGCCACTTTGGAAAGGGGAAGAAGGTGACTGGAATCCTCAGGTAGACTTTGCCCTTTGGTTTGAGTAGCCAAATCTGGGATTTCTAAATTAAAAAGCAGGAGCCAGCAAATACAGGAGTTAAGGATTCTGGGAGCTGGGTCTGTGAACTGCCCAGTTGTTCAGAGGCCTTCTCCATCTCCTCCACGGAGAAGGAGGAGGTTTAGCTGGCATTTTCTTTAATGTCCCCTTATAGGACTGAATCTACTAACCTCTCTGCCCCTTTTTTCTGCTCTGTCTCTCCTTGCAGAAGGAAAGCGAGGAGCCCTTCAGGTTATGCCTCTGGCCCTTTGGGCCTTTTTTGTTGTCTATTTTCTACCCCTCCCCCCTGAGCATGGTATTTGTGTATGTGTGCATGCATGATTTCTGCCTCTGAGCGTTGGCTCATGCAGATAGTCTCTTTTTCCTGAAAGTAGTTTGTGTGCATGCTCCATGCTTGTGTGTGCTCCTACAGACACCCTGGAGCACGGTGTGAGAATGTGTGTGCCAGCACGGTGCACATTCAGTGTAGCATGTGTGTGCTTATACTTGTACTCAGTTTGACTGCCCCAAACACTGATTGCCCTCCTCTTCTACTTTGCACAGTGTGTGTCCATTTTCTACTTGTTGCTGCAGACTGGCATATGCTGTAAACTCTTGCGAGCCCAGCATGCATACACACGTATTTGAGAGCATGAGTTGCTGCAGGCATTTTGTGTCTCTTGCCTGGGGCCCTAAGTATGAATGTGCTTTGTGCTTCTGGGCAGGCTTCCTGGCCTCTCTGTGAGCACAAGCTTCTGTAGACCTGTGATGTGGTTCCCCCATGCCATGTGAATGCGTAGTATACCAGTGCTCTGTGCCTGCAAGCAATGATTCCTGAAGACTGTGGGGTTGCTTTGCCTGTGATTTGGGCCCTAGTGAACACTGAATCCTCTTGCAAATGGGTGTGTGCACACGTTCTGTAGTCCTATGTGCAGGAGCCATGCTCACCTTGTGTTTCCCTCAGGCACAAGTTGTGTCTGTGAAGGTACTTGCTGTAGGTACTTTCTCTAGACCTCCTCTGACTCCCCTGGCACTCCTTCAGAGCCGTGTGCGTGCATGCTCTATGCTGTGTCTGCAGGCTTCTCCAGACACATTGTCCCCTCTAAGCACAGGAAATGTGTATGATCTGAGCCTATGAACCTTGGCTCCCAAAGACTTTTTGCGACTTTGTTTCCTTAAGCCCAGTGGTTTCTGGCAAACATCTAATTCTAGGTAGGAAATAAAAATCTGGTCAGTACAGTGACTGTTTCCAAAGGGAAGATAAGTTTTGGTTGGTAGGATCTGGGGATTTAGGGATGGGCTACGTCTCACAAGCAACCTTAGGAGACTTGCTTCAACCACTTCTGGCTGCCTTTTAGGCCTGATCCTCCTTTTACCAATATCATCCCACCCACAAAACTAGGGCAGGTGGCAGATGAGGTGAAATGGAGTCATGAAGAGCTTTTGGCAGTAGGCAGATAGGCTTGATTAGAGCACAGACAACCTGAGAAGGGTCTTAAATCCAGAGTTCATCTTGAGCCTACTACTGACCCCTGCTAATTCTTACCCACTTTTACATCGTCCATTAGCCTGTCCTACCGGGAGGCTTTTTCTACTCTATCTTGCCTCATTCTGCCTATAACTTCTCCCATCTTTAGCTCTCCTAAAACTTCACCCCCTGTCCAAAGCGAAACAGCTTACTTCTGCCTCTTTTGTTCTGGAGCTCATTTGGTCCAGGATAGTTAGCTGGAGCCCAGGTCTCAGGAGGCAGGGAAGTTGTTGGGGGTGGAGGGGAACAAGGAGGAGCAGAAACCACCAGACCTGCTAGCACTAGGTCTGTTGAGCCTAAACATCTACCATTTGTTCTCTGGAGAGCCCTGGCAGCTTTGGAACTCTCTGTGTACACCACTTGAAGGATTTGCTTTGTTTTTTTTGTGCAGAAACCTTTTAAAAGTGTTTTCGGGGGTTGTCCTGGTGGCATAGCGGTTAAGTTTGCGTGCTCTGTTTCGGCGGCCCAGTGTTCGCAGGTTCGGATCCTGGACGTGGACTGACACACGGCTTGTCAAGCCATGCTGTGGTGGCGTCCCATATAAAGTAGAGGAAGATGGGAACGGATGTTAGCCCAGGGCCAATCTTCCTCAGCAAAAAGAGGAGAATTGGCATCGGATGTTAGCTCAGGGCTAATCTTCCTCACAAAAAAAAAAAAGTGTTTTCAAACTGTTCCTTCCTTGAATTATTTGGTGCCTCAATTTTCACCTTCTCGTTATAGAGCTCATAAAATTCACCAGAGTGATAATCCAAGTGTCTGCCCTGGGTTCTCTTGTTACATAGAGCTTATCAAATGTAGAGTGTACTCAGTGTCAGTGAGTTAGGGCTTTAAAAGTCAAATCATAAGATCAGATGGGAATCCAGAAAGACCAGGTCCCACTCTGGGGCAGCCAAGGGAACTTAGGAATAGAGCTGGAAGATCAGACTCTATGTGAAGTTGTCTTTTTGCTTTAGTGAAGCCTGGAAGCCCAAGTGGACCCTTCTCCTGGCCTTGGCTTACTGTTGTGTACACCATTGGGTTGTGTGAGGGGAATAGAAGTTCTGGCAGCTGTCACCCTCCCAGTGAACCTTAGCCCTGGGATCTCAGTGAGCTTGGCTTTATATCCTTCCTATTCACTGGGGAGAAGGGAGACGAAGTACTGCTCATTTCAGCAGCCTGCTTGTTGCCCTGCCTGATCAGGGCATTGGCTTAGACGTCAGGCTGGCTGTGTCACTACCTGGTGTATGTGACCTGCACTGCTCTGAGCTTCCTACTTTACTGCTCACTGCATGACCAAAGAAAGATGGTAGTCTCCCATCTTTCCCTGGATCTAACTTTTTTCTGTCTCTTTTTAAAGATTCCGGATGATGGTGACCCTTCTTTGCCCCAGTGGCTCCCTGATGGGTAAGTGATTCCCTTCAAGGTTTCTGTGGATTTTATAGTCTCTCATGCTGCTTTTAGCTTTTCCTGTGGGAAGCAGGAGAAACAGCTCCATAAACTGGATCCTGGGGAAGGAAGAGGTTCTACTGTAGAGATTGGTTGGTTCTCTGGGGGCAGAGGAGAGCACTCTGCAGACTGATTCCTCAGAGGCAGAAGAGAGAGCTTTGCAGAGTGGTTCCTCTGGAGCAGGGGAAGGAGCTTTGGGGCTCCCTCATCCTTGCCTCTGGAATTTCTGATCCATTGCATCATAGTGGTGTAAGAAAGAGGAAGAAGAAAGAAGAAAGTGGTAGAAGAAAGAGGAAACTAGAAAAGTATCTGCGTTTGGAGATAGTTTCTTTTTAATCCGTTGTTGACATTGTAGCTTATTTGATTACTCTCTGGGCTGCTTCCTCCTTCAGCGGTTTTGAGTCATCTACTTATTCCATTCCACTCAGCTCAAGACATAAGTAGCAATCCTTATGAGCTCTGAGTGTTCCGTCTGTACTTCTGATAAAGTTATTTACTACATTTTTACATGCTTCTTTTCCTTGTAATTTGTCTTTTTTAAATCAATAGTTAATCATGTGAATGAGCTATCCTTTCCTCTTTTGTCAAAAGCTTATTTATATTGCAAAGAAACTTCTTGGCTTAAGTGGTGTATGTTATAGTTTTTAGAGTTAGCTACAAACTTGTGGCACCAGTTGCTTCTTCAGCAGCCCTTCTTCAGGGCTTTAGCTTTTTTCTTCTAAAATTGTAAAATACAGGGCTGGCCCCGTGGCTTAGCGGTTAAGTGCGCGCGCTCCGCTGCTGGCGGCCCGGGTTCGGATCCCGGGCGCGCACCGACGTACCGCTTCTCCAGCCATGCTGAGGCCGCGTCCCACATACATCAACTAGAAGGATGTGCAGCTATGACATACAACTATCTACTGGGGCTTTGGGGAGGAAAAAATAAATAAATAAAATCTTTAAAAAAAAAATTGTAAAATACATACATGCTAATCGAAGATATCCAAGATATTTTTTTTTTTTAATTTTTTTGTGTGAGGAAGACGGGCTCTGAGCTAACATCCATTGCAAATGCGCCTCTTTTTGCTGAGGAAGATTAGCTCTGAGCTAACATCTGTGCCCATCTTCCTCTATTTTGTATGTGGGATGCCTCCACGGCATGGCTTGACAAGCTGTGTGTAGGTCCGCGCCCGGGGTCTGAACCTGTGAACCCCAGGCCACTGAAGCGGAATGCATGAACTTAACCACTATGCCAGCAGGCCGGCCCCCCAAGCTATTTTTACATGGAGCCATATAGTGATTTTCTAAATGCTTCCCTGTTGTCATCCTTCCTTTCCTTCAGCATAGTCCTTGGAAGCTATCACAAGTTTAGAACTTCCCTAGGTGTGGTAGTCTCATTGAGAATAGTTCACTGCCTGTGCTTAGGAAGCTAGTTCACTAGAAATCAACATATCAGGTTGCCTGTTTCAGCTCCTGGCCTTGACCCAATTATTCTTCTGCTACATTTCTCTTTCATACCACCTATGGTGTACAACCCAGCCACCCCACCTTCCCCACCTCATTGCTCTCATTAAAACCAAGGAACTGAGTTCTTTCCATTGAGTCTCAGAATGACAGCTTCTAAAGGGTCAGAGAGATTTTGTAGTTCATCCGCCTCCTTTATGGAAGCAACACCAAGACCCAAGGAGAGGAAGGAATTTTGGCAGAGGACATGTAGTGAGTTAGTAGAAGATCTGGGGATAAAATCCAGGTTATCTAAAAATGAGAGTGGTGTTCCTCTTGGGACATTCTCTGTATTTTTATTGCATATTGTTATGGAAGAACAGGCAAAGAACAACAAAATTAATAAGCATAGAAAAGATATAAAAGTTTTAGAAATCTCCAGTTGCTCCAGCTATAATTTTTCCTGGTTCTTATTGATGTGTCCATAGAACTAGGCCAGACTCTGAGTCCTTTTGCTCTTTCCTTCCTAAATGGTCTTTTTCTTACCCCCTAAATGGTCTTTTGGAATGTCTCATCCCACTTCTTCTGCCTCCAGTTGATTATGTGGGTACTTCTTTCCATGGAGACCCGTCTGCTTCAAGAGGCTTGGATAGACAGGACTTGTGGCTCTTCTACTCAGGATGGAGAAGGTCTCCTAACACGTCATTGTTTGGCCATCTTGCTCACCTAGGCAGCAGCTCTTCTGTACAGCCATCCCTGTGGGCTCTGTTCTAGCTCAGGCCAGGAAAGACTTATCTTTGGGAGCAGTGTCTCTGGCCTGAGTGTGAGGAGGAACCCTCTTAACCACCAATTCCTACCTTGCCTTATGGAACATAAGGACCTTCAAATAAATAGAGGTGCCTTGAACAGTCTGTTACTATGGGATAAAAGAGCTCTCAGTCCTTGGCTAAAACCATAAAAGGAGATACTGAGGGGCACTTTGAGAGCAGATTCCACTTGTCATCATCCCATGGCTTTATTTCCCTCACTTTCTATCTTCCTTAGCCCTCTCCAAGGCACGTGGTGGAGGTCAGTTCATCTTCCTCTGGGGAGAGAGTGAGCAAGGAGAATGGAACACTGAACCTGCCAGTAACTCAAGGCAGGACTCAAGGTCCTGTTATATTTTCTTCTCTCCTCAGGCCAGCTGGAGGACTCTATGGCATTGACAGCATGCCAGATCTACGCAGAAAGAAGCCACTGCCACTTGTCAGTAATCTGGTGAGTGAGACTCTTGTGCAGGCTTAGGCTGTAGCCCTGGGATATCCCCCATTGGGCCTTGGCAAGTTATTAGGACTGGTAGTGGTCCATTTAGTGTGCTAAGTATTGGTCTGAAGATCAATCATTTAAAGTGTTACTGAGACTTAATGATGGCTTCAGTGGGACCTTGTTCTACCTCACTTCCTCGTCAGAGCCCCAGGTTCTTTATTAGCTCAAGCTCCTACCTGGAACATTTATAGGTTGGGCCTTCAAAGCTGGGCTCCAGGGTTTCTTCTGGGTGTCTAGTTTCTCTAGGTGTCTCTATACCCTTCTTTGATGACCCGGAATGGAAACTGCCTCTAGCCCTGATCTACACCTTTGAGCTTAGTGCATCTCCGTCTTGGATGTCAAGTGACAGTCTCCTCTCAAGACATGGGCTTTCTAGACTATCTCTGAGCCCCTAGTCTTTAACTCAGTGTCTGGCGCACTGAGAGGTAATGATAAAAATTTGTGGAATTGAATTGAAATAGGCTTAGGAGTTAAAGCTGATTTCAGGATCTCCAGATGACCAAAAGCTCCCATTTTGGATCATATTTCCTGAGGCAGTGTCAGCTCAAGGAATTTTCCATAGCCTAGTGGGAAGTGGGGGTGGATTGGGGCACAGGCTGTCCCAGAGTCCCAGGGCTCTAAAGCTAGATGTTCAGTAAGACTGGAACCCTTTTTCTTATTACCGTTTTCTGCTCCTATTTTCTTTTTTTTCCCTCTCTATTCTGTCTGCCCTGTTTTTTCTATCCACCCCTTTTCCATTTCTCCTCCATTCTCTGCTCTCTTTTTTTCCACCAGTTCCTCCCTCCTTAGTTGGCTTAATGGAACTATCCTCTTAATCATTTCTTTCTTTCCTACTATTTGTGTATCTTCTCCTTTCTCTTTTTCCTTACTTTCTAATACACTTCTTCTTCTACCAACTCTTCATCAAGCTGGTTGGATGAAGATAAATCCCGATGTCATCTCTTCTTATGACCTTCTTTCATTGTCTTCCATCTCCTCTTTCTTCTTCTCCTCCTTTTTCTCATCCTCTACTTCCTCTTGCCCACCAGCTCCTTTGCTTAACTGTTGGATAGCTGTGTCTTATTCATTTCTCGTGTCCCCTCCTCTGCCTTTTAACCGTGCCTATATTTCACTTTATGGCATAATTCTCCTTAGAGTAGGAACTCTAGGCCTTGGGCCCTGGCCAGCTGTCTGGGTTGAAGACAGTTTTCAGTGGATAGAGGCAGAGAGGGTAGGGATATGTTCCTTACGTTGGACTATAGGGAAGAACCTCTCAGTTGCCTCTGAAAGTTTTTTCATGCCCTTGGGGGGGCTTTAACATAATGTTGTTCCTTTCTCTGCTCTCCTCTGCGCAGGCCATGGTGAGTGTCTCCAGAGTCCTTTCCCATCCTGTATAAGAGCCCACATCTTAAGCCACCTGGGCCCCTTCCAACTATTCCTCCAGCTTTGGCTGATATTATAACTTCTGTCTGCCCGATGTCCACTGTGTTATGGAAACCATGTGCCTCTCCAGGGGCAGCCCCTAAGGCTTGACCTTGGCAGATACATGTATGTGGTGCCCCTGTACATAAAAGCCTGACTAACAGGGCAGCCCCAGCTCTCAGACTTAACCCCCTGCCCTGCTTGATGTGACTGAGGCTACATTGCCCCTTTCACTTACCAAGTCCCCTGCTCTTCTGGGCTATTGGCCTCTACAGCCATTTGGGATTGTGTGGGCATGGGGTAGTACGAGGGGTTAGAGGATAGCATGGAATCATTCTTAGGGATGGTTCTTGAATCTGACGCTGACAGGGTTGTGTGTTTATTCTATTCTTAATGACTTATTTCCTACTATAACTCTAAAATTTTATTTTCCTTTGCTTTCCTATAAACAAGGGGTGGAATACCTAAAAATAGTGAAGAAAAGAGAAACTCTTTGGATGATAGGTACCCTGACAGAAGTGCTGTTCTAATATTGTTAGAATAGTCCCCTGAGGGCCTTGGGTTATGGATCTTAACCTGGAATGCTTGTTACCTATTACCCATGTGCAGTCCCTGTGAATGACAGTAAAAATAGAGAGAAGATAGTAAGTTACAGGCAAGTTGCTTTGGTCACTGAAACTCCTTCCCAGGACTTTGCCAGCCCTTGGTGGGAACCAGGGCTGACAGCAGGTCTTCTCTCACAGTCACTGGTCCAGTCCCGGAAGGCAGGGATTACTTCTGCAATGGCTACACACACCTCTCTCAAGGATGAAGAGCTGGTAAGTGACCCTTGGTCTTTCATGAGTCCACTGGCCTAGAGACTGGTGATCATCACTGTAGCCATACTAATTGGGAATTCAAGAGTGTTGAGCACACGTCATTAATGAAACAGATAGATAGCACTGGGTCTCAGTTTTCCATACTGGGAAAGGCAAGGGTCCAGACCAGGGGTGAGCCCAAGTCTCATGTTGGAGTATGTGACTACTCAACTCAGGGTTTTATGATGGGCCTAGTACCTCTGTTTCCCATGAATGCTGAGACAAGGCTCAGACCCAGCTTTTAGGTTAGATCCAACTGTCTTGAATGACCAGGAGCACAACAGTGCAGGCTTCGTTCTGCCAGGCTGGGCTATGGGCTGGGCCAGGCTAGAGCATCTTCTCCATTTCCAGAGGAGAAACCAGGGTCTTGATTGCTCTGCAAGGGTCTGGTATGTCCCAGCAGATACCTAAAGTTGCTGGTGGGTAATGGGGTATATGTCTTTCAGAAATCCCATGTATATAAGAAAACCCTCCAGGCCTTAATCTACCCCATCTCGTGCACCACACCCCACAACTTTGAGGTCTGGACGGCCACTACCCCGACCTACTGCTATGAGTGTGAGGGCCTGCTCTGGGGCATCCCCCGGCAGGGCATGCGCTGCAGCGAATGTGGAGTCAAGTGCCATGAGAAGTGCCAGGACCTACTCAACGCCGACTGCCTGCAGCGTGAGTGCCCCTGCGGGATGAGGGGTGGGGAGCAGGGGCAGCAGGGCCTCTCCAAAATAGTCTGACAGCAAAGAGCTAGGATGGCTGGA
This sequence comes from Ceratotherium simum simum, assembly GCF_057802395.1. NCBI lineage: Eukaryota > Metazoa > Chordata > Mammalia > Perissodactyla > Rhinocerotidae > Ceratotherium > Ceratotherium simum. Next base: position 40,530,627 of record NC_141928.1, on the reverse strand, counting down.
TTGTCATTCCTCCAGTCTACCTGATTCTAAAGCTCTTTCCTTTTCAGAGAAAGTAAGGTCTTGAGTCAAGGGGCATTGCTCTTCTAAATAACAGGTTCTACAGCACTCTCTTAAGTACCTTTAGGAAAAATTCTTTGAGCTTTCTGTGATCCTCTCGTGGAACTAGAATCTCTTCCAGGATTCAGATCATCCCAGAGGCTATGCTTAAGTAGTGTACACACCACAGTGACCATATTACCCAAATAACTAGAGCATGTTTAATCGGGGACCAAAACTAATGAGAAGAGAGAGAGTTCTGTGAGGTTCCAGGCCTCACAGAGGAAGCCCCTGAGGTCTAGACCCTAGGACCCAGGGAAGGCAGCATTTATTCCTTGCTTATAGATGCAGCTTTTGGATAACAGTGCCAGGAACAGAGGTTTCAAATGGATCGGGCAGAGGTCCCGGAGAAGAATGTACCAGACTCCCAAGGTCCTCATTAAATATGTGATTTGTGCTGCCATCACAGAGTGGGGAGGGTAGAAGCCAGAAAAGTAACAAGTTTCTGTCAAAGGAGGTGGAGTCAAAGGAGTACTACCGCACTCCAAGTTCTTGTCTCCTTGCTCTGCTCCTGCTGAGCTTGTACCACTGTGGCTGGACCCCAAGAGGAGCAGGGTTAGGGGATGTGGGAAAGTATTTTCTCACCCCTCTAGGTCTCCCAGGTGTTACTCAGAGCCAAGCGATAGCAATGAAAGATTCAAGGATTGTGGTAGGAGAAAGGAAGGTCACCTTTAGACTCACAAGCACTTCATTATCCCAAGGAAAGACATATGACATAAAAGGGGCTCAGGGAGAGGCCTCGAGGAATTGTTCACTTAAAACGTCCTTTGAAGAGCCCTAGATTGGTACCACTAGCAGGGCTATAGTGGACGTGAAGAGACAGGTAGAACAAAGTCAGTGGAAGAGATGGGGCTCTGAAAAGACTTCCTAAAGACAAATGCCTGTGATGACTTTGCCCAAACCCATCATGACGGGGTGACAAGCACAGGTGGCAGCAGACCCTTGCTTTAATTGCTGAGAACTAGCAGTCAGGCTGGCTACATAGGCTGCTTGCTGGAAACTTGAAATGCTTTCTGTAGCAAGGGTGTTGATCTTCTTCTCAAGGCCCTTTCAGAAGTCCCAGTCCAAGGAAGAAGTAGCATTGCACGGGATATGGTAAATGGTAAGAGTAGGATGCAGCCCAGGTCATTTTTCATTTATCAGAAAATATCTTCTGCCTAAGGCTTCTATGAAGCACAGAGTAGAATGAAATGCCCTTCTGTGGGCCTCCCTGGACAGAAAACTTGCTTGCCATCCTCCCTGGGTTAGGATACAGATGTTTGGCCTTAATTTTTTGCTCCAGGTTTTATAATAAAGGCCTAAGCCTTTGGAGACTAGAGAGAGGTAAGAGCCAGTCTACAAAACCAATAAAGTAAAGAAGGGCCCCTTCCTGAGAAGTCTGGTTGGTGAAATACACCAGAGGAATCCGTGTTCTGCCATAATCCTTAGGGCAGCAGGGAAAGCCTCCGAGCCTCTAAGATGAGCTGGCTGGAGTCACAGCTGGTGAGGATGGCCCTTGCCATTCCTGCCAGGATAATAATGATGGTGGTAACAATAATAGTGACCATTTATTAAGTACTTTCAAGGTGCCAGGCATTGGTCTAGATGCTTTATGTATGCTAATATAATGCTTCTTACAACTCTGAGAGATAAGTGCCATTTTCTTCTCTTAGAAGAAACCAGTTTACCCAGTTGTAAGTAGTAGAGTCAGGATTTGAACCCAACTCTGTCTGATACCAAAAAGCCATACTTCTCTCACCTTACCACACTCTTTTCTGAGATTAAAGGCACTGGAGCCATGGGGCAGAACCCAACTGTATGCCGTGACAAATTCTGGGATCTGTCTCATGGCTTGGAAGTTGGATGAGATTGGTGGAGTTGTCATGCCCACCCACCATCCCTCCCTGATAACTGAGATACCCATTGGTAATATTTTGGCCTTAGACTTGAAGGATATCTCTCAGTCACCATCTGGGTGGAAGAAAGACAAAGCCAACTACAGACTGAGCTACATTTTTTGTTTCTTTCTTTTTTGATGAAAAACTCAACATATATCTAAGTAAAATAGTATAATAAACCCCCACAGCAGTTATCAAGTTTTTGCTACCCTTTGAGTTGCGTTTAAACTCCATTGGCCAGGTGTTAAACTCTAGCAGGTCATATAGTGATTAACTTTTCCCAGAGATATCCCAGTCTTCCTAAGCTTCTCCCACTGCTCAGTGACCTCTCTCAGGCCCCATTCCCCAGCCTGACCCTTGGTCTGGTAGGTGGCCCGTTGGTTACCCTACTTTCTGTCTTTGGCCATCCTTCAGGGGCTGCAGAAAAGAGCTCTAAACATGGAGCTGAGGACCGGACCCAGAACATTATCATGGCCATGAAGGACCGCATGAAGATTCGAGAGCGGAATAAGCCGGAGATCTTTGAAGTTATCCGGGATGTCTTCACTGTGAGCAAAGTTGCCCATGTGCAACAGATGAAAACAGTGAAGCAGAGCGTGCTAGACGGCACCTCCAAATGGTCAGCCAAGATTACCATCACTGGTGAGCAAGTTGAAGTGTGAGGGGACAAGAAGGCCTAGGCTATGGGGAGGAGCCTGGGGATGAAGCATCCTGATTGTGAGGGAGCAGGGGGCAGGGGATAAAGAAGATAGAACTGAGGGGAGGAGGGAGGGCCTCATCACTCCTCCTCTCCTAGACCGTGATGCCAGGGGGTGCTGGGAGAGGCAAGCCTGGCACCTGCAGATTATATGAATGCTCATAGAAGGATTTGGTAACAGTCTGATATTCGAGAGCTGGGGGTGGGGGCAAGAGGACAGTAGGAAGTCAGGAGATAGTTAACCAGTTGTTTACTAACTGGGTGGGTGTGGCTGAAGTGTGCATGTCTCAGAGGAGGTAAGGACCAGTGTAGGTGGTAAGTGGTCAGTTAGGGCTCCGGTGGGAAGGTGGGATTCTTGGGCTAGGCTTAGGGAAAGGCTGGTGGCCCAGGACTAAGGATAGATGTGGAGGAGTAAGAAGATTAGGGTTCCTGTGCAAGGAGCAGATAGAGACTGCTCTAAGATGGAGAACATATGAGTCACGCTATGGAGGACTTCTGACTTCTGGAGCATACTCTGAAGCCTCCTCCTCTATGTATTTGGGTTGCAGTGGTTTGTGCCCAGGGCCTACAAGCCAAGGACAAGACAGGATCCAGTGACCCTTATGTGACTGTGCAAGTGGGCAAAACCAAGAAGCGTACCAAGACCATTTTTGGGAACCTGAATCCTGTTTGGGAGGAGAAGTTCCATTTGTAAGTTGCAGAGGGCTTTGTCTTACCTGGGACTGTGTGTATTTTGGGAGCAGCATCAAATCCTGTTATTCTGGGCTTAGACTCTAGGAGGGATGGGGCAGAGGCAGTAGAGAACACCCATTTCTCACATGCTTCAATTGAGCAGCAGCCATTCTTTCTCTGGGTTTCTTCTCATGGACTGTTGGATCAGCGTTACTTTTCCCAACCCCTGTCTTAACTGGTGCTATTAAAGGGGACTCTGGGCATTCCATACTGCTTTTTCTAGTGCTAGAAGGATTTTACTGCTGTTCAGTGACAGAACCAGGGACTGACCACCCTGTTGTGTACCTGCCATCCTGCCTAGGAAAGGTTAGGCTCTTCTGGGGAGTAGGGAAGGAATGTCCTTGTCCTAGAGTTGGGTAATTCTGACTTGAAGATAGAAGAAATCTGGGGTCTGGAGAAGTTTTCATTTCCCTTAAAGGGCTCTGCTTTTATTGCTTCCTCAGCTTCCACCCCCACTCCTTTTTCCATCATCTCACTTTCGTACAGACTATTTAATAGACAGTAAGGGATGGTTGTTGAAAAATGTCAAGATCTAGCCTAGGACTTGGACTAATGTCTGGAGAATCCAGATGCTTTGTCACACCCCTAAAGCCTAGGACCAGGACTTTGAGTCTGAATCAGCTAAGTAGGCTGGCCACGCAGATAGAGACCCCCTCCTGTTGGCTCCGTGGAGAACTCATGTGGAAAGGAATTGGGGCCTAGTAAAATCAGTCTCCAATCTAGAGGCAGCAGTTACTGGGGCAAACACCTGTTTCTTTGAGAATCTGAGTGGCTCCTGCTTGAATCCTTCTTATGATTGATTCTAAATTAATTGGCTCTGTAGTCAGTTTTACCCCCTTTTATCCATTTAGTAAACAATTCATTAAGCCCCTGTTTTGTACAAGACATTATACATGTGTAAGACAATCCCTGGCCTCCAGAAGCTCATTGTTGATCTGTCTATTATCTTTCAATAGACCAGTAGTTAGACTATAATATTTTAATGGAATGTGCAAAGATATTATGAAACACAGGGAAAGGAGCAGCAGATTCTGTTGAGTACAACTTTTGGGTGAGGCATCAGGACCAGAAAGCAACTGCTGTGGAAGGAAAGCATGAGGAAGGGACCTGGGAAAACTCCCTTCTCCAAAGCAAACACCATAGAGGAAATGACAGTTCACATGGGAATTAAAGAATGACAGAAGTTCACCAAGCACATACTTAGATAGATGAGGGAGCTAGATAGAAAGCTAAGCAGATACGACCAGATGGACATACCATGAACATTAGCACTTTTACCGACTCTGGGGAGGGAACTAGCAGTTGCTTCCTAGGGCTCTGTGGCATCTGTCCAGTTGTTTTCCTGTTGGTATTGCTGATACAGCTAGCTGCACAGGAAATCAAAATTGTCCCTAATTGTTCTTTCCCCTCTCCCTTTTTTGTCCCGAGGCAGTGAGGACTGGCTATGTATGTAGAGCCACCCAGGCTGAGGAATGAAGAGCCATTTGCTGGGATAGCTTGACTCACTTGGAACTCTAGTCCCACTGTTCTCTGACTCCTTCTCTTCCTCTGCAGAGCCTCAAGTGCAGTTGATGGAGCTTTGGGAGGGAATTGGAAGTAATAGGAGTGGGGCTGCTGGTTCCTTCCCTAACAGAGCCTGCCTAATTCTCTCATAGTGAGTGCCACAACTCTTCTGACCGCATTAAGGTACGTGTGTGGGATGAGGATGATGACATCAAGTCAAGAGTAAAGCAGCGGCTAAAGCGAGAGTCTGATGATTTCCTCGGCCAAACTATCGTTGAGGTTCGGACACTGAGTGGCGAGATGGACGTTTGGTACAACTTGGGTGAGGAAACAGGACCAGAGAAAGTTGCTGGGAAGGGAGAGCATGAATGGGGAACCTGGGGGAAAGTCCTGTCTACCAAAACCACCACTCAATCTCGAAAGCATACCTTTATACAGGGCCTGCCTTACCTGCAGGGAACCGACCTTGGGTAGACATGGGGGACAGAGAAGTGGGGGTGGCTGGAATTCACTCTGGCTGGACATTCTCCAGATTTCAGAAGCCCCTTTAATCTTTATACTCATCCCTAATCCCTTTAGTCCTCTATTCTCCTAATGGTATAGGAGAATTCCTATTGGGAATAATTGGGGTATTTGTGGACTATGTGGTCAATGGAGTGAGTTTACCCTGTTAGGTGAACCCTTGGGTCAGTGCCTCCTTTTTTTTGAGTTAAGCCAGGATGGGGGCTGTCTACACTGTCTATAGTTGCATTGGTGTCAATCTCCAGTCTTCTTTTCTTCCTAGAGAAGAGGACAGACAAATCAGCCGTCTCAGGGGCTATCCGACTCCAAATCAGTGTGGAGATCAAGGGGGAAGAGAAGGTAGCCCCGTATCATGTGCAGTATACGTGTCTCCATGAGGTGAGCCAGCCCTTGGTAGATGGGGTATCAGAAAGCAGTAGTGGGAGGGGCCTCTGATAATGAATAGGACTACTGCAGGGTTGAAGGTCTGAGGCCTGTTTTTTATTTTATCGTTGGCTCACTGTTCTACCCTGGACAGCCCAAGTAACAGTCTCAGTCTCAGTTCTCTTTCACTAATGTGAGAAGAGCCTATTGGGGCCACAGGAGGAACTGAACAGTGACTTAAAGGACAGAATTCCTGTGAAACCCTATTCACATTCTCCTGAACTTTACCACCAGATTTTCTTTTTGTTTTCAATATGTATTTAACTCTTTCCTTTGCTCTGTCTCCTGCAGAACCTTTTCCATTACCTCACAGATGTTCAGGGCAGTAGAGGAATTCGGATCCCTGAGGCTCGAGGAGACGATGCGTGGAAGGTGTACTTTGATGAAACTGCCCAAGAAATTGTGGATGAATTCGCCATGCGCTATGGCATCGAATCCATATATCAGGCCATGACGTGAGGCTCCCCTGGGGCTTTGGGAAGTGGCTACTAACCCTTGGGGTGGCTAAGAAGGCACATTGACAGGGTGGATAGGTCCTCAGTAGGATAATATGCAGTGATTCATTGCTTTCTTCTCTGATCTGGGTGAAGTGGGTCTACGCCCCAAGGCAAAGCGGATATATGTATTAAGAGCAGTAACTCAGGGAGAAGGTATTTGTCTGTCTACCCCAACGTTTAGAGATAGGAAGGTTAAAGGGTACGTGAGGCTATGCAAGGACAAACATGCCCAAACATCACAGGCCTGAGGAGACAGGGCATGTGTGCTCGTGTATATGTGTGTGACAGACAAGCTTTCGTAGGTTGGCCTGGATGTCGGAGGGCACTAAACTGTAGGGAAAGCAGCTGTGTCTTGCGTTGACCAAGACTCCTATAACAGAAATTCCCACCTACTATGATAAGAGGTATAGTTTGTCTATTGATGAGGCTGCCACTAGAGCTGTGCACAGGCAGCAGCCCTAGGTAAGCAGAGGGTAGCTATTGCCCTGGCTGTGCTTTATTTTACAGACTTACTGAGTTCCTTCTATGTGTCACACATTGTGCTAGGTGCTGAGAACACAAAGATGAAGAAGATGGGGCCTCTATGCTTGGGGAATTCAGTCTAGCAGGAGAGACAGACCAGTAAACAACCAAACCTGTGGTTCTCCAAACTGCAAGGACCGTGCATTGAGTAAATAGCAGCAGGAGTAGCTGCTTTTTATAGACAGTTTGCTTTCCAGTGCCACTCACGTCACTCTTCCAAACTCTCTGACGGCATTCTCATTAGGGAGTCTCCTGAGGATAATCTCTTCCAGAAATGCCCCTTTAAAAATTAGATAATTGGGGCTGGCCCCTTGGTGTACTGGTTAAGTCCAGCGTGCTGCGCTTTGGCGGCCCGGGTTCGCGGGTTCAGATCTTAGGTCTGTACTTACACCGCTCGTCAAGCCATACTGTGGCAGCGACCCACATACAAAATAGAGGAACATTGGCACAGATGCTAGCTCAGGGCTAATCTTCCTCAAGCAAAAAAAGAGGAGGATTGGCAACAGATGTTAGCTCAGGGCTATATATAATGTGATAATGTGATAAGTGCTATGGTAGAAGTACTCACAGGGTATTATGAGAACATCTAAATTTTAGGGGGGGCATGTGAGGGAATCCATTGAAGAGTTGACACTTGAACTGAGTCTTGAAATCCAGAAAAGGAAGGGCGTGTCTGGTAGGGCATATGCTGGGGTGCTAAGATGCAACAGAGCATAGAATATTCAAGGAATTACAAGAAGTTCGGTGTAGATGGAGAGAAGAAATATGGTGAAGAATGAGTTTTGAGAATGGCCCCTCTGCCGTTCTTACTCGGTTCACTCTCCCTGGATGATCTCATCCAAACCTATGACCACAGCCACTACTTCTGGGCTAGGGACTCCCAGATCTTTCTCCAGATCAGATCTCTTCCTGAATTTTAGGTCTCTCTTCAACGGCTTTTTGGTATTCCCACAGACACTGCAAACTCAGCATGGCTAAATTCCAGATCACCATCATCTCCACCAAATATGCTTATCTTCCTGTATTCCCTGTTTTAGCAAATGGGATGATTTTCTATGCAGTTGTCCAAACGAATTTAGGAGTCAGGCTAAACTTTTCTTTCTTGTTTACTACTACCCCTTTAACTCCCAGATCCTATCTCTAAAACCTCTAGTTTTTAATCTATCACTATTGCGGTAGCTCAATAATAATGATAATGAGATTATCCTTATGTGCCACGCACTGGTCCAAGCACTTTATGAATGTTAACTCATTTAATGTCCATATCAACCCTATGAGGTGGGTATCATTATTTTTCCCATTTTACACATAAGAAAGCTGAAGCATAGAGAAGTTGAAGTAATGTACCCCAGGTCACTGAATGAATGGTGGAGCTGAGATTCAAACCAGAGTCTGTGCTCTTAATCATTTCTCAGTTCCATTTAGTGCTTCATTGCTTCTTTTCTGAATGATTGCAGTAACTCTTCCACTGGTCTTTCTGTCTTACTCTTATATCTCTTCAAGTCTTCTTTTCCAATTTATCATCAAAGGGACCCATTCTCAAAGACTAATCTGATCACACTGTGCCTTTGTTTAAAAATTTACCATAGCATTTAGGATAAACTCCTTTATTATCTGTTCTCTGCCTACTTCTCATTTCTCATTTCTTGATATTCCTCTATCAGACCCCTGAACAGTCACCATAGCTGAGGTTTCCCAAATGGATCACTCTCTCATGAATATACTTGTCTTTGCAGTGCAATTTCCCTTTCCCCGCACACTTCTCCATTTGATTAATTCTTACTAATCCTTTAAGACTTGGTTCAACCATCTCTTCTTGGGGAAGCTTTTTTCTAATCCTTTCCTGCCCCTAACCATGCTGATTTAGGTGATCTTCCTGTGTATTTCCACAGTGTTTTTGCCTAGCATGCCTTGGATTATTGATTTACTTTCTAACTCTTGCTTTCTCTACCAGGCTATCACATCTTTGGATTGTAGTGCTTAGCACAGGGTCTGGCACATGGTAGGCATTCTTTGAATGTATATTTGGTGAATAAATTATGATGATCCTTGTATGCCAAGGTGATTGGAAGCTTCATACACATCAGTGAGATCTTTGATTACTTGGCTTTTGCTGTAAGCCCTGAAGAGTCTTTGAGGCTGGGGGTGCTGTTTTTCAGGCACTTTGCATGTTTGTCATCCAAGTACATGTGTCCTGGTGTGCCAGCAGTGATGAGCACCTTACTGGCCAACATCAATGCCTACTATGCCCACACAACCGCCTCCACCAATGTCTCTGCGTCTGATCGCTTTGCAGCCTCCAACTTTGGGGTGAGTATGATGTAAAAACATATCTACCTGTTTGTTACCAATTAACAAAGTTTGCTTTTTTCACGGTCGGTACTGTCGAGTTGGTTGATATGCCTATAATTCAGATAGCTGCCACTTAGATGAACTTGTTTTCTCATGGGTATCTAGACTATGCTAATAGACTATCCTTATTTTATTATGGATATGTAGACTTACTAATAGACTCTCCTCAGATATGGATAAATGAGAGAAGGCAGAATAGCACCACCATAGTTTGGGAGGGGTGGAGCACCGCCTGGCTCAGACAGAACCTCTCTAGGCCAAGAACTTGGTTGAGTCACCATGTTCCTGAGTCCTGCAGGTCCACAAATGGACGTTTCTTAATATTATTCAGTCTCTCTCTGACAGATTCATACCACTTAAGCTCATATGAGACTGATGTCTAAGCAAGGATACCAGTATATACCTAAGCCTATCCCTTTTCTAGTTGTCTGGACTATTTTCCGTATCCAGAGTTTGCCCTTTCCTGGTGTTAAGGTGCTTGAGAAGTTGAATCTTTACTCAGAATGTCACCTGACATAAGTTCAGTATAAACTGGATGAAATATCTTTGATCCACCACAAAGATTACGTCTTTAGGGATAAAATTACTGATACCCCCAAATCCACTGGGTCTCTGAGCCCTTTTTTTTGGTACTAACCACTTTTCTTATTGTTAAGAGTCTTTTTGTAGATGAATTAATATCATTGATTAAGCTAGTCAAATATCTGTTCCATTCTGTTTCATCCCATTATATATTGTCTTTATCAGTATCTAATGATATATAACATAATCAGTATATGAATTCTAGGAGTGCTATGCCAACAGCGTACAGGCACATGATTCCACATATAATTATACCTTTTCTCTAAAAATCAACTACTGGAGTAGTATATGTTATTTATATAACATTTAAAAAGTATAAACTAAGGGAAATGATGTGGAATGTGATTTAAAGAGAAACTCCATCAGGTCTGCCTGATCACCTTCCAAATGCATCATTATTTCTCCCTTCCATCATTACTGCTAGGCTGTTGCTATTTAACTATTATTAGCTACCCCAAGATAAGTCAGGAGACCAGAGGCTCAAGAACAAGTTGGAGAATGTGGCTGGAGTTTCCTTTTATTTGACTAAGATGAGTTAGAGTCCCAAAGGGATGGCGATACACTGGTCGTCTCCTGACTCTTGTATAGAAAGAGCTGTTTCCCCTCCCAAGGACTTCCTTTCCCCTGCCACTGTGAGAAGATTCCCCAGTTTGAGACAGAGATGCTAAGAGATGGAACAGGGATCACCTATCCTATTTCTCCCTTATATTGTTTGTTGTTCTCCTTATGCATGGGGATGGAATAGGATGTGTCCCCAACCCAATGTCTCCTCCTCACCCAGAGGTGGTTCTGTTTCTGCTGCAGTCTAGGGGGTTCAGAAACAGATAATTTCTCTCTTCTCTGTTATTTATTTCCCACCCTCAGAAAGAGAGATTTGTAAAACTGCTGGACCAGCTACACAACTCACTGAGGATTGACCTCTCTACATACAGGGTGAGTGAAGACATGGCTGTGGGGTAGGTTAACAGATAATATCAAATTCAGTCTAGAGAGACTGTAGGCCAAGACTGAAGGCAAGGAAAATTGGTCTGCCATCACACCCAAGTGCATAGCCAATGCCATTGACACCTGTGGTTCTCCAAACTCCAAGGACCGTGCATTGAGTAAATAGCAGCAGGAGTAGCTGCTTTTTATAGACAGTTTGCTTTCCAGTGCCACTCACGTCACTCTTCCAAACTCTCTGACGGCATTCTCATTAGGGAGTCTCCTGAGGATAATCTCTTCCAGAAATGCCCCTTTAAAAATTAGATAATTGGGGCTGGCCCCTTGGTGTACTGGTTAAGTCTGGGGTGCTGCGCTTTGGTGGCCTGGGTTTGCGGGTTCGGATCTCGGGCATGTGCTTACACTGCTCGTCAAGCCATACTGTGGCAGTGACCCACATACAAAATAGAGGAACATTGGCACAGATGCTAGCTCAGGGCTAATCTTCCTCAAGCAAAAAAAGAGGAGGATTGGCAACAGATGTTAGCTCAGGGCTAACCTTCCTCACCAAAAACAAAATCAGATAATTACATTTCCTTCTTGCGTTTTTCCATGCTCTCCTCATTTTCTGGGGAGATGTGAGATCTGGCTAAGTAGAGAGAGGGTAGCTTGGCTAGGGCAGTAATTTGTAGCAGACGTCATGTCCATTCCTAGAATGGAGGGAGGAAATAGATGTAGTAGGAGGATGGTACAGTAGCTGGGATGGGGCAGGACAGAGAAATGGGCAGTTTCTCAATTCTTCCCTAAGTTAGATCTTCTTAGAGTGGCTTCATTACTTTAAAGTGTTGTGACTTTCCAAAACAGGCAATATACCCACATTAAAAAGTAAGTATAAACATAACCTCAAAGTCAAAAAGAAATGAGGTTTTCATTATCTGCACTTTCAGTGCCCTCCATTTGCATGAATAATGGAGAGTTGACTGTATATCTTATATTTGGCATATAAGTAGCCATTTGAAAGTTTAAAAAAGTGACCCTTAAAATGGAGAGTGGCTCAACATCTCCCTTCAGCTCTCCTTGGCAGCTTCCTCCTAAAACTGATGCCAAAGGGAATGAAGCAAGGCATGGCGGGAAGGTCCTAAGGATCTCACTCCTAAAGCAGTTCTGCTCAGAGCTCTGCCATCTGCTGGCTCCAGAATGGTAGTCTAGCTGGAGTCACTGTACGGCAAGTACACGTCCTGGATCTCAGTCTGGTCTGTAGTGTAGCTCCACTTATATTCCAGGATATACAGTTAGATTGTTAACTTTTGAAGAACTCACTGTTTAGGTGTAATAATCTTCACCTAAGAAAAATGTGCGTGTGAGTGTGTTCATTTATGCAAATAAGTACACGTCCTGGATCTCAGTCTGGTCTGTAGTGTAGCTCCACTTATATTCCAGGATATACAGTTAGATTGTTAACTTTTGAAGAACTCACTGTTTAGGTGTAATAATCTTCACCTAAGAAAAATGTGCGTGTGAGTGTGTTCATTTATGCAAATACTCACACATTGCATGGGAAGTAGGGTTGAGGGTAGGAAGTGTTGCCTTCCTGGCTGGGGATTATTAACCCTTGCTTTTGGCAAGGGCCTGTCTGTGTCAGTGGGAAAGAGAGGGAGACCTGTAGCATTACAGCTTTTTTGTCCAGCTCAACTAGGGAAAATCCCAGTGGGTAGCAGTTAGAGAAGCTTTTAATTTCATTGCTTTTGACAGGGAAGGCTTTCATATTTCTCTGTTCCTTTCTTACATTTGCTTTATTTGCAACAGAATAATTTCCCTGCTGGGAGCCCTGAGCGGCTTCAAGACTTAAAGTCCACAGTGGATTTGCTAACCAGCATTACTTTCTTCAGAATGAAGGTAAGAGATGAACTAGGCTGGTTGGTGCTGGGCTGGGGACCTGGCCACAAAGACATGGAGAATAAGAATCATTGGGCACAGTCTGAGGCTACAGGATTCGTTACCTCTACGCCTGTATTTCCATACACCTGTTCCCTGGGTTACTTCTGAGAAAACAAGGGATTAACATGGATGGGCTGGGCTGTTCTCCCCATCAGCTATCCTGGCAATTTCATCCCAGAGCAGGGTCCAGGGCCCTATAGACAGATGAAGGAATTTAGAGCAGTTTGGGGAGAGTTCTGGGAGGAGATCCAACCCAGGTGATTGGGACCCTGGGTCCATATTTCTTTTATTAATTGGCAGGTGCAAGAACTGCAAAGCCCTCCAAGAGCCAGCCAGGTGGTAAAGGATTGCGTGAAGGCCTGTTTGAACTCCACATATGAGTATATCTTCAACAACTGCCATGACTTGTACAGCCGTCAGTACCAGCTGGTAAGAGTTTCAGAAATCAGGTGGGACCAGCTTTCAGTGGCTCTTGGAACTCAGCTTTCCTTTGCTGTGGTCATAGTGGAGGGGAGCTCAGGACAAAGTCCTTCATGTTCTCAAGGGTGAGTGAGTTGTAGAGTGTGGACCATTTGACCATGTGAGACATTTGTTTATGGACAAGGACCGTTGGATGAGAAGAGACATAACTGAGTCAAACAGAAGTAGCAATAGTAAGTTTTAGTTTGGTGCTAAAGAAAGTGACCAGAATTTGAGCACAGTTTCAGGGGATGAGTAGGCAAATTCTCAGTCCATCCCAGAGTCTTTTTTTCTCCCCCAGGTTTAATTTTATTCTGACTCATGTGGACCAACCCCTCTGTGTTGTAGGCTGCCTTCCTCTGAGATCAGTAACTGTCTCTCTGAGCTACCGGCTTGTGGAAGTTTAAATTTTCCCCCTGACCACTTCTCTGTGTACTGCATGGTCTTCTGAGATACATTCATCAGCTGACTATCAAGACTGACCCTGTCCTTGAGGCTAAGCTACTTTACCTGTTTTAGGCTGGCATCATAACTCAGTGCCTGGTGACTACATATTTCTAGATTCTTTCAATAATTTTTTTTTTCTCATTTCAAAGCCAGGACTTCTTCTGGGTCTGATTACTCAGTTGCAGTTCCTGTCTTAGCAGTGTCTTACAGACTACGCGTTTGCCAAATAGATTCTTTTCAGTCTGACAGATATGTATTGAATGTTTGCTCTAGGCCAGGTCTGAGGAAAGCATAGTGCTCCTTCAGAGTCTCATGAGCGTATGTATAATTCCAATCAAAGCAGTCCGTTAGAAGGGCCTTGAAAGAGGGATAAAATTTGAAGGGATTCCAAGGAAGAAGTTACTCTTGCTCAGATACTGGTAAAAGCTACATAGAACAAGGGGCATTTGAAATAGACCTTGAAAGGCAATAGGATTTGGGGCAGCATATGATAGGAGTACAGCCTTTGGTCAATACATAGAATTTGTAAAGCTTCCTAGGAGCACTTTAGTAAAGACTAAAATCTTGTTTGCACTGCCCCCTCGCATTCCCTAATGTACTTTTTATGCCAGCACTATCTTTAAAGCTTCTTCCTTTTAAGGTTTGTAAAATCTCCCATTGGTTCTGGAGTCCATGGGAGGTTTTCCTGGGGCCTTTATTTAGCTTGCCACACTCTGGGCCCCTCTGTCATCCAACTGTGGCTTTTCTCTGGTTGGGAGAAGACACTGTTCTCGGCTTTGATCTTTCAGCTATGCAGGGGTCTGTCTGTGTATTTTGTCTCTATTCCCTAGCATGAGATGAACTAGACTTTGAAAGGGGGCTTATAAACCATTCAGGGACTTTCTTTAGCCTTTGAATTTTGCTAACGGTTTTTCACTTTCACTCTCCTTTTCTCATTCATTATTTACACTGAAGTAAACCTTTGTTATCTTTTTTTATTTCCCTCTACTGACCTTCAGTCATTGGTTTATTCACTCATCCATTCCTTTAACAAACTGAGCACTAGGGATGTAAAGTTGATTAAGACACATCTCTGCCTTTGGGGATCTCATTGTTTGGTGGAGGTGGAGGGCAAATTACTACATTTATTGTTTTTAAAATTTTATTGTTACTACATTTTATTGTAGTTGTAGTTGTCTGTTATGTCTATACCAGAGGTTCACAGAGGGTGCTCTAGGATCCCAGAAGAGAGGCATCCAACCAGACCAGGGATGTTAGGGAAATCTCAGAAAAGGAAAAGCTCAACCTGAATTTTAAGGAATGAGTAGGAATTAGCGAAAGAAAGGGGCTGGAGAGGAGGCGGATGCCATATAGAGGAAATAGAATGTTTGGAGGCACAGAATTGTGAATAAGTATGTTAATTTGAAGAAGTATAAGTAATTTAGGGTAGTTCAGTGTCAGGCTTTGGAGTTCGGCTATCTGGGATTAATTCTTGGTTCTGCTGTATAATAGCTACATGACCCTGGGCAAGTAATGTAGCCTCACTTATTATCACCTTCATCTGTAAAGTGAAAGTGATAATAATTTCTACCCAGTGCAGTTGTTATGAGGATTAAATGAGATAATGCATGAAAAGTTCTTAGCAGAATGCCTGGCACATAGTAAGCCCTAAATAAGTGGAGGTAGTGGTGTGGTGATGGCTGCAAAAAAGAGGAGTGGTAAGGTATGAGGTTGAGAGAGAGGTCATATTCTGAAGGCCCTTTGTGTCAAGTTATGGAGTTGGAACTTTACTGAAGGCCATTAAAGGGCAGAGGATTAACACATGAGATTTTCCTTGCAGAAAGATCACTGACAACTGCATGGAAGAGGGATTGGATTGAAGATCAAAGACCAGTTAGGAGATCCTTGCATGATAAGAGCCTGAGCCAGGATAGTGGCAGAGAAAGTTAAAGGAGGAGATGTATTTGAGTGATATTAAGGAGGCAGAATCCACATTCTGTGGATTCTGTCCTGGTTTTTAGTAACTTCCTGGTAATGCAGGCTTATTAAGGACTGTGGACACTTTGTGATTACATATCGCATCCCACGTCAAAGCCCTGGGCAGTTCCAACTTTGCTTTTGTCCCAGTGGGAGATAAACGTCCATTCCAGCCTCTCTGTGGTGACCCCTACTTTTCCTGCCTGGGGTCTGAATGTACAGTTGTTTCTCCTCTCCTGAGATGTACTGTTGTATTCCTTTAGCTCTTCCCAACCAAGGCCTTTCCTTTTTTTTTATTTCCAGCTTTATTGAGATATTATTGACATGTAGCATTGTGTAAGTTTAAGGTGTACAATGTGATGATTTGATACACATATATGTTGTGAAATGTTTACCATGGTAAGGTTAGTTAACACATCCTTCACCTCACATAATTACCATTTTGTTGTTGTTGTTATGGTGAGAACATTAAAGCCCTATTCTCATAGTAACTTTCAAGTCTACAGTACAGTATTAACTATGGTCACCATGCTGTACCTTAGATCTCCAGAATCTATTCGTCTTATACCTGAACGTTTGTACCCTTTGACCAACATCTCCCCATTTCCCCCATTCCACAGTCCCTGGCAACTACCATTCTGCTCTTTGTTTCTATGAGTTCAGTGTTTTTAGATTCCACATATAAGTGAGATCATACAGTATTTGTCTTTCTCTGTCTGACTTATTTCACTTAGCGTAATGCCCTCAAGGTCCATCCATGTTGTTGCAAATGACAGGATTTCCTTCTTTTTTATGGCTGAATAATAATCGATTGTATTTATATACCACATTTTTTTAATCCATCCATCCATCAGTGGACACTTAGGTTGTTTCCATGTCTTGGCTACTGTGAATAATGCTGCAATAAACATGGGGATACAGATATCTCTTCAAGATGGTGATTTCATTTCCTTTGGATATATACTTAGAAGTGGGATTGCTGGACCATATAGTAATTCTATTTTTAATTTTTTGGTGAACCTCCATACTGTTTTCCATAATGGCTATACCAATGTACATTCCCACCAATAGTGCACAAGTGTTCCCTTTTCTCCACATTCTAGCCAGCATTTATCATCTCTTGTCTTTTTGATACTATTATCCATTCTAACAGGTGTGAGGTAACATCTCATTGTGGTTTGATTTGCATTTCTTTGATGATTAGTGATAATGAGCACCTCTTCACGTACTTGTTGGCCATTTGTATGTCGGCTTTGGAGAAATGTCTATTCAAGTCAGATTTTTTCCTATTGAGTTGTATGAGTTCCTTATATATTTTGGCTATTAGCCCCCTATCAGATATATCATTTGCAAACATTTTTTCCCATTTTGTAGGTTGCCTTTTCATTTTGTTGATCGTTTCTTTCGCTGTGCAGAAACTTTTAGTTTGATGTAGTCCCACGTGTTGATTTTTGCTTTTGTTATTTTTGCTTTTGGTGTCATATCCAAAAAATCACTGCTAAGACCAATGTCAAGAAGCTTTTTCCCTATGTTTTCTTCTAGGAGTTTTATGCTTTCAGGTCTTATGTTTAAGTCCTTAATCCATTTCGAGTTAATTTTTGTGAGTAGTATAAGATAGGGATCCAGTTTCATTCTTTTGCATGTGAATATCCAATTTTCCAAACACCATTTATTGACGAGATTATCCTTTCCCTATTGAGTATTCTTCGCTCCCCAAGGCCTTTTCTCATCCAGATAGGCAAATAGCTTCCTAGATGCAGATCTTCCTCCTAATGATATTCAGGGGGTTAAGGAAAGTCCTAACCCACTGAAGGGTAGACCAACCTGCATGCTAGGTTTGTTCAGTAGCTCCTGCAGAACTTGAAGGAGCTTCTCAGAGCTTAGATGTGTATATATGTGTGAGATGGTTGGGGAATGGGTGTGAGAGGAGAGCTGCCAGTGGGGGTCACATGAAACTAGACCTACTTCATGAGACTGGAGGGGCTGCTTGCTTCAGCCAGGGAGTTACCATACCCATAGCTACTGAGAGAAGGAGGAAGGGGCCTGGGCATCTCTATGTCTCATAGACTGACCAAGCTTATTGCATCAGTGCCCTGGAGCTGGGGAGAGATGTTCTCAGGGACAGACTCTTTGTGTCCAAGGACTGCCAACAGTCACCCCTCTGACAGCACAGGGGCAGCTAGTGGAAGACAGGCTCTGGGAGAGGAAGGGTAGCTGAGTCTAGACGAGGGGGTGTGGGGAGGGGAAGAGAAAGAGAAAGACTGAAGACACTCTCCACATTCCACTCTAACTCTCACTGTCTGTCACTGTCTTATCTGGAACAAGAAGCAGGAGCTGCCTCCAGAGGAACAAGGGCCCAGCATTCAGAACCTGGATTTTTGGCCCAAACTCATCACGCTCATTGTGTCAATCATAGAGGAAGATAAGAATTCCTACACACTCGTTCTGAACCAGTGAGTGTCACCCACTTGGTCCTGTCCAGTTGGTGGTTGGTTTGTCCTTCAGTCTAACAGCCTCTTTCTTTCTTGTTTCTGTGTGTTTGCAGTGCCACCTCTTCCTCCTGTCCATCCGTCTGTCTCTTGTCCTTGTATCTGTCTGGGTAACTGTTTCTGGAGACAGGTGTGGAAACATAATGGGGGGCCCTGCCCAGACTGAGCCAGCCTCCCTGACATGAGAGGCCTCTGGGAATGGCTGCCGTAGGAGTCCCAGGGGATCCAGAGACCATGTGTGTATATGTCTGTCCACTGTGAATAAAGTGGGCCATCTTATAGCCCACCTCTTTCCCCTTCTCCTCCAGCTTATTTAGCCTTGGCCTGCCTTCTAGCCTCAACCCTTCTGCTCTGGACCTCAATTCCATGCTTTTTGGGCATCCTCTCCCCTGGGCCCACCATACCTGAGGGCATCTGCTGCCCCCACTTGTCCCACCACTGGCCCCTAGGCCCCTTTTCCCCAGATGGAGCCCAGCCTTGTTTCCAAGGCTTCCTGTCTCTTCAATCTGACCTCCAAGAACTAGGCACATTAGCCTTGGAAGCAATCAAATCAAATGGCTCTTGCCTTGTTCTCTGACTATGGCTTCTTCCGTCATCCAGGTTTCCTCAGGAGTTGAATGTGGGAAAAGTCAGCGCAGAAGTGATGTGGCAACTCTTTGCCCAAGACATGAGATATGCACTGGAGGGTAAGGGTGTGCCCAAGGCAGTGGGCTGCAGGCCCCTAGCCCGAGCACCTTGTTTGCTGTCCCTTTCCTCTCCCAGACAACTACAAGTTCTGGGTGAATGGTACAGTGAGAAACTAGAGGGATTCTAGGCATAGTGGATGATAGGCCTCAGGAGGCCTTGGGTGGGCCAAGCTTTAGCCAAAAGAATAAGGGAAATGGCTGTATGGATGTAGGTTCTTCCTTCCAGCTTTAGAGCAAGTGCCTGTTTAAGACTTGCCCATCCCATGCTGGATGTTCTCAAGTGGCCCACTCCCTGGAGAATGGTCTTGTGAAACTTATCTTTACAGTTTTAAAGAATCCTAGACCCTTAAATACATAGCTAGTAAGATTATTTTCTCACACTGGGGACTGCCTGGCCTGGCTTTCCTTGAAAGCTGTTCTGGATTGGTATGACAAAGCCAGAAAAATGCTTATTCTCTCACTTCTCCTATATAGCAAGGTCACAGACAAATTATTATTCATCTTATTCATTCAGCTTATTCTTTTATTCATTTCCCACTTTGGTCCACAAAGACATCACTCTCTACCTGTATCAGACCTTCTTATTTGTACCCATCTGTGCTCACTTATTTAGCTGCCTGTCCTATCTGTTTATATATGTTAGTCTATCTCCTCAGTCTGTGAAAGCGGATCTAGAAGGAGGGGGAGCAGTCTGGGGCAAGAACAAAGCAGAGTCTGGGTCTGTTATTTGGGTAGAGTGGCAGGGGAAATGGGTAACCCTCAGACTTTTAAACTTTTTGAGGTTTAGGATCAGTTAGTTTTTTTTTTTAATTGAGGTATAATTGACATATACAACATTATATTAGTTTTAGGTGTACAACATAATGATTCGATATTTGTATATATTGCAAAATGATCACCACAGTAAGTCTTGTTAACATCCGTCACCATACATAGTTACAAAAATTGTTTTCTTTGTGATGAGAACTTTTTTAAGATTTATTCTCTTAACAGCTTTCAGTTACACAATACAGTATTATTAACTGTAGTCCCCATGCTGTACGTTAGATCTCCATGAGTTATTTATTTTATAACTGGAAGTTTGTACCTTTTGACCCCGTTCACCCACTTCACACACATCCCACCCCCTGCCTCTGGCACCCACCAATCTGTTCTCTTTAGGATCAGCTAGTTTTGAGGTTGAAAGAAACCTTGAAGATCTGTGTTAAGTTTGAGGCAGCCACAGACTCTACACACACATTATGTAGTTCTCTCCCAGAGCAGTGGCTACCTCCTGCCCACACTGGGTCAAGCCTGGGGCTATAGCCCACTCCTCAGCCTGTCAGGCCAGTGAGGAGGTCGCCTGTCCCTCTCCTTCAGGCAGCACTTGGTGAGCCTGATGGGGAGTATGGTCCCAGTTCTTGACTGGATCTTGGGGGGAAAAAAGATAAATACCTGTGAATAATGAATCAATTCCACAAGAGGGATAGCGTGAGGTGGGGCAGAGGTTTCAAACAGAGATACCTCAGGAGCTTAGTGAAAAGGAGAAACCGGGAGGCTGGGCTGCAGGCCTTTTACCTGGTGCCAGTTCAGTCAGCTCTGCTTTTATCAATCTTATATGGGGTTCTAGGTGAGATTTCTTTTGAAAGGGGAGTTCTTCTAATGTTTGAAACAAACACACAAGGGTTGAAAACTGCTTTAAGGGAAAGAATTAATGTTGACCTAGTTTCACAGCTCAATTTCACCACCTGCTCAGCACTGTGATCTTAGACTAAGCTACTAAATTTTTGTGAGCTCTCATTTTCTCAACTGTAAAATGGGAGTGATGATAGTATCTATTTCATTGAGCTGATGAAGTAACTGAGATGTATGTAACATACTTAGCATACTGCCTGGCATTTACTCAGCACTTAATAAATCTTAGTCACTAAGGACAATAAGAAACCATTACAGGCTCATGAGCTGAGATACTATGTGAACAAAGTAGTATTTTTATAAGATTTTACCTCAGTGGAAAATGGGGGCAGCGGTCACAGGGAAAGACTAGAAGCAGGGAGTGTAGATAATGTAATAATTTAGGGCTGGGGCGGGGCCGGCCCCGTGGCTTAGCGGTTAAGTGCGCGTGCTCCGCTACTGGCAGCCAGGGTTTGGACCCTGGGCGTGCACTGACGCACTGCTTGTCTGGCCATGCTGAGGCCGTGTCCCACATACAGCAACTAGAAGGATGTGCAGCTATGACATACAACTATCTACTGGGGCTTTGGGGAGAAAAAGGGAAAAAAAGGAGGATTGGCAATAGATGTTAGCTCAGGGCCGGTATTCCTCAGCAAAAAGAGGAGGATTGGCATGGATGTTAGCTCAGGGCTGATCTTCCTAAAAAAAAAAAAATTAGGGCTGAGGGGATGGGGCTGGGATTAGAGCAGAGAAATGGAGAGGGAAGAATGGGCTTTGATAGACATTGGCAGGAAGTTGTATAGGACTTAGTGATTGTCAGAATGTGGAGGGGAAGAGAAGGGGAGGAGTTTGGAGACCTGGATGATAAGAGGATACTGTTGACTCTGGCTGTGAAAATGCTATCACTCACCTAATATTTTTTAAGTCAACTTTATTGAAGTATAATTTACATACAATAAAATGAAAATACTTTAAGAGTACAATTCGATGAGTTTTGACAAATAAACACACCTGTGTAACTACTATCCCAATTAAAATATAGAATAGAAAGTTTCTTCGTGCTCCTTTGCAGTAAATCCCCACCCCAGTCACCAAGTGTTGATGGAGTATTTTCATTGTGCCAGGCACTCTGCTAGTTGTTGGAGCCCCAGTGAGATGAATGAGGCATAGCTCCAGCCCTTGAGAAGCTCACAGACCAGTCTAGACAACAGACATATAATTTGGCAGTTACAATTCAAAGTTATAAGTGCCAGAAAAGGAATAAGCATAGGGTGCTGAGAGGAGAACCATGTAAGCCAGACCTGAGAAGCCTTCTTGGAAGACCTGGAAAGAGGACCTGGGAAGGCTTCCTGAAGGCGGTGGTACACAAACCGAAACCTGAAGGATGATAATACTTAGCTGGTGGGGAGGAAGGGTAGTAGTGACAGGAAAGGGAGAGACAGTACGTTCAGAGACCTGGGGTCTAGAGAGAGCTGGCATGCTCTCTGGAACTGGCAGCAGTAGTTCAGTATGACTAGCACTTTAGAGTGTAGGGGAAGAGATAAGTGAGAGATGAGGATAAACACGTAGGACAGAGCCAGATCATAAAGGAGGTTGTAAGCCATGTTTAGGCTTTTGAACTCTATCTTGAGGCATTTGGGAGCCACTGAAGTCTGTTAAGCACGGGATTGACATGATCAGATTTATAATGTAGAAAGGCCACTCACTGGCTACAGTGTGGAGAATGGATTGGAGGAGGAATGACCAGTTTGGAGACTATCGTAATGATCCAGGTTAGAACAAGACCTATGCAAGTAATAGTGTGGCTAGAAAGAAATGGATAGATTCCAGAGAAATTTTGGAGGTGAGATCAACAGGGATTGGTGATTTAACTGGATGTGAATAAAGAGGAAGAAGGAAGACTTGAGGGTGATGCTCAGCATTGAACAAGAGGATAAGATTAGTGTGTATACTCTGTTCAGCTCCAGCTGGAGATGTTAAGATGGCGAGAGATGGTGACTAGAGTTAAACCCGGGCAAAGTGAGATGTTCCATCAAAGCCTTATATAGACATTACCAGCACCAAAGAGGGATTTAGGGGAGATATCAGCAAACTGGACAGTTGAAGTCATGTGGCTGAAAGAACTCTCCAAGGATGAAAGAAGAATGGAGGGAGGAATGTGGAAGTCAGGAGCAGGAGAAGGTGATAGATATGTGATTGCCCCTTTTGACAGATTAACCACACCCCCACGCCCACCCCCCAACAACAACCTCAAGCAACTTTGCTGGAGCATGACTCCATGGGACTTGTTAGAATAGTTGAGAGTGTGACCAGTGTTTCAGCAATTATCCTGTCCGTTTTGGTACCTCAGAAGTTAATGTAGAAATTGGAGTTTGGGACCAGAGTACAGATAATGGATTGACAGACTAAGTGCGAGTTATATGTCACTACAGAAGTAACGTGCAAGTCCTAGATGAAAGCAGTTAGGGAGCTCTGGAGTGATGAGCAGCACTGCCTCCACTTCCATTGGGTTGCTGAACAGGAAGGAGGGAGGGCCCTCCTGGTGGTACCTTTTTATGTTTCTAGGTTCTTGGACTGGTTTAAGAACAGCAGGGTGTCGGGTGGAAGAAAAGGGGCAAACCCTGAGAGGGTCTCTCTGATATCCCTGATTTTTTCATTCTCTTTGTTGTTCATTGGTGTCTCTGCTCTGTCACAAGCATCCACTGTCTTTCCTATACGAAAAGTCCTCTTTCTGGGTGTTAAGAACTTTTGGTTGTTGTCCCTTTGCCTCTAATCTTATACCTTTTTCCTCTTTTCTTGCTCACTGCTTCATAAAAGAGACTGCAAATTCAACTTCAGGTTGAGATGGTGCTGCCTGCAGTGCCAGGAGATTAAATTCCTGGGACCAGGAGCCCTTTGAGACTGAATCCCAGGCTCCCATTTCCTCCTTGAGTGTCTGCTGCACTAATTGACAAGGGCCAGCTGCCCTAGACTGGATGTTCTGCCTTGATGTGGAGGAGCATCACCCATGGCAACTAAAGTTGAGCAGTCGAGTTCCCAGGGACACTGGCCTTCGCTTCTCTGCTGCTCAGTACTCTCCCCCATTTGCTTGCTTTTACCATTATGTCATATGTAAGCACACAAATGGCTTTTATTATTCAGATTAATGCTTTATCTATAAAGGGGGTAGATAAAGAGAACCTGTGGGCGTGGCCAGTGCTTCAGACTCTCTGGGCAAGTTGTGGGTGATCTTTGTCCTAGATTTTCCAGAAGGCTCTGGAGATTCAGCTAGATGACCTTTCAAGTCCACAATAAGCATCCCATTTTCTGTAGCATGATGGGCCTTTCATCTGGCTGTGTTTCCATGGTTTCCAAACTGATTATTCTTATTTGCATACTTCTTTGAGAGTTCATTTTTCAGTGTCTCAGCTCTGTTCTGGGGCCCTTCAGTTTACCTCAAGATTCTGTTACACCATGGCTGCTCATCTACTCTTTCTGTCAGCTTGAGCTCACTTTGGCTTTCCCTGTCTCTGTGTAGTTGTCATGGATCCATTCATGTCATGTACAACTGTTCATCTCTGTATTTAAGCCCGTCTGAGGGAATGGCCCAGCTACTAGCATGAGAAAAGCCCTGGAAAACTGTCATTCCTCTCCAGTCTTAGGCAGTCTCCCCACTAATCAGCAGTAGCACCCACATCCCTTTCTCCTCTTCTTCACCAGAAGACCTCCCTTGGCACTTTCAAAAGGCATAGCAGGGAGACTAGAGGCCTTTTCTGGGAGTCTGGCTTAGTTGCTAAAGGAAGATTTGAGCCAGGCTCTTGGAAAGCAGAGCACTCACTGGTAGGGGGAAATGGCTGTGAGGAGGTGATTGGGAGTCACCCTTGTCCTAAGATACCTGATAGAGCCACCTAACTGGATCTGCCTCCTTGGGAAAGCTCAGGAACCATGGCCTGTACTGCCAGGACCCGCCTGACGCAGCCTGTCTCCCCAACACTAGAGCATGAGAAAGACCGGCTCTGTAAGAGTGCTGACTACATGAACCTGCACTTCAAGGTGAAGTGGCTCCACAACGAATATGTGCGGGATCTGCCTGCCCTCCAGGGGCAGGTGCCTGAGTATCCTGCGTGAGTCATCATATGGGCACTGTGGAGGGAGGGGAAGAGGCTCCCTCTGGCTTACAGGGTGGGTGGGGCTAGTATCCTCAATTCAGTTCAGCAAGCCAGTCTTGAGACTACCTGTTCTGGGTACTGGTGTAGAAATAGAAAAGTGTCAAACCATGCCCTACATTGCATGCCCTACATTGCCAGTCTGAGAGAGCTGTCAGGCATGTGGCATATGCCAACCACTAGCTCCAACCCCCAGTTCTCCTGCCTGGCTGCAGGTGGTTTGAGCAGTTTGTCCTACAATGGCTGGATGAGAATGAGGATGTGTCCCTGGAATTCCTGCGTGGAGCCCTGGAACGAGATAAGAAGGATGGGGTAAGTGGAGGGCTTGGGCTGCATGGGGATCAGGCCAGGTCACCCAGCAGTTAGCTGTTAGCAAAACCCCTGGGCTTTAGCCAGGATGGCTGTTCCTGCACTGTGGAGTCCATAAGGATGGCTGTTGAGGGCCACTGAGCCAGTGAGGAACCTGCTGGTTCCTTTTGAACCCTAAAAACTTGGAAAAAGGTAGTGGCTGAAGATGATGACCCTGTGTGTGTCCTTCCTTAGTTCCAACAGACATCAGAGCATGCACTCTTTTCCTGCTCTGTGGTGGATGTCTTCACACAGCTCAACCAGAGCTTTGAGATCATCCGGAAGCTGGAATGCCCAGACCCCAACATCCTTGCCCACTACATGAGGAGATTTGCTAAGGTGACTGTGACCCTCCTTAACCCTCCTCCTTACCACCACCACACTCATGGCCCAGTCACAGGCCTGAGCTCAACCCCTCTCTGCAGTGGCCTTCGGGTGAAGCCTGGTGTTACCCTGTTCTCCTTTTCATGTGTCTGCGGCAGACAAGTGGGTTTGTCTCAGTGCTATTCCAGGGTTGAGAGGGAGCTTGGTCCCTTACTGTGAGATTCCCCTTTACCTCCCTGTTGTTCTGGGATGCAAGGTGCGACCTCAGGCAAGATCCTTGTGGGGAGAGCTAAGGGTTCCCTCTCCTTTCCTTTTCTCCTCTTTTCTCAGACCATCGGGAAGGTGCTGATACAGTATGCAGATATCTTATCAAAGAACTTCCCAGCTTACTGCACAAAGGAAAAAATGGTGAGGGTCAGGCCCTGGGACCCCGAGAGAAGGGAGTGGAGGACATTTGACTCCTTGCTTTTGAAGCTATCCTCGGAGCCAAGGGGTGTGATGTCCTGACTTCTGATTCCCAGCAGGGCTTTGCTTGAGATTATGCCACGAAATAATAAGAACTTGACTAGGAGTTCCTCTGAGCCTCCGTTTGGTACTTTATCCTTTACTAAGCTAGACCTTTGCTTAGTCTTTCTTTTTATTTTTTAATAAAAAATTAAGACATTCAAAGAGTTATAAAGGATGATACCATGAACATGTGGGGTCCACCACTCAGCTCAAAAACAGTAACATTTGCTTCTAGTCCATTCATGGAGAATTGTCTGAATTGGGTCCAGATCTCAGTGCTTAGGGGGAGATGCATGTAATATGTGTTGTAAATTCCTTGTGGCTTTTGGAGTAGAGGGAGAGACCCTAGGCTGATGGGTCCTGTGCTGAGAGGAGCTAAGACTCAGCAGTTCCATCTGTCCCCAAAGCCCTGCATCCTGATGAACAACATGCAGCAACTGAGGGTCCAGCTGGAGAAAATGTTTGAGGCCATGGGAGGCAAGGAGGTAGGTCTTAGGGTTTGGGGTTGCTGCACTTTCCCTTTGTTCCACGCTCCCTGGCCACAGAACTCCACCCTCTCCTGACTAGGTATAGGCCAGGAGTTTAGCTTGGGCTCTGGGCTGGCTTGAGCTGAGAGATTTGAGTAGGCATTGGGGTGAAGCCCCTAGAAAGGAGGAATTTGGGGCACAGGAGGGGAGAAAAGAGTACGAGAACCACCTTAGCCAAGCCCACCTACTGTGGATACAGTTGGACCCCGAAGCTGCAGACAGTCTGAAGGAGCTACAAGTGAAACTGAATACAGTTCTGGACGAGCTCAGCATGGTGTTTGGAAACAGGTCAGTGGCCCCAAAACACACTGCCCTCAGAGCCAGGTGTGGTCCCTGGCCAGTCCCAAAGCCCCTGCCCCACACCCATCCATCCAGCTGCAGGTGAGTGGATCTTCCCTCTCTTCCTGCTGGCTGTCCCTGCTAGAGCTGCACCATGAGTGTGCTGGAGTGGGACCGAATAGCTAGTGCTGCTCCAGGGACAGTGTGTGTTTGAGGAAAGGAGGGCTGCACTCTGGGCACATGTGTAGTTTCCAGGTGCAGATTGATGAGTGTATTCGACAAATGGCTGACATCCTGGGCCAGGTGCGAGGCCCAGGGAATGCATCCCCCAACACCAGGGCCTCAGCGGCTCAGGATGCAGATGGTGTGCTCCGGCCTCTCATGGACTTCCTGGATGGCAAGTGAGTACAGCACTCAGGAATGTCCTGTGGGGACAAGCAAGACAGAGGCAATCAGATGGAGGAACCTCTTGGGGAGGGGGGCTCTCAAACACTCACCGCAGCCTTACCTGTTGCCTGGGTCTGTAGCCTCACACTCTTTGCCACTGTGTGTGAGAAGACGGTTCTGAAGCGTGTACTGAAGGAGCTCTGGCGGGTGGTAATGAACACAATGGCGAGAATGATTGTTCTGCCCCCACTCACTGACCACACGGTAAGGACGCTCCCCTTCCACTTCCCCCTGTTGTCTCCCTTACCTCGCTCCACACTTCCTGATGGAGTTTGGAGTCCTCTGATTTTGACTGATTCCCTCTCTGCCAGGGCACCCAGCTGATCTTCACTGCTGCCAAGGAGCTGAGCCATCTTTCCAAACTCAAGGTACTCTAGATGTGTGGGGTCCTTCTGAGGCTGGGGGGAGGGGATGCCTGGGAGGAAGGAAATTTCAGCTTTGGAGACTGAAGAAGAGGGGAAGGAGAGGAACATGTAGCTGCAGGCTGGCAGGTGAGGGCAAGACTTTCTTGACAGCCCCGAGCTGTCCTGATGCTCTTGCTTTCTCTTGGGTTCTAGGACCACATGGTGCGAGAGGAAACACGGAGCCTAACGCCAAAGCAGTGTGCCGTCCTTGACCTCGCACTGGACACCATCAAGGTGGAGACCCCCCTTACATCTTACTACCACACCCTCTTGGTCTTGGCATTCCACTCTGCCCAGCTAGGTGTCCCTTGGCCTCTTGCCACCCCACATCCAGAAGAGAGTAATTTTTATGTTCATTTCTTTCTTTGCTATGTCCATATTCCTCCTTGGGAGCAACCAAAAAGGCACCTCCTCTGTGATCTCAGGTGACTCACCATGGACCTAGAACACTTACTCCTGGGTTCTGAGGACAGTTCAGTTCACTTAGTTCCTCATTGCCATTCTTGAATATTTTCCACTGGGAATTACTCTTACAGATCCTAATACCCCAGATCTGGCTGATGTTTCCCTCTTCCACTTACATATAAAGTCATTTGGGTTTTCAAAAGACTTGTTTTTCTCTACTCATTCATTCATTCAGCCAGGCAACATACACCAGGCACTATGCACTATGAAGGATATAGAGAATCAGATATGGTCCCTAGCCTCAAGATGCTTATAATCTGGTAAGGTGGTAATAAGGCAGGTACATATGAACTGTGATTCAGGGTACTTGGGAGAGGTGTGTCATAGGTGTAAAGTTCTCTAAGGGTTCAAAGGGGTGAAAGAGCACTTCTGGCTACTCTCTGCCTGAAATGCTTCTATCCTATATCTTTGCCTGTCTAGATAGATGGATCCATCTTTCAAACATCACATCCAAGAACATGGCCATCCCCTACCACTCCTGCCAGATATCCAAATAATACTCTTCACCTGAGAGACTATGACCCTGGCTGTGTGTTATTCCTGATCTTGTTGTTTATTGAATGGCTTATTGTCCTCAACATCCTCTTCTGGCATCTTTGTTGAGTCCCTGCTCAGATGCTATTTCTCTGAGGACAGTGTTGGGGAGCTGCCTCTGTGAGTGGATGAGGCAATAGCATGTACTCTTTTGTCTTTCAGCAATACTTTCATGCAGGAGGCAATGGGCTGAAGAAAACTTTCCTGGAGAAGAGCCCAGATCTGCAGTCCCTTCGCTATGCCCTGTCTCTGTATACACAGACCACAGACACACTCATCAAGACCTTTGTGCGTTCACAGACTGCCCAGGGTAAGGCCTACAGACTTTGGGCCCCCACCTCCCCTCCCTGATAAATCTCTGCCCACAGGGAGTCAGTATCCTCTAGCCCTTAGGGAGGATCCAGGTACTTCTTCAGAGAGCCCTTCAAACTCAGACCCCAGGATTTCTTGAGGGACCCCAGTACTTACCCCTACCCCATGCCCATACCAGACAGAAGAATCACAGGGACCTGGGAAATGTGCTTGAGATTTCTCTTCCCAGCCATCGCTGGCCAGTGCATGTTTATTGAGCTTAAGGAGTGTACTCTGTTTGGTAGGAAAAATCTCTGAGGAAGCCTTGAGAATGAGTGGTTGAGACACTCTTGAAGGCTCATGGCTTTGGGAGCCTTTAGTTGGACGTTGTCCTGGGGAGAGAAAGTAGAAGACTTTCCAGATTATCCAGCATGGAGGAGGAAAAGACTAAGAGAGGCAAATCATGAGAACAGTTGAAAGGAGGGTGCGGATCACAGGGCTCTGTGCATAGCTGAGGCTCCAGTCTCATGGGTGATGCTAATGCACAGGAGACCCAGGCGGCTGCTCTTTTCCCAGTGACTTCCAGTCCTCAGAACCCCTCCCTGCCTCAGGCAGGCCTATCCATAACAAAACACAGCTGCACAGACATGGTTCAGATTGATATTCTGACTCTTACCCTGGAGCAGAGCCTTCCTAGGAAGAGCTTCAGGCACATTTATTATTGCTTGTTCTAGGGAAACCTGAGCGTGCTGCCTAGGCAAGTGAACCTGGTGGAGGAGGGAGGGGAAGGCTTAGGCCTTACTGAGCTGTGGATCTGGAGCACAGAGCTGATCTGGAGGCAAAGAGGGATCTAAACAGTTAGACTGGAGTTGATGGAAGGTGAAAAGATGCAAGGGACCTGCAGGACTGCTCCATTTTCCACATCTGTTTTTATTTCAAGTCCCAGGTGGGAAGAAGAGAGACCAAAGAAGTTATGAGCCTTGCTCAAGGGGGCAGGGAGAGCTTTTATGGAGCTGAGTACGTGCAAAGGTCTGTAACATAAGGGAGGATCCGAGTTAATCCAGAAAGGCTTTTTAGAAACACTGAGCTTTAAACTAGACATAAAGATGAGGAAAGGCTAGAACAGGCACATAGGAGGTGAGAGCAGAGTGGGGACTGCAGGGAGAAGCCCAGTGTATGTCCGTGTTTTCTACCCATTGCTTTATCATTTAAGGCCTAGGAAATTAGAGCCTGCAACCTTTCTCATTCCTGCCCCACTGGTCTCAGATACCTTCTCTCTGTTATGTTCTACTGCTTCTGCCCATGATTTGGTTGATCTTCGACCCCTGAAGCCTAATTTGGATCATTCAGGCACTGACCCCAGCTCTTTGACTTCTCTCTCCACCCTACCCCATCTCTGTGCTCCCTCAGCATATGTATAGAGCTGCTATGAATGGCTGTTAACTCCTTAGGCCTCTAACTGATTTTTCTTTCTCTGTCCTGCTGCTGCTACTACCTCTTGACTTGCCTGTCCTCACTCAGTGCATGATGGGAAAGGTATTAGGTTTACTGCTAATGAGGATATTCAGCCGGAAAAGAGTACGTTACACACTGTGCAGATGTGAATCTAACATAGGCTAACACTGACCCCCTGAACTAGAATGAGCTGCTCATGCTGAGAGTGGGGGAACCAAGTGTCAAAGTTCAGAAGCTCTATCCCAAGTCTCACAGAAGGGCAATGTATTCATACAGTCCAAGACAGGGTTAACAATAGTTCTGTCCTCAGAGTTTCCCCACCCCTCCATCTTAAGACAAAGAAGTTTTACCTGGGGTGCAGGGTACTGGTGTTTTCTCAAAATAGAGTGAGGCCTCTCCTGAGGGGACCCTGCAGATTAGCCAGAGATTGGGACTGGGGAGCTGTTTATGGAGTGGTCCAGGTTGGAATAGGACAGTCTTTCTCAGCAGGCCAGCCTCCCAAGCAGTGGCCTCCAGGAATCTGGGGAGAGGTGAGAGGGTGCTGCTTTTGGGGAGGAAGGACCCACATCGTTCCACTGAGGCACCATGGGGTGGACACAGTTCCCAGACAAAGATACAGGGTGGCAGCATTGTCCTTCCCCTACATCTTTCAATGAAAAATTCTTCAGCCTAGGAGATAGGAGAGGTTTGGGGAACCTGAGAAATTTGTACTGCATTTTTGGAAGAAGTTTTGCCTAAGATGTTGTCAGCTTAACTTGTATTTTAATACACAGCCTCATTCTTTATCCCCTTTCTTTCCCTTCTCGCATTGCTTACTTCCCCATGGCTACTGTGGGAGACTGCTTCTTGCTTTAGGGTGTAGGGTGCTGCCCTCCTAACTCCTCAATTTTACCTAGAATAATTAGGCCTGAAGTCTTAGAGTTCGCCAATGGGATATCATCTGTCTTATCTGTCCTTCAGGGTCTGGTGTAGATGATCCTGTGGGGGAAGTCTCTATTCAGGTGGACTTGTTTACACATCCTGGAACTGGAGAGCACAAGGTCACAGTGAAAGGTAAGTGGCATGGACTTACAAGTCTCAGACCTTTTCTTGCCCAGTGGCCTCATCAGTCGAAGTCAGGGGCTGCTTATCCCAGCCCTCCAGCTTAGCCCTCCTCCACGGGGAATGCCACCTGGGGCTCAAGAACTGGGAACGCTTGGTGGGGTCCCTTACAGGTTTTCTTGTTTGGGCAGTGGTGGCTGCCAATGACCTCAAGTGGCAGACAGCAGGTATGTTCCGACCCTTTGTGGAAGTGACCATGGTTGGCCCACACCAAAGTGATAAGAAGAGGAAGTTCACAACCAAGTCGAAAAGCAACAACTGGGCCCCCAAGTACAATGAGACATTTCACTTGTAAGTTACGGGGTTGGAGACCTGCAGGATTCTGGGAGGGGGTGATTTGGGGGGTAAGACTTGAGAGGGGAGAGGAGGGATGGGCTGGACGGCGGTTGGGGTGAATTCAGTTGAAGACTCCCTCAGCTCTGGCTTCCTACCTTCTACCCACCCTGTGCTTGCAGCCTCCTGGGAAATGAAGAGGGGCCAGAAGCCTATGAGTTGCAAATATGTGTGAAGGATTACTGCTTTGCCCGAGAGGATCGCATTCTGGGGCTGACAGTGATGCCTCTGAGGGATGTGGTAACCAAGGGCAGCTGTGCCTGCTGGTGCCCCTTGGGCCGGAAGATCCACATGGATGAGACAGGCATGACCATTCTCCGAATTCTGTCTCAGAGGAGCAACGATGAAGTGGCACGAGAGTTTGTTAAGCTCAAATCAGAGTCTCGTTCCATGGAGGAGGGGAGCTGAGCACTAGGCTTCGGTGCCAACCAGATGGCACCAGTTTCACAAGTCATAGCCAATGGGAGTTACTATGTAGCCAACTTAGGGTCCTCGTAGTCAAGAGGCTGACTCCTTCAGTAAAGGAAACTTAAGGAAAAATTTGATATGGCAACAGTATGGCTTTTCACAGAAAGAGTCATTAATCCCTGACCAATACATGTGTGGTGCTAGGAGGTGGAGGTTACTGCATGGGGAGATTGTCCATAAAGAGAGGGACAGACATTTCTGAGAGCGTCAGCTATTCTTGGTAGACACCCCACGCCCATCTCTACCCTTCTCCATACCACACCTTATCCAGTTAGACCCATAAGTACCAGTCATTAGAAGAACAAGTTTAGAGGCCCTGGCGCTTGTGCCTGGCTGGGTAATCAGCTGAGCCTACAGGTATTGCTGAACCCTGTGGTCTGGATTGGAGGATGGCCAGGGCAGGAGCACGCAGAACAGAATTCAGACTGTCTCTTGAGCAGAATCCACTGGTTTTGTATGGCTCCAATGAGAATAAGGCTTTGAAACTGAACAAGATACCTTCCAGAAATGAGCTGTGCTAATCCTTCACCCAGATTATATCTGTCATGAACAGAACCAGGTTCACATGGTGCTTCAGAGCCCTCAGCATATTTGGAATCTTTGGAACCCACGCACCCGAGGCCACTGCCCAGGAGTCCCCCTACCTCACTCCTATAGGGAGGGGAACGATGCTTCAGGACATGAGAGGCTGTTCTTATGTGCATGCGCCTGAGGGCTAGTTGAGGGATCCAGGAGAGAGGGCTGTATTTTCTTCTTGGGTAGGACCTGAACAAAGCCAAAAATTATGAAAATCAGTCTAGAAAGAGTCCTCTTCACCTATGGCCACTGCCTTCTGGCTGTCCCCCCATCGCAGAAAGAATCTAGCCTTTGGCCTCACTCCCTTTCATCTAGGTCAGCTGCTGTTCCCCTCATAGACGTTCACCCTACAGAAGGAGCTTGGACAATGATCCCTCTGTACAGGCCAGATGGAGGGGGCCTCAACACTCCTTGGGAGGTCAGAGACAAACTCTTTCAGGGGGTCATATGGACTTCCCAGGCCGTTGCTCAAAGATGTGACATGGTCCTTGGATATCCTCAGCAGCCTCCTGGACTTCCTGAGGACTCTGCATTGTCTACAGCTATACTGGCCATTACATGAAATGAAACTAAGCATCTTTGCTGTTGTTAATTATTGTATGTGCCATTATTACAAGCGATTATTGGCTAGTCTGTAATAAATTATCTTATAGCAGCCTTTGGGGGTCTGGTAATTCTGCTCAAGTATGGAAAGCTGTAGAAATGACTATCCTATATAATGGTAGACTTTGGACCAGTGGCCCTTTGCTGTTCTTCCTACCACTCCTCCTCCACCCCCACTGCAAGTGGTAGAGCCTAAAGCAGCTCAGATAAACACCAAGCAGTAAAGCAGCTGATGTGCTAGCATCTTGGCCTTGACTGGAGACTACCAATCCAATTAACAGAGTCAGGGGACCCAGGGCATCAGCTTCCTGCAAAAGGTCCAGAAGAGTAGGAGATGACATGTGCCAGTGAAAACTAGTCCATGCTATGTCTTGCCTTTTCTAGAATCACAAGGCTTTTCTTCTAGGACAGACATAGCCTGGGCTATGAGGACAAAGCAAGGGCCTACTGGGGCCAGAGATGCTTCCAGAAGTGGGTGGAGGGCTGAGGCTCCCATGTACAGGACAGAGGAGTAGGCCTAGGAATACACATTGTCCTTATATTTTGGAAAATTCAAAGAAAAGAGCTGGAGTAGAAAGTCTAGTCCCAAAGGGGAGGAAACAAGGTAAAAATGAGGCCTCTTGGCATGGGAATCAGAAAAACTGAAGCAAGAAATTGCTCACCTACTCTCTCAGCCTGCAGGGTCACCACCTAACGGGGCAGGGACTGAGTAGGGGCATAGGGCAGGGAGCTAACTCCAGCTTCCCAGCTCCTCATTTCCATTTGCTTGCTAAATAAATCCTTAACAGTTCAGTTGCCCAGTCATTTTTACACTTCCTCCTCTTCCCCCCTCCCCTTCCAAACCAGTTGCCTTCTATCATTTCTGCCTCAAACTTACCTCTTGAATGCATTGTCTCACCTCAGTTCCCAATACCACAAGTGGAGTAGTGGCTTGTAGTTCTTCTTGTCTGGATTACTGTGATAATCACCTACCTCTGCTCTGCCCCTGCCCTCTTCACACACTCAGGTAAGTCTCTCTCCTGTTTAAAGCTATTCAGTGGTTACCTATCATGGCCTTCAGGCTGAAACTCCAATGCCTTCCAAGACAAGCACAGGCACCCCCCACCCTCTTGCAGCTATTCTAAAGCACTTCCCTTGCAGTTCCCTCTGACATACTGCACACTTCTATGCCTCTGTGCCTTTGCACATTCTGTTCCCCCTTGCTGGAATATCCCACAGCCTTTTCCACTGCCTTCTAGGCTCTGACATCTCCTTGGCAGCCTTTAGGACCCAACCAACCCTGTACCCCTCCCCACAGCACTCTCCATGGTTATAATTTACTCCTCTCTGCCTTCATCAGCCTGTGATCTACGCAAAGGCAGGGTCTGAGTGTTTCGTCTCTCTCTCCCAGCGGCCAGCACAGAGAAGGTGTCAGTACTTCAGAGCCAGGCCAACTGCTGTAGGACTCCTTCGAGAAGCTGGGTGGGGGCAGAGTCCTGGGGAGGGGGCGTGGTCATAGGCGGGGCTCTGCTCTGGCTGGAACCCAGGGCTCCCGGCGCCTGCGCAGGAAGGTGCGTTAAGATGGAGGTCGCTGGAGTGGACGGCTGCGCGGCGATGGTGAGCAGGAAGCGCCCGAAGGTGGCGCCCGAAGAGGGGGTATCGCCTTCCCCTTCAACATTGGAGGGAGGCTGTACCCCGACACTCCCTGACATTCGTCCCCTCTGTGTACTTCCCAACAGCTCTCCATCCTTGTACTTTCTTGTAACCTACTCTCAGTGTACTCTCCGAGGCTGCTTCCTCTCTCCGTGCTCGAGTATACGGATTTCCCAGATACCTCGCGAAGGGGATCTTGATCCCCCAAATACCTCCCAAAGGCACCCATTTATTCAGCTACCTCACAAAGCAAATACAATCCCGCCGGTGAGGCACATTCCTATAAACTAAGGGAGTTTTGTCCACTTTTCCAGCATTATCCAGATTCTCTGAGAAGAAGCCATAAATATTATACCATATTTGACTGGAAAGTGGTACATTTGCTTTTAATCCTCTCTCACAGGGGTCAGGAGACCTACTTCATAAGGAAAAGTCAAACTCCAGCTGACTACTCGTGGTTTGCAACAGGCTTGCAGATTTGAATTAGTAGCTGAGTTTTTAAATCCAGATTTCACATTTTAAAAATGCACATTTCCAGCTATTTTGAAAAATTGGAAGATCTGTTAACTCTTAACTCACATTCCCGCAAAGTGACAGGTGGTTGGAGCTGAGAAGCATCTGGTAAATTAGTTTACTTTAGTACATTATAGACTCCATTACTCCTTACTTTCTTATAGTGGGCTTTACAATATTTGCCTGGCACCTGATAGGCATTTGAGTTTGTGATCCCTCTGGGAGGACTGTGGGTAATTTTCTGCATCAATGCTTTGAGCTCTTAATGGAAACTGAAATCCAAAGGGGTTAGATGTGTGTTTAGGTTGTTTTTGGTTTCTGTGATGCTCTGATTAGGGTCAGAGATCGTCCTAGTAGTGATATCAAACCTGAAGTGAGTTCACTCTTCTGTCGCGGAGCAAGCCAATCTCTGACACCTGGTGTAGTGGAAGAAAGGAATTTTATTGCAAAGCGCTGAGCAAGGAGAACAGGCCGCTCACGCTGTAATCCCGAACTCCCCAAAACCTACAAGCAAGGGTTTTTATTTGGGGTTTTAGGTAGGGGACAGGGAGCATGTGGCCTCGGGCTGAAGTCTAAGAGTCCTCCACACAGGCGTGGCTGTCTGTTCTACGTGTGGCATGTGGTGGATTTTTAGTCTCTGCCATATAAAGGTTACAGTCAGGCATTTTAGCTTCTCAGTGTTCCTGCAAGACGCTTAGTCAGGCAGGGGCCTTATCAGGACGTTCCTCTCTCGTCCAGCGGTCCTCCTGCTGTTCTGCAAGGCAAGCTCAGAAACTTTGGTTATTTCGTTTCCCACATTAACTTTATTGGTACAAGACACAGTTTCACCCTAATCTAGGGAAATTTTAACTCCTTCATCCTCAGTTTCAGTAGCTAAAACCTTAAGTAAAGTGTTTTTTATAAGAGAATTCAATCAAAATATTTGTAGGTAGCTCCCGGTACATTTGATCTCGAAGAAATCCAGTATGCTAACTCCTCTCTGGTGGGGTCAGGCCAAGGTCAAGGCATCATTTCTCTTTGAACACCTGGTTATAAAAGGGCCTGGCTCTGGTTTGTACAGAAAATGATGTCTCAAAAGTGCTGTCTCCCGTGCTGCAGAACACACAGA
This sequence comes from Ceratotherium simum simum, assembly GCF_057802395.1. Classification (NCBI taxonomy): domain Eukaryota; kingdom Metazoa; phylum Chordata; class Mammalia; order Perissodactyla; family Rhinocerotidae; genus Ceratotherium; species Ceratotherium simum. The sequence goes on along the minus strand of NC_141928.1, from coordinate 40,494,215 downwards.
TGGTAACTTTTCTCTCTGAGGGAAATAACAGGCCTCAGAGCATCAAGAGTAGGGGTATTCTGCAGGCTGTATCTAATCAGAAGTAAAACAAGTACCTTTAATAGTGGATTTTTAAAGAAAATCCCTTCTTTCAGCATCAGTGTGTGGCCTACCCCTTCATTGTGCCTGAATGAACCTTCCACATGTAGAAGCATAATGGCAAAGCTGAAGAAGCAACATGGAATAGTGGCGAGGGCATGAAGTGGGAATCAGAAGACATGAATACTGGTCTCAGCTCTGCTACATACTTGTCAGGAGACCTTGACTTGTAACTTCTCAGAGGCTCAGTTTCTTGCATCTGTTAAATAAACAATAATTCCTGCCATGTTTACCTCAGAGGTATCAAATGGGCTCATTTAAATGTGAAAACACTTTGAAAGCTATACATTTTTTCTCTGTGTAAGGGATTATCATAATTATAAAATATCGTCTGAGTTCTGATAATCTCTAAAGGAATTTGTCTTGCTGCATTCCATGTTCAAAATCAACAAATACTTGCTGAGCACATACTGTGTGCCAGGTCCCCATGTAGGCCTGGGGCCTAGCGTTGAACAAAACACAAATCCCTGTATAAATTTAGGAGTGAGTCATCAGCATATTGAATGCCTACTAAGTACCCAGTGCAGTATTATAGCTATTTAAAGAGGTACAGTCAGTGTTGAGGAGCTAGAGAGGAATGGTGAAACACAACAGTGGCGGTCGTAGCACTCCTAGGCCGGAAGGGAAAGGGGGGAGAGTGTTGTTACCAGAGCCCAGCTGGAGCTACAGTCTGGAAGAGGGACTGCCTGACAAGAGCTATGGCCATAAGTGCTAAGCAGCCACTGTGAGAACTTGACAAGGCAGAGAGGACACAGAGAAATAAATGCCCTAACCTTTCTCTCTTTCTCTCCTGCCTTCCAGTCTCCAACTAGCACTTTCCATTGGTAAAACCCAAACAGAAGCCCAGGGGCAAGGTAGTCTGAGTGATGTAGTTCATAGAGGTCAGTTTCCCAGAGCAGGGCAGAGGGAGTTGGGCAGGAGGAGACACAGCAAACACATTAACCAGTATACAGGTATCTAGGGAAGGAAAAGTCACCACTATGGACTCTCCAAGGAACTTTTCCCTCTGTTCAAATTCAAAATCTGCTCTAAGGCTTGGTCTCCTTAGCTGTGAAATGGGGATAGTAATGCCTTTTTTCCCAGAGTGATTGTGAGGATTCTGTGATAGGGCACATGAAGGTGCCTAGCACAGGGCCTGATAACATGCTGGAAACTCAACATATTTTAGTTCCTTCGTTATATGCCTAAATGGCTCCTTGGCTGGAATACCTTTTCCAGTCAAGTTCTCAGAGAGTGGCTGGAACTGAGTGAATGAAGGTTAGAATAGTCAGAGATGAAGTCAGAACACATAGGGCCCTGTAGCCCATTGTAATTACTTTGGCTTTTAACAAGAGTAAAGTAGGATGTATTGGAAAGTTCTCCTGGATTGTGTGACTTTTGACATCAGGGTTCCTATCATTCACTAGGTCATCACTTGTTCATTCATTCAAAAATATTTATTTGGAACATACCACAAGTTGGGCACTGTTTTAGGCAGTGGAGATGCATTGATATATAGTTCCTACCCTCAAGGAGAATGTAGTCTTATGAAGGAGACAGACAATTTCAATTTAAGGTATGAATGTTAAGATACGAGTGAGCATAGAATATACTATGGGAGCTCATAGTAAGGACACCTGACCCATTTTGAGGGCATCTGAAAAGGTTTCCTGAGGAAGACAATGTAAACTGAATCTTACCAATAGAACTTAGCCAGGCCTAAACGGCGGGAAATAGAGTTGTAGGCATTTGGAGTAGTATGTGCACTTGGAAAAAAAAAAGTTGGTGATGTACTGAGAACTGCAGACGGTTTATATCACTGGACAGTTGGCTTTGGGAAGAAGGATGGTGAGAGATAAGACTAGAGAAGTAAGCAGAGGCCAGGTCATGAACAGGAGTTTAGACTTTATCCCAAAGGCAATGATAGGCTTTTAAGCAAAAAGAGTAACAGAAGGATAGCATTTTAGAAAGATCACTCTGGCTAGATAATAAAGAGTCATTTGAAGTGGGGTCTGGGTGGAGGGTGGGGAGGTACAAAACTGGAGATGAGGCTAACAATGGTGGCCTGAGTTAGAGAGAAGCTTTGGGCATAGAGAGAAGTAGATGACTATTCCAAGTTCAACTCTTTATTAACGAGGGACAATGTACAGAACTTCATGGTTAGTTACAAGTGGGAGGGTGAAAGAGAGCATTGTCAAAGATGACTTTCAGATTTCTGGCTTGGGTGACTAGGTAAGTGGTAGGACTAGTAACTGATGTTCAAATATAAGAGAAAACACAGATTTTGGGTGTGTGAGAGGTGGAGAATAGAGATGATGATTTCAGTTGTGTAAATGTAGATTTTTTTTTTTAATTGTGGCAAAATACACATTATGTAAAATTTATGATTGGGGCCAGCCCATTGGCGTAGTGGTTAGGTTCACTTGCTCCACTTCAGTGGCCCGGAGTTTGCGGCTTTGGATCCTGGGCACGGACCTCTGCACCACTGATCCAGCCATGCTGTGGCAGCATCCCATATACAAAATAGAGGAAGATTGGCAACCGTGTTAGCTCAGAGCCAATCTTCCTCACCAAAAAAAATAAATAAATTTATCACTTTACCTCTTTAAAGTGTACAATCGAGTGACGTTAAGTGTATTCACAATGTTGTGCAACCGTCACTACCATCTGATTCCAGAAACTTTTTCATTACCCAAAAGGAAACCCCATCCCCATTAAGCAGTCATTCCTCAGTACGTGTAGATTTTGAGGCATTTGTGTGACATTCAAATATACATGTTAAGTAGACATTTGGATATGCAGTAGTGAAGCTCAGGATAAAAATTTAGGCTGAAGATGGAGATTTTTGAATCATTAGCATACAGATAGGGAGTTCTTAACCCGCGGCCTATGGACTTGAGTGAGAATCTCTGAATGTCTTGAATTGGATATAAAATGTATATGTTTGTTTATTTATTTTTTTTGGTGAGGAAGATTCGCCCTGAGCTAACACTTATTGCCAGTCTTCCTCTTTTTGCTTGAGGAAGAGTGGCCCTGAGCTAACATCTGTGCTCGTCTTCCTCTATTTTGTATGTGGGTCGCCTCCACAGCATGGCTTAATGAGCGGTATAAGTCCGTGCCTGGGATCTGAACCTGTGAACCTGGGTCACCAAAGTGGAGCATGACAAATTCAACCACTACGCCACTGGGCTGGCCCCGTATATGTTTATTTTTTATGAAGAAAGAGTCTATAGCATTAATCAAATTCTAAAAGGAATTTTTTAACCTGAACAAGGACTTTTCATGTCTTTGAGACAATTGGTCCATGGACTACACTTTTGGGAAAAATTGCTCTAAAAGGTTCTGGGTCAAAAGTAAGAGAACAAGGGATGCTGAAATGTTGGGACTTAGTAGAATGGTAGATTTCCCCCCTGAGCTCAGTGCCAGATCTACCAAAGAAGAGCATCTGGGCATTTATACTCCTGCTTAACCATGGTATTTGACCACAGGTCTCAGTTACTGCCCTAGAAACCCACTTCACAATCATCTCTTTATCTGCAGCCCAGCCTGTAAGAGAGATAACATAGAGTCGTGGTCAGGAGCAGTCAGGCAAGCAGGGATTCAAATCTCAACCACTGTAACTCTACCACTTTCTGATTGTATGATTCTTAGCAAGTCACTTAACCTTCTTAAGCCTCGGGTTTTTCATCTATAAAAAAGAAGACCCAGGTTTTAGTGAAAATTATACAGGATAATCTATGTAAAGCATGTGGTCAAGTGTCCAGCACACAGTAAATTTTGATAAATGATAGGTATTATTATGTCAGCGGGGCCTGGACTAACTGATAAGTTTTTGTTTTATTCTCAGGTGATGTTTCTCTGAGATGAAATACGTAAAACCTTTTATTTCAGGTAAGTGCTCGGCTCATGTCTGCTGAGACACCCCAAATTCAACAATCTATAATGGTCTTTGCTTAGTACTACACTGTACCATGTTCCACCCACAAAGCCAGGAAATTGACCACTGGTGCTCTCAGAGCATTCATTGAGGGATTAAACTGAAGCCCACCAAGAAGCTTCTTAGTGCAGGACTCAGACTTGACTTTCCTCTGACGTGACTTGAGACTATTTTTGCTACAAAGGTGGGAAGAAAAATATTGTAAAGTTGAACTTTAGGTTATTATAGAAAGCCTTTGGTTATAACTACTGATGGTATTAATTTACATTTGAGAGTAATATTTGAGTGTTCTCTTTAGAGGGCAGTGAGAGAAATGTTCTACTTAAAGACTTGAGGCAGACAGGTAAGTGATTTAATGTTGAAGGGGTTTAAAACAGAAAGCCAAAGGTCTGCTATGATAACCATGGTAGAAGTGTTTTTAGCAAAAGCTGAGAATGACAGTGTTTCTCATCTGTGAACTTTCCAGGGGAAATAAGAATAGTCCAACAGAGGCTTCTGCTGGGCTAATTGATTGAATTGGGATTATTGGTATTATATTCAGATGAATCATGATTTGAACACTCCTCCTGACATCTCGCTCTCCTTTTTCCATGTGAGCTTATGATGATCAAAGGGTCCTGTTGAATTTGTTTCCCTTTCTGTAGAAATCTAACTTGGTAACTCATTTCTCCAATCCCAGACCATACACGTTTCATCCTTGCTATCACGATTTGTCTCATTAAGATCAGTGAGTTTCTGCTGTGGCTATTTTGGAGAAAGCTTGGACTTTCTACCAAGGTCTAGAACTAAACTCTCCACGTAATTCCAACCAGATGACTGTTGACTGTTGTATGGGTGGGTTCTCTCCAACAAAGGGAAAACCTTCTGTCATAGTTGTTTGTGAACATGCTTTTAAAGAATTTGAAAAACAATAAAAGAGCTATGGGACTTCCAAAGAGTGTGGGTGTTTGAGGAGGAGAGGAGGTTGTTTTTGGTTTAGTGAAACAAAATCAGTTCCTCTTGAGCTACATTTGTTGTTATAGTTTTAAAAGCTAAGTTTTGAAGGATGGATGGATTTTAGCTAAATAGAGGAATGTGAGGGTTACATAAAAGAGAATTATCCTGAGATTGAGAAGGGAGCGTTGTTAAAAATTTCACATGATACCTTATATAGTTTGAATCTTTTTTTAACTTATGTATACTAAATGTGTATGTAAGATGTTATATGCATTTATCCCAGTATTGCTGTTAATGTCTTCATTGGTGCCTATCCAGATCCCATGCTTGAGTTTATGAAGGAGGGGCCTTTAGTGCTGGCATTTGATTTGATTCTAATTCTTCCCTAGGGAATTTCATTCTTCTTGGTCTTGTTCATAATCTGTTCTTGTCTCATGATGGCATCAGCATATTTCTGCCTTTACAGACATATTATCTGGTTAAGATCTTGAGATATCCAGGCGGATCTGTGCCCATCTTTGTCTTGCTCTCTTTGTCTTTATGGAATTTTGTGGTAGTTCCCTAATCACATTTTTAGGGCTGAAGCTCTTTCCTTTAATGTCCTTCCATGTAGGCTGTTGGCATAATGCCAAAGCATTGTTCAGTAAAGGCCATTCTGAGCTTGGGGCAGAACAATGCAGTTGAGGCAAGGCTTTGATGATCTGTCTCAATCCAGGAACAAATTTTAGAATATATATAGAGAGATTCTTAACTGTTTTGTTGATAACAGCATATCAAGAATCTTTTAACAGCTTAGGACCTCTCCTCAGAAAAAATGCACAGGTTTTTATAGACAATTTAAGAAGGTTCACAAAGTTTCTGGAGCTCATCTATTGAGCCTTGGCTTAGAAAACAGAAACAAGCAGACAAGCAAACTGATCCCAAGAAGTGACTAAAATGTATGTCCTTCAAGCAATTCTCCATACATATTATTTCTCAAGCATCTGATGTATATTGAACAGCATTAAGTTCAGAGTTATACCTGGAGTACGGATAGTCTGTATTGTAGAATTGCGTGCTTTATTTCTTAGATTTTTCTTCAGAGGTGAGCATTGCCCAAAACTGGGGGTCTTAGGAGCAGGGTTGAATAAAAAAAGTGGGCTGACAAGGGAGTCTGAGAAAAGAGGAACCATAATCTGGACATTCATAAAGGTGAGTGCTGAGAGACTCAAGGAGTTCCAGGACCAGATAAAGGTCAGACAGGAAGGTTGAGTTCAAAGCAGTAGGCAGAGGACCAAATTGGGCCTCACAGAATCAATAGACCAGCAGCAGGAAACAGACAAGATTATTGCTGGGACAGGTTTTAAAAAAATTTTTTTTAATTGTAAAATACAACGTTACCATATTAACTACTTTTAAGTGTACAGTTCAGTGACATTAACTACATTCACATTGATGGGCAACCCTCACCACCGTCCATGTCCAGAACTCTTTTTGTCTTGTAAAACTGGAACTCTGTTCCCTTTCTCCCCACCTCCAGCCCCTGGCAACCATCATTCTTCTTTCTGTCTCTATGACTTTGACTACACTGGGTGCCTCATGTAAGTGGAATCATATAGTATTTACCTTGCTGTGACAGGCTTATTCCACTTAACATAATGTTCTCAGGGTTCACCTGTGTTGTAGCATGTGTCATAATTTCCTTCCTTTTTAAGGCTGAATAATATTCCGTTATATGTATACATCACATTTTATTTATCCATTCATCTGTCAATAAACATTTGGGTTCCTTCCACTCCTTGGCTATTGTGAGTAATGCTGTCATGAACATGGGTGTATGAATATCTCTTCAAGTCCCTGCTTTCAGTTCCTTTCAGTATATACCCAGAAGTGGAATTGCTGGATTGTGTGGTAATTATATTTTTAATTTTTTGAAGAAACGCTATACTGTTTTCTTTAACAGCTGCACCATTTTACATTTCCACCAACAGTGCACATGGATTCTAATTTCTTCACATCTTTGCCAACTCTTCTTTTCTTTTTTTTTTAAATAGTAGCCATCCTAATGGGTACAATGGAACAGGTTTTGGACACGAAACCTAGAAAGCTCACCTGAGACTGGTATGTTTCAAGAGTCTTTTAAGGCACCAGTGTATGGGGAGGGAGCTGTTAAGGGCACAGGGCGGATTCAGATACCAATAACCACCCAAGCTGGGGGTAAAGTTAATAACCTCCTGATGAAAATTAAGGGACCTCTACATATAAAATCAATACACAAAAATTAATAGTTTTCTTAATCAATAGCAACTACCAATTAGGAAATACAATGGCAGAAAGATTTGATTCACACTAGGAACAAAATCGTTATCTAAGAATAAACATTAAAAGAAATGCACAAAACCTATATGGAGAAAACTATAAGACTTTATTGACGGACAAAATGATGGTCTGAATAAATGGCAAAACATAGGCGTGTTCCTGGATGGAATGCAGTGGCTCCCATTTTCACTCAGTAAAAGCCAAGGTCCTTGCAGTGATCTTTTAGACCCCACATACTCTGCCCCCACCCTCCCTGAGCCCCTCTCTCCTACCCCTCTGCTCTCACCTCACTGTTCCAGCTACTCTGTCCTTCTCGCTTTCTTTTTTTTTTTTTTTTAATTTTTTATTTATTGCAGTAACGTTGGTTTATAACATTGTATAAATTTCAGGTGTACATCATTATACTTCTATTTCTGCATAGATTACATCATGTTCACCACCCAAATACTAATTACAACCCATCACCACACACATGTGCCGAATTATCCCTTTTGCCCTCCCCCCTCCCCCCTTCCCCTCTGGTAACCACCAATCCAGTCTCTGTCTCTATGTGTTTGTTTATTGTTGTTATTATCTACTACTTAATGAAGGAAATCGCTTTCTTAAACAGAATCTTTGTTGTCATTATTCCTTTGAAACACTCTTCCTCTGGATAGCCCCTTGGTTAACTGTCTTCTCCGTTTCAAGTTTTTGCTCAATCTCAACTTTTCTGTAAGGCCTACCTTGATCACCCTACCACCTCCTCTCACTCTCATACTCCTGGTCCCTCTCACTGGTCAGTCTTATCTTGCTATTCTTTTTTCCCTCTTTCCACAGCATGTATCACTTTCCAACATAATTTATAATTAACTTGTTTATTATTTTGTTGTTTGTTGTCTGCCTTTACTTGAAAAATGTAAGCTCCACGAGGACAGGATTTTTTGGTCTGTTTTGTTCACTGATATATGTCAAGTGCTAGAACGATGACTGGCACAAAGAAGGTGCTTAACATAGATTTATAGAATGAATGGTGGAAATTTTTGATGTTGAAAATATGTCTGTTTTCTCCAAATTAAGCTGCAAATTGAAGGAATCCAATCTAAACGTCCCACAGGAATTTTTAGAACATAAGTTGATTTCAGTATTCATCTGAAAGAGAAAATGTAAGAGAACAGCAAAAAAAAATTTTTTTTAAACAAGGAGATTTGCCCTACTAGGTATTAAAACATAAAGCTATAGTAATTACAACAGTGTGGTATTGGTACAGAAATAGAAATAGATCAATGTAAAGAATAAAAACTCTAGAAGGAGACCAGTGTATACAGGAGGATTTAATATAGGTAAAGGTAGCGCTTCACACTGACATGAATGTTGTTGGGATAATTGGCTGTACGTCTGGAAGAAGAGTAAGTTGGAGACATACTTTATAAAACACACACATTTCAGGTACAAGTAAATATGAAAAATAAAACTTAAAAATATTATTTTTATAATCTTTAGGTTAGGAAGGCCTTTTTAAAGAAGAAAAAAAGTCCCTACAGGTCATGAAGAAAGTGACTGGCAGACTTGATTTTTTTTTTCAAACATCTGTACAACTTTAAGCAAAAGAAAGGCAAATGCAAATGACATACTAGGAAAAAGACATAACCAAGGGATTAATATCTAGAATATATAAAGGATTCCTACAAATTAATAAGAAAAAGATAAATGATGCAATAGATAAGTGGACAAAAGCTATGGAAAGGCAATTCTAAGAAGTAATAAAAATGACAAGCATATTAAAATATGCTCAACCTCACTAGCAGTCATGAAAATGAAATTGAAATGAAAAACAGCCAGGTATACTTCTTTTTTTGCACATCAGATTGGCAAAAATAAAGTATGGTACTACTCTGTGGTGGTAAATACACTCTTATCCTTTTGGTGATAATGTAAATTGGTACTATTGCATGGGAGGGTAATTTGGGGTCACATCAAAATAAAAACTACACAGTCTTTGGGATCTAGCAATTCTCCTTAACGGTCTCTAATCTCAGGAAACACTTGTAATTTTTTTTAAAAAACAAAACACCATGTAGATGTTCATTGCAGCATTCTTCATAACAACAAAAAACTCAGAAACAGCCCACCAGTAAGGAAATGGTTAAATAAATTATATCTATACTTTAGAGTTAAGTAGACTTTATGTTACTTGCACGGAAGAGTTTCCAAGACATATTGTTAAGTGAAGGAAGTAAAATACAGAATAATATTCACATATGATCTCATTTGTGAAAAAAAAATCCTAAAATTATGTTCTGTATTTGTGTAACTGTGCATAGAAAATGCATAGAAAAAGATGTGGAAAGATGAATACCAAACATTTAACAATGATTGCCTCTGGAGAGGGGAGTGGGATATGGTGGTGGATATTGTGAAAAGGGACGTCAATGTTTTACTTGATATACTTCTGTCTTGTGTGAATTTTTAAAAATAAGAATGTATTCATGTACTATTTGTATAAAAAAGAAAAGAAAGTTACTTGGGAGGTCTCATGGCCTCTTATCTCTGTGTAAAGGCAGGGTAATTTAATTCTTACCATGTATAGAGCCCCAATCTGTAGGCTTTTTGGAAGGGATACAAAGGGAAAGAAAATACTATTCCCGTCCTTCCAGTTTATAGATTAACAAATAGTTAAGACTCCCAAAGAGTGGAATGGCAAAAGGGCAAAACTACATAAACGTCATTGGGAAATAAATTTTTTTTTTCAGGTAACAAAATTTACCTTCTAATCAGCAATGTTTTTATTTTAACCATTTTAGATGAAACACTTTTTAAAATTTATTAGATGTTGTTTTGCTTTCTTAAATAGAATACACACAGGGCTGGCCTGGTGGTGCAAGTGGTTAAGTGCGCGCGCTCCTCTGCGGTGGCCCGGAGTTCACCAGTTCAGATCCCGGGCGTGCACTGAAGCACTGCTTGTCGAGCCATGCTGTGGCGGCGTCCCATATAAAGTAGAGGAAGATGGGCACGGATGTTAGCTCAGGGCCAGTCTTCCTCAGAAAAAAGAGGAGGATTGGCATCAGATGTTAGCTCAGGGCTGATCTTCCTCACACACAAAAAAAAGAATACACGCAAACAAATTTTAACCTTTAGTTTGATAACTCAATGATATATGTTATGGTACTATATTATTTCTAGTGCCTTCTGGAGCTATTGAATTATGTAGTGCTCTTATTACTATGTTGAATAGCCCTCTTGCTTCTATTAATTATCTATCTGCTGTGTAACAAAATACTGTAAAACTTAGCAGCTTAAAATAACAAGCATCTATTATTTCACAGTTTCTGAGAGTTAGGAATCCAGGAGCAGCTTAACTAAATCATTCTGGCTCAGGGTCTCTCATGAGGTTTTTGGCAGGGGTTGTAGTCCTCTGAAGGCTGGGGCTGGAGGACCCCCTTCCAAGATAGCTTCTTCACCAGGTTGTTGGCAGAAGGCTTCAGTTCCTCACCACATGGGCCTTTCCATAGGCTGGTTGAACATCCTCATGACATGGAAGCTCTCTTCTCTCAGAGCACATTATATGAGAGAGAGAGCAGGAGGAAGCAGCAGTGCTTTGTATGACCCAGTCTCAAAGTCACATACCGCCATATTCTCTTTGTTAGAAGAGTCACTAAGTCTAGCCCATGTTCAAACTCCACTTTGGGGTTTTTTGGAGGTGTAATTGACATACAACATTATTGCTTTTTTTCCTTGAGGTCATGTTGGTTTATAACATTATATAAATTTCAGATGTACATCACTGTATTTCAGTTTCTGTATAGACCGCATCGTGTTCGCCACCAAAGTCTAGTTGCCATCCATCACCATACACATGTGCCCCTTTATCCCTTTCACCCTCCTCCCACCCCCTTCCCCTCTGGTAACCACCAATCTGTTCTCTGTATCTATGTGTTTGTTTGTTGTTGTTTTTATCTTCTACTTATGAGTGAGATCATGCGGTATTTGACCTTCTCCCTCTGACTTATTTCACTTAGCATAATACCCTCAGGGTACATCTGTGTTGTCACAGATGGCAAGATTCTGTCTTTTTATGGCTGAGTAGTATTCCATTGTGCATCTATACCACATCTTTATCCATTCATCCATTGATGGACACTTATGTTGCTTCCAAGTCTTGGCTATTGTGAATAATGCTGCAATGAACATAGGAGTGCGTATATCTTTTTGAATTAGTGTTTTCATGTTCTTTGGATAAATACCCAGCAGTGGAATAGCTGGATCATAAGGTATTTCTATTTTTAATTTTTTGAGGCATCTCCATACTATTTTCCGTAGTGTCTGCACCAATTTACATTCCCACCAGCAGTGTACCACAGTTCTTTATTCTCTACATCCTCTCCAACACTTGTTATTTCTTGTCTTTTAATAATACGGCTCCAAATCAGGCAAGAGAAAGAAATAAAAGGGATCCAAATTGGAAAGGAAGAAGTGAAACTGTCACTATTTGCAGATGACATGATTTTATATATAGAAAACCCTAAAGAATCCACCAGAAAACTTTTAGAAGTAATAAACGAATATGGGAAAGTTGCAGGATACAAAATCAACATACAAAAATCAGTTGCATTTCTGTACACTAACAACGAAGTAGCAGAAAGAGAAATTAAGAATACCATCCCATTTACAATTGCAACAAAAAGAATAAAATACCTAGGAATAAACTTAACCAAAGAGGTGAAAGATCTGTACACCGAAAACTATAAAACATTTCTGAAAGAAATTGAAGAAGACACAAAGAAATGGAAAGATATTCCGTGCTCTTGGATTGGAAGAATTAACATAGTTAAGATGTCCATACTTCCTAAAGCCATCTATAGATTCAATGCAATCCCTATCAAAGTTCCAACAACATTTTTCACAGAAATAGAACAAAGAATCCTAAAATTTATATGGAACAACAAAAGACCCCGAATAGCTAAAGGAATCCTGAGAAAAAAGAACAAAGCTGGAGGTATCACACTCCCTGATTTCAAAATATACTACAAAGCTATAGTAACCAAAACAGCATGGTACTGGCACAAAAACAGACACACAGATCAATGGAATAGAATCGAAAGCCCAGAAATAAACCCACACATCTATGGACAGCTAATCTTTGACAAAGGAGCCAAGAACATACAATGGGGAAAAGAAAGTCTCTTCAACAAATGGTGTTGGGAAAACTGGATAGCCATATGCAAAAAAATGAAAGTAGACCCTTATCTTACACCATACACAAAAATTAACTCCAAATGGATTAAAGACTTGAATGTAAGACCTGAAACTGTGAAAGTTCTAGAAGAAAACATAGGCAGTACGCTCTTCGACATCAGTCTTAGCAACATCTTTTCAAACACCACATCTGACCGGGCAAGAGAAACAATAGAAAAAATAAACAAATGGGACTACATCAAACTAAAAAGCTTCTGCACAGCAAAGGAAACCATCAACAAAACGAAAAGACAACCTAACAATTGGGAGAAGATATTTGCAAACCATACATCTGATAAGGGCTTAATCTCCAAAATATATAAAGAACTCATGCATCTCAACAACAAAATCTACCAACCCAATTAAAAAATGGGCAAAAGACCTGAACAGACATTTCTCCAAAGAAGATATACAGATGGCCAACAGACACATGAAAAGATGTTCAAAATCACTAACTATCAGGGAAATGCAAATCAAAACTACAATGAGATATCACCTCACGCCCGTCAGAATGGCTATAATTAACAAGACAGGAAACAACATGTGTTGGAGAGGTTGTGGAGAGAAGGGAACTCTCATACACTGCTGGTGGGAGTGCAAACTGGTGCAGCCACTATGGAAAACAGTATGGAGATTCCTCAAAAATCAACGATAGAACTACCATATGATCCAGCTATTCCACTGTTGGGTATTTATCCAAAGAACTTGAAAACACCAATTTGCAAAGGTACATGCACCCCTGTGTTCATTGCAGCCTTATTCACAATAGCCAAGACTTGAAGCAACCTAAGTGCCCATCAAGGGACGAATGGATAAAAAAGCTGTGGTATATATACACAATGGAATACTACTCAGCCATAAGAAACGATGAAATCCAGCCATTTGTGACAACATGGATGGACATTGAGGGCATGATGCAAAGTGAAATCAGTCAGAGGGAGAAGGTCAAATACCGTATGATTTCCTTCATTAAGTAGTAGATAATAACAACAATAAACAAACACATAGGGACAGAGATTGGATTGGTGGTTACCAGAGGGGAAGGGAGGAGGGAGGAGGGTGAAAGGGATAATTGGGTACATGTGTGTGGTGATGGGTTGTAATTAGTATTTTGGTGGTGAACATGATGTAATCTATGCAGAAATAGAAGTACAATGATGTACACCTGAAATTTTTACAATGTTATAAACCAATGTTACTGCAATAAACAAAAAATTAAAAAAAAAAAAAAAATACGGCTCCACTTCTTGAAGGGAGGAGTATCAAAGAATTTGTGGACAAAACCACCATACTGGTGATATTTGGATTCTTGCATTTTATTTTGTATAATTTTCTCTCTTCATTATTACTTCTTGCTCTTGTTATGTCTGCCTGTATTATCCCTTGAATCCTTCTAATTCATTGCTTCTGGTCTTCTTTGGAGTTGTAAACCAGTTAATCTCATTATTAGAATTATGTGTAAAATAAACGTAAAAATTAGATTCTGAGTGAGGGCCTAAGAAAATTCTGTAAGTAAAATACTTTAGTGTATCGATTTCATGTTGTCTACCTTGGCTATTTTCTGGTGAGTTATTGCTTACTACTAGTTATCTGCCAAATATGAACCTTATGGGTGAGGGGTTATTATAATACAAAGTGACTGCACTTTAGGGAACACAGACTAGAAGAGGGCTGCTTCTCTTTCCACATCTTATTTCTCATAGTTTTTCTCCCCATATTTTCCCTGTTATTCCTGGTTATCCCCTACTTGTTGGTATACATTTTTATATTAATCATAATACAGTGGTTGAAAGCACAGGCTCTGGAATCAGACTACCTGTGTTCCAGCCTGGCTTTGCTACTTACTAGCTGAGTGATGTTGGGCAAGTTAGCCTCTCTGCTTCAGTTTCATCATCTATGATATGGAGATAATAATACAGTGGTATCTACCTCACAGGGTTATTTTCAGGGTTAAATGGAAAAAGATATATAAGTGCTGACAACATAGTAAGCTGTGAATTAATGTTGCCTCTTTTTTATTATTGAGTCTAATAATGGAGTTTTCCTGTTGCCTAAGTAAGCAAACTGCCTAAGCTTTTAGTTCACAGACACTTGTGATTAGTTTTGGCTGCCCAGTGGCCAACATGTCTTTAGTATGTTTCCTCTCATTTTCAATTAAGTCCTTAAGGAATTTCAAGTTCAAACACTTTGAGCGTGAGCCAAACCCAACATAATAAGAAACGAAATCTGCTACTAAAAAAGGAACAGATCCAAAGCTAGCTATGTATGAGCTTTCATTCCCCATGCCACTGTCCTCTCCACTAGCACAACTAATTGAGGGTTTGCCATGCTGTCACTATGTGAACAAGTACTAAAGATAGGAGTTCTAGTCCAGATCTTGTAAGTAGGTATTTAGGAAAGTCCAGGACGAAGTCAAGATGGCGGCAGGCAGACTCTGAACTCACCTCCTCCCGCGGACACAGCCAATTAACAACTACTCGTGGAAAAATTACCCCTGAGACAGAACTAAAAACTGGATAAGAGGAACTCCTGCAACAACGGACAATCCTAACTGAGGTAGAAGAGGCAGAAACTCCCTTCTGGAGAGGAAAAACGCCGCCTTCACAAGCCGCCAGCTTCACGGCCGCCAGAGAGCTGCCCGAAGGTACGCAGCCCTCCCTGGAGGCACGGGGCACTGAGCCAGGGAGCACCCCCGGTGTGGGCATTTTGTGGACCCAGCACAATCGAGACGAGTGGCCTAATATCTGACTTTGCCTGCTACTAAAACATTGGAGAATACCCCCAGAAAAGCTGGTTCACAAAGAAATTGAAACCTGCTCTTAAAGGGCCCACGCGCAAACTCATTCGTTTCAGAAAGCAACCTAAAATCACCGGAAAGAAAGGTGCACAGTGCTTTGGCGGAAAGAGACTCGCCTAATAGGCCCTGAGTGCATCTCAGTGAGAGGTGAGACCACTCCAGGGACTGGGACATTGGCGGCATCCATTGTTGTGGCCTGGTGTGGGTGTGCTGACACAGACGCCATTGGAGTTCTCCCTGAGGCCGGCTAGCCAAGGGTCTGCCCCACCCACTAGAGCACCAATTTAATCCAGCTCAGCTAGGGCAGGCAGCTCACCCTAGAGACTGGCCCCACCCAACAACAAGCCCTCAGGCAACTTGTGAGCCTGCATAGATTGGTGAGTGGATTCCCTGCAGCCTGGCAACTGAGCCCACTTCAGTGGGGCAGGGCATGCACAAGGAGCAGGTGGAGAGTGTGGGGCGGTGGTGGAGTGTGGGGCGGTGGTGGAGTGTGTGGGGCTCCCACCGTGGAGAGACTGGGTCTGCTTCGGGAGGTCAGGGCGCTCACATGGGGCAGGACTGTGTTGACTGTGTGTGTGGACCTGTGGGCGGCAGGGCTTGTCAGCTGCAAAAGACTTATGCTTCTCAAAGACCCACATAGGGGGTTTGCCCCACCTTCCAAAGCCTGAAACAATTGGGTGCTCCCGTGCCTGAGGCCTGCTCCACACAGCTGCAATCCTCAGAGAGCTGATAAGAGACCTAAAGGCTGGAGGCTTATAGCAATTGTAAGCCCCTGAACCTAACAACCTGCCACGCTGGGGGCCTACTCACTTAAAAGAAATACTGCAACACAAATGTGGTATTAGAACTTGCAGCCAACTGTGCTGGGGCTCCCCACACCTGATAAAGAGACTGAAGGGCCCACAACAACTACAAGCAGCTGAGCATTACAACAGCTGGCCAGGAGCATAAGTTGGCCTCCCTGGACGCCTACAGGGAGAGCAAACAGGCCACAACAGAAGGGCATACGTAGCCCACATAGGGGTCACCCCTGGAACATTGAGAACTGAGGGAAGCACACTGCAGGCCTCCTAAGGCATAACTTACATAAGGTCACCTACCCAAGAGCAGGAGACGTAGCTGACCTACCTAATACGTAGACACAAGCACAGGGAAAGAGACAAAATGAGGAGGCAAAGGAATACATTCCAAGTAAGGGAACAGGACAAAACCCCAGAAAAGGAACTAAGTGAAACAGAAATGAGCAACCTACCTGACAGAGAGTTCAAACAAAGAGTGTTAAGGATGCTCACTGATGTGGGGAGAAGAATAGATGAACTCAGTGAGAATGTCAACAAAGAAATGGAAGATATAAAAAAGAACCAATCAGAAATGAAGAACACAATACTGGAAATGAAAAATTCACTAGAGGGACTCAAAAGCAGAGAAGAGGATACAGAAAACGGATCTGTGAGCTGGACGAAAGACTAGAGGAAGTTACCCAAGCTGAACAGATAAAAGAGAAAAGAATTAAAAAGAGTGAGGAAAGTCTAAGGGACCTCTGGGACAACACCGAGCACACTAACATCCGTGTTATAGGTGTCCCGGAAGGAGAAGAGTGAGACAAGGGGGCAGAGAATCTATTTCAAGAAATAATAGATGAAAACTTCCCTAACCTAAGGAAGGAAACAGACATCCAGGTACAGGAATCACAGAGGGCCCCAAACAAGATGAACCCAAAGAGGCCCACACCATGACACATCATAATCAAAATGTCCAGAATTAAAGATAAAGAGAGAATCCTAAAAGCCGCAAGAGAAATTCAAGTTACATACAAAGGAAACCCTGTGAGGCTATCAGCTGACTTCTCAGCAGAAGCCTTACAGGCTAGAAGAGAGTGGCACGATATATTTAAAGTGCTAAAAGGAAAAACATTAGAGCCAAGAACTCTCTATCTGGCAAGGTTATCATTCAAAATGGAAGGAGAGATCAAAAATTTCCCAGACAAGCAAAAATTAAAGGAATTTGTCACCAAGAAACCAGTGCTACAAGAAATGTTAAAGGGACTGATTTAAGGGGAAAAGAGAAGACCACAAATTGGAAAAATTATCTCTTTTCATGATAAGAGGGTAATGGATACAAATGCACAAAAAAGAGGTGAGATATGATATCAAAAACATAAAAGGAGGGAGGAGGGGAATTAAAGAGTAGAGCTTTCAGACACAGGTCAAACTAAAGAGACCATCAATTCCGTACAGAAGAAGAAAGGAACGGAGAAGGACTACTAAAACAGTGAGGAAAAGAAAAGTTAAAAAATGGCATTAAGTACATACTTATCAATAGCTACTTTAAACGTCAATGGACTAAATGCTCCAATTAAAAGGCATAGAGTGGCTGATTGGATTAAAAAACAAGACCCATATATATGCTGCATCCAAGAGGCACACTTCAGACCTAAAGACACTCACAAACTGAAAGTGAAGGGATGGAAAAAGATACTCCACGCAAATGGCAATGAAAGGAAAGGTGGGGTAGCAGTACTCATATCAGACAAAATAGACTTTAAAACAAAAACTGTAATAAGAGACAAGGGCATTACATAATGATCAAGGGAACAATCCAACAAGATGATATAACACTTGTAAATATCTATGCACCCGATGTAGGTGCACCTAAATATATAAAGCAATTATTAACAGACATAAAAACAGAAATAGACAGTAACACAATTATAGTAGGGGACTTTAACACTCCACTTACACCAATGGATGGATCATCCAAACAGAAGATCAATAAGGAAACATTGGCCTTAAATGACACACTAGAACAGATGGACCTAGTAGATATATACAGAGCATTCCATCCAAAAACCTAAGAATACACATTCTTTTCAAAAGCACATGGAACATTCTCCAGGATTGATCAGATATTAGGCCACAAAACAAGTCTCCATAAATTTAAGAAGACTGAAATAATACCAAGCATCTTTTCTGACCACAATGGTATGAAACTAGAAATCAACTATAGGAAGAAAATCAGAAAAGCCACAAATATGTCGAGATTAAAAAAATGCTACTGAACAACGACTGGGTCAATGAAGAAATCAAAGAAGAAATCAAAAAATACCTGGAGACAAATGAAAATGAAAATACGACATGCCAGAATTTATGGGATATAGCAAAAGCAGTTCTAAGAGGGAAGTTTATAGCAATACAGGCCTATCTCAACAAACAAGAAAAATCTCAAATAAACAATCTAACAATGCACCTAAAGGAACTGGAAAAAGAAGAACAAACAAAGCCCAAAATCAGTAGAAGAAGGGAAATAATAAAAATCAGAGCAGAAATGAATGAAATAGAGACCCAAAAAAATAGAAAAAATTAATAAAACCAAGAGCTGGTTCTTTGAAAACATAAACAAAATTGACAAACCTTTAGCTAGACTCACCAAGAAAAAAAGAGAGAAGGCACAAATAAGTGAAATCAGAAATGAAAGAGGAGAAATTACAACAGACACCTCAGAAATACAAAAGATTATAAGAGAATACTATGAAAAGCTATATGCCAACCAATTCGACAATCTGGAAGAAATGGATAAATTCTTAGAATCATACAACCTTCCAAAACTGGATCAAGAAGAAGTAGAGAATTTGAATAGACCAATCACCACTAAGGAGATCGAAACAGTAATCAAAAACCTCCCCAAAAATAAAAGTCCAGGACCAGACGGCTTCCCTGGTGAATTCTACCAAACATTCAAAGAAGACTTAATACCTATCCTTCTCAAACTCTTTCAAAAAATTGAGGAGGGGGGGAAGCTCCCTAACTCATTCTGCGAAGCCGACGTTACCCTGATACCAAAACCAGACAAGGACAACACAAAAAAAGAAAATTACAGGCCAATATCACTGATGAACATCGATGCAAAAATCCTCAACAAAATACTAGCAAATCGCATACAACAATATGTTAAAAAGATTAAACACCATGATCAAGTGGGATTTATTCCAGGTATGCAGGGATGGTTCAACATTCGCAAATCAATCAACGTAATACACCACATTAATAAAATGAATAAAAATCACATGATCATCTCAATAGATGCAGAGAAAGCATTTGACAAGATACAGCATCCATTTATGATAAAAACTCAGAATAAAAGGGGTATAGAAGGCAAGTACCTCAACATAATACAAGCCATATATGAGAAACCCACAGCTAATATCATCCTCCATGGTGAAAAACGGAAAGCTATCCCTCTAAGAACAGGAACCAGTCAAGGATGCCCATTGTCACCACTCCTATTTAACATAGTACTGGAAGTCCTAGCCAGAGGAATCAGGCAAGAGA
The DNA here is from genome assembly GCF_057802395.1 of Ceratotherium simum simum. Lineage (NCBI taxonomy): Eukaryota > Metazoa > Chordata > Mammalia > Perissodactyla > Rhinocerotidae > Ceratotherium > Ceratotherium simum. The sequence goes on along the minus strand of NC_141928.1, from coordinate 40,474,591 downwards.
AAGAAAAAAAAGAGATCCAAAATGGAAAGGAAGAAGTGAAACTGTCGCTACTTGCAGATGACATGATCTTATATATAGAAAACCCTAAAGAATCTACCAGAAAACTTTTAGAAGTAATAAACAAATATGGTAAAGTTGCAGGATACAAAATCAACATACAAAAATCAGTTGCATTTCTACACACTAACAAGGAAGTAGCAGAAAGAGAAATTAAGAATACCACCCAATTACAATTGCAACAAAAAGAATAAAATACCTAGGAATAAACTTAACCAAAGAGGTGAAAGAGCTGTACACGGAAAACTATAAAACATTTCTGAAAGAAATTGAAGAAGACACAAAGAAATGGAAAGATATTCCATGCTCTTGGATTGGAAGAATTAACATAGTTAAGATGTCCACACTTTCTAAAGCAATCTACAGATTCAATGCAATCCCTATCAAAGTTCCAACAACATTTTTCACAGAAATAGAACAAAGAATCCTAAAATTTATATGGAACAACAAAAGACCCCGAATAGCTAAAGGAATCCTGAGAAAAAAGAACAAAGCTGGAGGTATCACACTCCCTGATTTCAAAATATACTACAAAGCTATAGTAACCAAAACAGCATGGTACCGGCACAAAAACAGACACACAGATCAATGGAATAGAATCGAAAGCCCAGAAATAAACCCACACATGTATGGACAGCTAATCTTTGACAAAGGAGCCAAGAACATACAATGGAGAAAAGAAAGTCTCCTCAACAAATGGTGTTCGGAAAACTGGATAGCCACATGCAAAAAATTGAAAGTAGACCCTTACCTTACACCAGACACAAAAATTAACTCCAAATGGATTAAAGACTTGAACGTAAGACCTGAAACCATGAAACTTCTAGGAGAAAACATAGGCAGTACTCTCTTCGACATCGGTCTTAGCAACATATTTTCAAGCACCATGTCTGACTGGGCAAGAGAAACAATAGAAAAAATAAACAAATGGGACTACATCAAACTAAAAAGCCTCTGCACAGCAGAGGAAACCATCAACAAAACGAAAAGACAACCTAGCAATTGGGAGAAGATGTTTGCAAACCATACATCTGATAAGGGCTTAATCTCCAAAATATATAAAGAACTCATGCATCTCAATAACAAAAAAACTAACAACCCAATTAAAAAATGGGCAAAAGACCTGAACAGACATTTCTCCAAAGAAGATATACAGATGGCCAAGAGACGCATGAAAAGATGTTCAAAATCATTAACTATCAGGGAAATGCAAATCAAAACTACAATGAGATATCACCTCATGCCCGTCAGAATGGCTATAATTAACAAGACAGGAAACAACATATGTTGGAGAGGAAGTGGAGAGAAGGGAACTCTCATACACTGCTGGTGGGAGTGCAAACTGGTGCAGCCACTATGCAAAACAGTATGGAGATTCCTCAAAAAATCAAGGATAGAACTACCATGTGATCCAGCTATTCCACTGCTGGGTATTTATCCAAAGAACTTGAAAACACCAATGCGTAAAGATACATGCACCCCTGTGTTCATGCAGCGTTATTCACAATAGCCAAGACTTGGATCCAACCTAAGTGCCCATCAAGGGACGAATGGATAAAGAAGCTGTGGTATATATACACAATGGAATACTACTCAGCCATAAGAAACGATGAAATCCAGCCATTTGTGACAACATGGATGGACATTGAGGGTATTATGCAAAGTGAAATAAGTCAGAGGGAGAAGGTCAAATACCGTATGATTTCTTTCATTCAGTAGTAGATAATAACAACAATAAACAAACACATAGAGACAGAGATTGGATTGGTGGTTACCAGAGGGGAAGGGGGGAGGGAGGAGGGCGAGAGGGATAATTCGGCACATGTGTGTGGTGATGGGTTGTAATTAGTATTTGGGTGGTGAACATGATGTAATCTATGCAGAAATAGAAGTATAATGATGTACACCTGAAATTTATACAATGTTATAAACCAATGTTACTGCAATAAACAAAAAAAAAAAAAAAAAAGGAAAGTCCATATCAGGACCATGACATTATACAACTCCAGGGCACAGTTCCCACTGCAGTCTGTGAATGGTGACCTCTGAAAATATGCAGTGTACAACCTGGGTGGCCGTATGTGGTGTCCCAGGCAAGAAGATTGCCAAGGAGAGTAGATCTTCATTTTCTTGAACAAATTCAATTGGAAACACTCTAGAGAGCAAAAAGAATCCCTATGGTTTGAAGTGGAGAAATCATCTACCCAAAGGATGGGAATGGGCCTACTGAGTTCAGGACTTACAAGCAAAAGGCATGATTTCCAGTGCTGATTCTTGCCACTTACCGTCTCTCTGAGTGTTAGTTTTCTCAACTGTAAATGGGTAATTATCTTTCCCTATATCTCAGGCTTAATGAGATGATTTTTATAAACTATAAAAGCTAAACAAATGCAAATGATGAGATTCTCTCATTTCTTCTTATAGTTCTTGTGCTAGGGAAAAACAAAGTCATGAACAGGTTAGTGATCTGTACTTTATTCATGGTTCAGAGGCTTAGAGGAGTTAAAAAACAAAGCACTGATTGGTCTAGCTCTGATGATCAGATGCAAAGAGTATTACTTATTGTTCTGTATACAGAATGAAGAGGGAGCCGGCCCCGTGGCTTAGCGGTTAGGTGCGCGCGCTCCACTGCTGGCGGCCAGGGTTCGGATCCCGGGCGTGCACCGACGCGCCACTTCCACGGCCATGCTGAGGCCGCGTCCCACGTACAGCGGTACAGCGACTGGAAGGATGTGCAGCTATGGCATAGAACTATCTACTGGGGCTTTGGGGGAAAAAATAAATGAATAAAATTATAAAAAAAAAAAAATGAAGAGGGTTTGTGAGAGTGTCAAGTGAAGAGAGATGGAACAGGTCGGGGAGAAAAGTGCAACAGTTAAGAGATTTTTACTCAATTAGTTACTTCTGTAGGGAATTAAATATTTTCCTACTGAAATGAAAGACCCAGTAGGTTTAAAGCAATAAAATGAAGTTTAATGAATTGTCCGATAACAAAATTCTAAAATGCATGGATTGGTAAGACCAAATATACCTTTAAAGAAAATTTTGTTTTTTTTAATCTCTTAGTCATCCCTTCAAGAGAGCTAACTACTAAGAAAACTGCTTGGCCTCCAAGAGATCCAAACAAGAAAATGTTGTACAATAATAAAACCCTGGGTTCACAGAGGTCTGTGCACAATTACTAAGCTCTGACACCTTATTTAGTTTTCTGCTTACCTTTTCCCTTTTTTATCTTCCATTTTAAAAGTGTTTATCAGATTACATCCATGAAGTTTGTCATAACTAGATAAAATTATTATTAAGAGATGATAAAATTTTAATTAATATGACATATCTTTGTTTAAAAAAGTTATTTGATTATCAGGAGAAAAAATATTTAGATCTATTCTTTACCAAGACTTTCACTGCTGTTGTAAGACACAGCTCAAAGGCCACTTTCCCATTAAGCCTTTCTTGACTTCTCTAACTAGAATAACTCTCCTCCTTCAACCATTTGGCACTTTGTTTACTATCCCCTCCCTCAAGTCCCCTTAAGGCGTTTATCGTTTGCATTATATCTCTTTGTATCATTAGATCTAATTCTCTTCCCCATTCACAGTCTTATTTCTTTTTTTCACTGTGTGTGTGGTAGGTTCCTTTTTTTTTTTTTTTTTTGCCGCCAGCTTTATTGAGGTACAGTTGACATATAACATTGTGTAAGTTTGTGTACAACATGATGATTTGATATACATAGATATTGCAGAATGCACCTGGTAGGTCTTAAGTGAACATTTAGTAGACTAAAGATTAAGTTAGAAAACCAAGAAAAGAGGGTTCGGTCAGGGATTCCCATCATTTTGCAGTTGTGATGTCCTGTAACTGTGATTTTGATATCTAGTACTCCTGATTCACCTACGAGACTCCTTAAAATGGTCCTATGTGGCTGCTGCTGTTGTTTCTATTGTTTTTAATAAACTAAAAAGTGAATTTAAATGGATTTAATTTTTAGGATATCTTCATTATTTTAAAAATAGCTAGAACAGGGGCCGGCCCTGTGGCTTAGTGGTTAGGTGCGCGTGCTCTGCTGCCGGCGGCCCGGGTTCGGATCCCGGGTGCGCACTGACGCACCGCTCCTCCGGCCATGCTGGGGCCGCGTCCCACATGCAGCAACTGGAAGGATGTGCAGCTATGACAGACAACTATCTACTGGGGCTTTGGGGGAAAAAATAAATAAATAGAAATCTTAAAAAAAAAAAAAAAAAAAAAAAAAAGCTAGAACAGTTTGAAATGTTCTATGGCCAGAGTTAGAAATATCCATTCAGTTAGATCTTTCCAATAAGCCAGTTGCCAGGTTTAACATTGGTAATAATGAATCAGCACACAGGAGTTATGTCCTTTGTGACATAACTCTTTTCTATCCCCACCCTGCCTTTCCCCAGACAGAAGTGACTACTCTGTGCTCCAGCTGAAGCCACTTTTGTTATCCCACTTACCCCACTGTTTTGTAATTACTTGGTTATGTGCCCTTCTAGTGAGCTCCTTAAGGGCAGGGATTATGTGTTGGTAATTTCCACTTTTCCCCTAGTACCTGGGACACTGTGGGTATTCAATAAATGGTTGATGTATTAATATAAGTAAGATATATTCTGAACAGGATTCTGGCTAAATGACTGTTCCAAGAACACTTTTCAGTGTTTCTCTTCAGATGGTTTGGTGTTAAAATATGTCAGGATTTGATTTGTTTAAATTATGAAATTTTGTATAGTCAGCCTATGGTTAATTGCCTTTAAGAGCCTTCTCTGGGGCTGGCCCGGTGGCGCAAGCGGTTAGGTGCACGCGCTCTGCTGCGGCAGCCTGGGGTTCGCTGGTTCGGATCCTGGACATGCACTGACGCACTGCTTGTCAAGCCATGCTGTGGCGGCGTCCCATATAAAGTGGAGGAAGATGGGCACGGATGTTAGCCCAGGGCCAGTCTTCCTCAGCAAAAAAAGAGGAGGATTGGCAGATGTTAGCACAGGGCTGATCTCCTCACAAAAAAAAAAAAAAAAAGAGCCTTCTCTTTGTAAACCACATTTTTTTGAATCCTACCCATTTGTCTCTCTCTCCCATTGTCTTTTTCATCTTTCATCTGGTGTTTGTAGGGAGTAAATAGTTACTGAGAGATCACTTGTTCTCCACCTCCATCTCTAAGATCTGGAAATAAGGGAAATTAGATTTATGACTGAGAATTAAATTCTAACATCAACACAGATCAAGGCAAAGCAATCCAAAATCATCTTTAAAAGACAGACTGGACAGATTATCTTTGAGTAAAGATATTTATCTAAAGAATATTCATAAAAGTGCTATTGGTTAGCAAAGGCAACATAGAAACAGGAGAGGGAGAAGCATACTTTAGTTGTGCCTCTCTGAGTACTGTCCAAGGGAGAGATTTTTTTTTTTTTTTTGTGAGGAGGACTAGCCCTGAGCTAACATCCGTTGCCAATCCTCCCCTTTTTTCTTGAGGAAGAATGGCCCTGAACTAACATCTGTGCCCATCTTCCTCTACTTTATATGGGACACCGCCACAGCATGGGTTACCAAGCGGTGCGTCGGTGTGCACCCAGGATCCGAACCTGTGAACCCCGGGCCGCCAAAGTGGAGCGTGCGCAGTTAACTGCTTGCGCCACTGGGCCGGCCCCCAAGGGAGAGATTGTAGCCCACAGATTTGAACATTCCTGTCTCCCCATTGTGGTGTGTTGCTATTAAACGCTTAAAACACAGTTTAATTTCCCTACGTCTAATTCCTTGTTGATAAGCAGGCTTCTGATTATGACTGGTTTCTCATGTATATCTTTCTACAAGGAGAAAATATCCGAATGTGCCAAAGAAAATATTGTAGTCACTGTGACAGTTAATCTATTTCATTGCAAATAATCATCTGCCATTCTGGTTTTACATCAACCTCTGACACCTTATTAACGTTAATTTGAATTATGGGTTCAGTCTCAATGAACAGCCAAAAACCAAGTGTCTAAGCCTAAAAACTGAAGTTCGAATCTTGGACTTTAGAGAATTCACCAAGATAAATTCCACTTTGTTGATTTTACGTCTTACATAACTGTCAAATGTAACCCCTTCTCTCCATCCCCATTGCCAATGCCTTAATTCATCTACTCAGTATTTTTCTTCTGGATTACAGTAGCAGCATCTTAACTCATTTTCTGGCCATCAGTCAAGCTAGACTCCACACTGATGCCTTATCTTTCTAAATCACAAGTCTGATCATGTTAACTTACCTTTTAAAGTATTCGATGGCATTCTGCAGTATACTCCACTCCGTGCCCTTTCATATGTTGTTACTCACCCCTGCCTGAAAACTCTTTCTGCCGTATTAACTAAGCTAACTTATATTTATGCTTTAAGACTCAGCTCATGATCTGCTTCAAGAAACCTTACCTTATCCCTGCAATCTGGTTTAGATGCTCCACTTTTGCACTTCCACGACATCCTGTCCTTACCTCTATCATACCACCCACCACACTGTATAGCAGTGGATTACTCGTATGTCTCGCCTAGTAGAGAGTGAATTTCTTCAAGGCAGTGATAAGGGATCATGTCTGATTCTTTTCTACATTCCTTAGCCCTTAGTATAATACTTGACACATTTGTTAAATGAATTTAAGAACCTCTGTATAACCTTATTCACTTCATTTAAACTTTAAGTTTCTGCAGTCTCCTTTCACATCTCCCAATCTGTACTTTCTTCTTGATCCTTGACCGTTTGTCCCTAGCCATTTTTGTTCCACTTTGAACTCGTCATGCTATATACCTCTGTTTCTTCAGAGCCTCATGGCCAGTCAACCACTGTGTGTGTATGAGTGTGTGTGTGTGTGTGTGTCCATTAATGAATGAGATTGTCAGGTATCACTAAGCTTGTGAATATCATTGTAGTATATAATTCCTCCTATAGAATGAAATATAATTGAATAAAAATAAAATAATTTAAAATAAAGTATAACTAAAAAGGTAAGTAACCTCTGGATCTTAAATGAAAATTACTACATAAATGATAGCAAGTAAATAAAAAAACTCTTTGAGGTGTGAATTCTAGGCAGTCAGCTACGCTTACGCACTGCCTTAGTGACTGCTGTACACTAACTTCATAGAGCACCCAATTTGGATTTATGCTTCAGTGAAATCACTCTATAGTGTGAGCTTTCAGGGTTGCTCATGAAAGTTGAAGTTATACAAATATTAAATCTGAGAATGCCAGGCTTACAGTACTACATGTATATGCTAGGCTTCGTGATATATTAAAGTAACATGAGTTATAGTTTTTTGCCCTCAAAAAGTGTATAGGTGTTTCCCTTTATTCAAAGGACTCATGAAATTCCACCTCCTCTAGGAAACCATGATTGGAAGAAGTAGTGAATGACTACTCTTTTTACGGATACATTTTTAAATTATCTATTCAAGTTCAAAAAAATTTCATTGATTGTGATTGCATTAAATTTGTAGATTAATCTAGGGGATAGTTAATATTTTTGCAATGTCAAGTCTCCCTATCCAGGAACATGATATTTTTCTATTAATTTAGTGTTTCTTCTGTGGCCCTCAGTAAAATTTTGTGGCTTTTCATATAGATCTATACATTTATTATTAGGCTTATTCCTAAATATTTTAAATTTTGTTGCTATTTAAATGGTACTTCTTCCTTTTTTTTTTCTACCTGGTTATTATAAGCATCTAGAAAGGCTATTTAGTTGTAAATTTATTTTGTAACCTGGCACCTTACTGAAATCTTGTTATTTCTAATAATTTCTAGAGTCATGGAATAATTCTAAGACTGGAAGGGGCAGTAGAAGTTATCTTTTCCAACCTTCTCATGTACAGATGAGAAGATGGAGACTCAGAGTAGTATCAACAGGGTTGAGTTAAAAATCTTAGGTCTTGTGAATCTCTAGTCATTGAGTTTTACGGAATATAGTATTGTTGTAAGAGGTGAGGGAGTGAGACTGAGACAACAGACTGCTAAGGTGGGACCTCTGAAATCTACATCTTGATGTGGTCCTCACCAGTCCAAGGTTTACACATTCAGAAATTCAACTTACAGCTTGTTCTAGGAGTGACCAGGTGCCAGAGTATCAATTCACTCTTCTTTCTGGAAAGAATAATTTATCAACAAGACAGCTACTTTAAAAGTTTACCGTGGGAAATCTAATAATGTCTCGGGTAGCCTTCTAGTGGACAGCCCTACCCAGGAGACCAAATTAGAGATCCCAGAATTATAGCAAAGAGAGCTGGATGTTTTTTGTGGTATTCTGATAGTTGGATAAACTGTTCTGTTCTGGTGATATTTCTTTCCAAATAACTCTGATAGGCATTATAATCAGAGAAACTTTTCCCCAGGCAGTGGTTGAAACAGTGATAAATCTTTCAGTATTTTCTGTTCTAACAATTGTCATTCCTTTACTCTCTCATGACCAACATGTAAGTTTTAAAGAGTAGAGCTTCTCTTAATTAGTTCTATTTTAACTTCATACCTTATTTTCTAGGGAGGAACCCTAAACCCCATGCTGAGATTAATTCAGGCTGTACTTTAATCTTATCAGCACATGTATAAATTATGTCTTAAACAGATTACTTCAGGGAATATTTCCATAGATGGTTAAACATTAGTTAATGCTGAATCTTCTTAACTTCTTTTCAAGGGCATGGATGAGTATGTTTAAAAACCTGGTTCCCAAATTCTATATGTGCCTTTTTTGGCTCCTGCAGCCTCCCTGTCTAACACCACACGGCTTCTTGAGATCAACTAGACCAGTAAGCATGACCCAGAAGTTCTTCAGTAGTTACTGAAATTCAGAGTGTCAGGATTCTCTGTTAGATTCGAGTTGCTGAGGAGGCTGTAAGAATGAATAATCTTAACCTGCCTGCCTGCTTAACCTGTTGTCAGAACTGCAATGAGCAGAACTGTTACTCTTGCTTTAGACAGCATTTGTCTGGGTGGGCCCAATCAATTGGGCTAGCATGTGGTTTGGATTTGTTGCACTGGAATTGAAATATATACAGTGAATGTCAGTAAGGTTATTGGAAATCTCTGAGAGATAAATTGGAGAATTGAAATCCCTAAAAGGATCTGAGGTTGGATAAGATTGGAGTGGAGTGCATTTAAGAATTAGGGCAAGCAGCAAAGCTAAGATGTCCTAGATCTGTACTGAGAAACAAGTAAAGTGCTCATAATTCATTTTATTTGTTGCTGCTCATGTAGTAGGTGCGTGGATAAATTTTAGGGCTCAGGACCCTGGGGCACAGCACCTAGTGCAGTAACCATGTTACAGGATGGAAGGCGATGATGGGTGGAGTAGCACACTCAAGGGCTGGGCGCTTGTTCATCTCAGTGCTCGCCAGCTGGGAAGAGATTAAGAGAGAGCTGAGGCAGGACCTACTGTTGGCTCTTGCTTGCCTCGGAGGCTTATGAGAGTCAAGAGAAATTGAACGAATAAAGGTATTTGTAAATTGAGCTGGCTGGAAATATAGAGGCCATCTTGAGAGACAGTGATTTCTTCTTCACTGGAAGTATTTAAGCAAGGTGGCCAGGGTTGCTAACCACAGAGAATGACTGCTCTGGGTGGGAGGATGGACTAGATATCTCCCAGTGCCTTTCCAATTGTGAAATTCTGTAATTCCCACAATCAGAGTGACCCTGAGAGGCCATCCCAAGATCCAGGATGGCTCCCAGCCCGGATATTCCTAGTGGGAGTGGAAGGCAGTTCTGAAAGTGATTCTTATTACTTGGGCTTAGTTTAATTTAGTTCAGCTTAGTCCCTCTGTGACTCCCCTTAGACCCAAGAAAACCCCATATGATGTGAGAAAACTACTTGACAATTCCAATTGGCACTGTGATCCAGGGATATTCCTGGTTTAGTCTCAAAGCCAGAGTTTCCTGAGGACATGTGAGGACAGGGAGCCTCATACTGGAGTGACTTAAACTCCCACAGCTTGTTGACCTGGTAGCATTAGAAATGTTCTGCTATCTGCTGTGAAGTAGAACAGTGGAGCGTCAACCGCCAGCAGAGAAGTGACATGTGTGACCCGGAAAATCACTCACGGTTTAGGATTTTAGATTATGTTAGCAACAGATGCCCCCCGCTTTATGGCTGCCACATTTGTATCTAATGAAGTAGGGCAGCTAAGGGGAATGTGTCTTTGGACTGATTTTAACTGAGAGATGTACAGATCCCAGAGCTGATTTTAAACATCATCAGAAAGTGTTTGTATTCTTTATAGCAATTGTCTTGATGAAGTTATCAGTAGGAGACATCTTTTAACCTGTATTTTTCAGAAAGGTTTTCCTTGGGCTGGTATTCTTAATAAACGCACCTACTGCTGGTCTTCATTCTTTTTTCAAGTTCATATTTTTTTTACCAATCCTCTACTTAGAAGCCAAGCCCTGTGCTAGGGCTTTAGAGGACACAGAAATTAATTAGACAAGGTCACACTTACCAATCTGATAGAGGAGATAAAATGCAAAGAATAATTATAACACAAGGAAGAGAAATGGTTAGTCTTAGGAGAATAATACCAACGAAGTGGGATGGGAGTTGGGAGTGG